>NC_051316.1:10227339-10538871 GCF_015220235.1 Choloepus didactylus | reverse complement strand
TCATGTTATTAATTGTGGCTATATTTGCATACTCACTTGCTCATCATTCCAGTCTGTTACTTTGGGATAATATGATTTTAAGAATATCTCAAACCTTGAATGGCAAAACCTAAGTTAAGTAGATGACTTTATATTCTTGATTAAAGAGCACTATGAATGTTAAGAAATGCATTAAGAAACACAATAAATATTCCAAATTGATACAGATTAGTGTGAGCATCATTTTCCTCATTTGGGATTGGCATAGTGAAGCATGAATGAAACAGATTGTTAGAATGGCCAACAATAAAGTTAACACATGTTATTACTTCTAAAAAAAATGAGGGAGGGTGACATCATCAACACGGTCACATAAACAGCTACTGAAAACTCCTCTACAGAGATTCAACCAAAAAAACGGGGGAAATTATGAATATTTGAAACTCTGGTGAAGGAGATAGACTGGAGAAGGACCTGCAGATGCCAAATTGAAAAAGAGAAGAAATATCAGTTGCCATTTTTTTCTTTCTTTTTTCTTTTTTCACCTCTTCCTCTTTCTTTGTGGAAGAAATGGAAATGTCCTCATATAGATAGTGGTGGTGAATGCATAATTATGTGATTATACAGGGAACCATTGATTGTTTACTTAGGAGGGAATGTATGGTGTGTGAATAAAACCATCTAAAAAATAAACAAAATGATACAAGTGATGGAGAAAATGTGGAAAAAGGGATGTACCTAATCACCATTGGCGGGGAAGTAGAATGGTGCAGCCCATCTGGAGGCAGTGTGGTGGTTCCACAGGAAGACAAGCATGGGGTTGTCATATGGTCCTGCAACTCTGTTATTGGGTATATACTTGGAAGAACTGAAAAGAAGAACACAAATGGACATTTGCACAGTAGGGTTTATGATGGCAGTATTCAGGATTCGCAGTGGATGGAGGTGACCTAAGGGTATATCGACTGATGAATGGAATGGTGAATTGTGGTGTATACATACAATGGAATATTGAGCTGCTACAAGAAGGAGTGAAGTTGTGAATTATGCAACTAGGTGAGTGGACATTGAAGACAGTATGTTGAGTGAAATAAACCAGAAATGAAAAGACAACACAATATAATGTCTCACTAATATGGACTAACTATAATGTGAAACACTGAGATTTGAATCTGAGAACATAGGTTATCAGGGGAAGTCTTATTGTAAAGTTTCCCAGGTTGCAAGCTCTTATAGCAGTTGCATCTGTTACTGAGTGGTAAGGGCTATTTCCAAATTCTGAGATGCTGAGCTCTTTGTGTATAACCTGGTCAGTCCCTGGAACTTTGGGTATCTGTGTGACACCTGAGACTCAGAGCCAGAGTCCAGCAGTTATGAATGTCAACATTACCCCATACAGCAAATGCTAAAAAAGATTAAAAAGAGATCAGACTTCAATTAGAGATATGAATGAAATGGACTTGGTTAGCACTAAGGTAAATCAGACTAAATGATAAAGGATAGCATTGATGATGTTTTAAAACTTCAACTTATGTGTGACACCAAAAGAAGAGCTGTTTATTAGGTGCAAAATCTGTATTTTTTGTAACACACTATATAATTTAGCATGTATGGTCAGTTTATTTGAACACAATAATTACATGGAACTTTGAATAGGGAGTGAAATCTTGTTGGTTTGTACAGGTTAGTGTGAAGCCCCGATACAATCCAGGGTAATTTGTGCAGAGAATACAAATGTATTTGCAAAGCCCCCTTGAGGGACTGGGGGAAAATGTTGAAATATTAAACTTCCCCACCTGGGGAATTACTGATATTCTCACAAGCATGGGGGCTACCAATTTAGAAGGCTGAGCCCTAGATCTTGGGGTTTTCCCTTATGGAAACAGAAAAGGAGAGGCTAAGCCTGCTTATAATTGTACCTGAGAGTGACCCCCAGAGAACCTCTCATATTGCTCGGACATGGCCTCTCTCTCTAAGCCAACTTGTCAGGTAAACTCATTGCCTCCTCTCCCCCCATGTGAAATGTGACTCCCAGGGGTGTAAATCTCCCTGGCAATGTGGAACATGACTCACAGGGATGAGCTTGGCCCTGGCATTGTGGGATTGAGAAAGCCTTCTTGGACCAAAAGGGGGAAGAGAAATGAAACAAAATACAGTTTCAGTGGCTGAGAGATTTCAAAAGGAGTCAAGAAGTCATTCTGGAGGTTATTCTTATGCATTGTATAGATATTCCTTTTTAGTTTTTAGTGTATTGGAATAGTTAGAAGGAAATATTTGAAACTGTTGACCTGCAACCCATTAGCATTGATTCTTGAAGATGATCATGTAACTATACAGCTTTACACTGTGTGATCATGTGACTGTAAAAACCTTGTGGCTCCAACACCCTTTTTCCAGTGTATAGACAGATGAATAGAAAAATGAGGACAAAAAGTAAACAAATAATAGGGAGGGATGGGGGATATGGGAAGTTTTGTGTGTTCTTTTCTACTTTAATTTTTATTCTTATTCTTTTCTGTGGTAATGAAAATGTTCAAAAATTGATTGTGGTAATGAATGCACAATTATAATAATAGTATTGGGAATAATTGATTGTACACCATATATGAATGCATAGTTTGTGAATATATATCAATTAAAGTTAATTTTAAAATGAAGGAGAGTTTAAAGTATTTTCAGGCAGATACTAAGAGAGTTTGTGAATAAGAGACCTACTCAACAAAAAATAGTAAAGGGAGCACTACAAGCAGATAAGAAAAGATGGGAGAGAGAAGTTTGGAGAAGAGTGTAGAAATGAAGACTATCAGTAATGGGGGGGGGGAGAACATATAAAATCCAAAAGACAAAATGGTAGATGAAAGTACTGCCTTTACAGTAATAACATTAAATGTTAATGAATTAAACACCCCAATCAAAAGACACAGATGGGCAGAATGGATTAAAAATCAGGACCCAACTATATGCTGTTTACGAGAGACTCACTTTAGCCCCAAGGACCGAAATTGGTTGAAAGTGAAAGGTTGGAAAAGATATTTCATGCAAACAACAACCAGAAAAGAGTGGAGGGTAGCTATACTAATATCAGACAAATTAGACTTCAAATGTAAAACAACTAAAATCGACAAAGAAGGACACTACATATTGATAAAAGGAAAAATTCATCAAGAAGACATAACAATCATAAATATTTATGCACTGAGAGAGAGAGTGCCCCAAAACACGAGGTACACACTGACAACACTGAAGGGATAAGTAGACAATAATATTTGGAGACTTCAATGCACCACTTTCATCAATGGATAGAATATCTAGACAGAGGATCAATAAGGAAATAGAGATTTTGAATATTATGATAAATGAACTAGACTTAACAGACATTTATAAAACACTACACCCCACAAAAGCAGGATACACATTCTTCTCAATTGCTCATGGATCATTCTCTAGGATAGACCACATGTTGGGTCACAAAGCAAGTCCCAACAAATTTAAAAAAAATGATGTTATACAAAACACTTTCTTGGATCATAATGGAATGAAGTTGGAAATCAATAACAGGTGGAAGGTTGGAAAATTCACAAATATATGGAAGATAAACAACATGCTCTTAAACAACGAATGTGGCAAGGAAGTAATTACAAGAGAAATCAGTAAATATCTTGAGGCAAATGAGAATGAAAACACAATATATCAAAACTTATGGGATGCAGCAAAGATGGTGCTGAGAAGGAAATTTTTTGCCTTAAATGCCTATATTAAGAAAGAGGAAAGTAAAAATCAAGGAATTAATTGTTCATCTGGAGGAACTAGAGAAAGAATAGCAAACTAACACCAGAGCAAATAAAAGGAAAGAAATAACAAAGTTTAGAGCAGGAATAAATGAAATTGAGAACATGAAATCAACAGAGAGAATCAACAAAAGGCAGAGAGAGAGAGAGAGAGAGAGAGAGAGAGAATGCAAATAAATAAAATCAGAAACAGGAGAGGGGACATAACTACTGACCCTGCAGAAATAAAGGAGATAGTGACAAGATACTACAAGCAACAATATGCTAATAAACTAGACAACTTAGAAGAAATGGACAATTTCCTAGAAAAGCATAAACAACCAACATTGACTCGAGAAGAAATAGACAACCTCAACAAACCAATCACAAATAAAGAGATTGAGTCAATCATCCAAAAGCTCCCCAAAAAGAAAAGCCCAGGACTAGATGGCTTCACATGTGAATTCTACCAAGCATTCAAGAAAGAATTAGTACCAATCCTGCTCAAACTCTTCAAAAAAATTGAAGAGGGAAAGCTACCCAACTCATTCTATGAAACCAACATCACCCTAATACTAAAGCCAGACAAAGATACTACAAAAAAAAAAAAAAAAGAAAATTATAGACCAATCTGTTTAATGAATATAGATGCAAAATTCTCAACAAAATACTTGCAAATTGAATCCATTGGCACATTAAAAGAATTATACATCATGACCAAGTGAGGTTTATTCCAGGTATGCAAGGCTGGTTCAACAAAAGAAAATCAATTAATGTAATGCACCACATCAATAAATCAAAGGGGGAAAATCACATGATCATCTCAATTGATGCAGAAAAGGCATTTGACAAAATGCAGCATTCTTTCTTGATGAAAACACTCAAAAGAATAGGAAGAGAAGGGAACTTCCTCAATATGATAAAGGTAATATATGAAAAACCGACATCTAACATCATATTCAATGGGGAGAGACTGAAAGCTTTCCCTCTAAGATCAGGAATAAGACAGGGATGCCCACTATCACCATTGTTATTCAGCATTGTGCTGAAAGTTCTAGCTAGAGCAATTAGGCAAGAAAAAGAAATAAAAGGCATCCAAATTGGAGAGGAAGAAGTAAAACCTTCACTCTTTGCAGATGACATGATACTATATGTAGAAAATCCTGAAAATTCTACAGCAAAGCTACTAGAGCTAATAAATGGGGACAGCAAAGTGGCAGGGTACAAGATTATCATGCAAAAAAAAAATCAATAGTATTTCTATACATGAGTAATGAGGAATCTGAGGAGGAAATCAAGAAAAAAAATCCAGTTATAGTAACAACCAAAAGAATCAAATATTTAGGAATAAATTTAACCAAGGCCATAGAAAATGACAAAAAAAAATTGCTAAAAGAAATCAAAGAAGACCTAAATAAATGGAAGGACATACCATGTTCAAAATCTCCCAATTTCTAAATGTTGGATGTCATCCAAACCAGCCAGGTCAGGCAGAACAAAGGTCTGCCAACCCGGTTAAGCCCTGGCATCTCCACTCAGCAATTTTTAGGTCTTATCTGGTCTGACTTGATCTGAACCCTGTGTTCCAGGAACACAGCGATGGTTAAGAAATCCCCCCTGCCTGAATGTAGAGTGGTGCAGCTGCTGCAGAAAACAGTTTGGCAGATCCTCAGAAAGTTAGACACAGAATTACCATGGAAATCCCACTCTTAGGTATACACTGAAAAGAATTGAAAGCAGGGACTTGAACAGATACTTGTACACAGATTGTTCATTGTTGTATTATTCACCAGAGCCAGAAGGTGAAAGCAACCCAAGGGTCCATTGACCTGTGAAGAATAAACAAAATGAGGTCATCCATGCAATGGAATATTCTTCAGCCATAACAAGGAATGAAGTTCTCATACATGCTGCAATTTGGATGAACCTTGAAGACATTCAGTTGAGTGACATAAGCCTGACTCAAAAGGACAAATACGGTGTGACTCCATTTACACAAAATATCTAAAGTAAGAGATTAATAGAGGCAGAAGTAGATTAGAAGTTACCACAGAGAGGGAGGAAGAGGAAATTATTTCTTCAGAGGCAGAGTGTTTCAGTTTGGGGTCATGAAAAAGTCTAGGTAATGGATGGTGGTAAATAAGACCACTGAAGTGTACACTTGAAAATGGTTAAAATGGGAAATTTTGCATTATCCATAGGTTGCCACAATAAAAAATAATAAAGGATCCCTCCCCCTTTTTGTGGCAGGGAAATGGCTACTGCAAACCACTGCCCTCCCCATATGGCTTGGATGAACCTTGTGTCCCCTCTTTCCCAGGACTCCCACAAGACTTGCCCCAATCCCCTTGTCTACCTGTGACCAAGCCAGATGCAGAGCCTGTGCTTTTCCTTCCCTGACTCACGGTGGTTTGCTGGGTGAGAACCGTTTGTCCCCAGAAACTAGGTAGACACAGAAGGAAACACTTGCTGTTCACCAACTGCACACAATTCCAGCCATAAGCCACCCCTTCTGAAACCTGTTTAAACTTCCCTATAAAAGGCTAAGGTGAAAACTCAGCAAATAAACTCACTGCCCTCCCTCCTACATGGGACATGACTCCCAGGGATGAGCCTGGCCCTGGCATTGTGGGATTGAGAACACCATCATGACCAAAAGGGAGAAGAGAAATGAAACAAAATAGTTTCAGTGGTTGAGAGATCTCAAATAGAGTCAAGAGGTTATTCTGAAGGTTATGCAAGCTTCAGCCAGATATTGCAAATTGCCACTGTATGCCAAGCTCCAACCAATAGCATTCCTGAAAACTCTAAAGAACATCCTAGGCTCTAACTAAGACTCTATAAAAGTTTTACCTAGTAAGTTTATTTTTTTCAGAAACTTAAAGTCTCTAGATTGTTCCTATGCCAGATAAGCCCTAAAACCCAGAGGTACCACTCTCTCCAAGAACATCAACCAGTTTCATTCCTCTACCCCATAAGGTCAACACCCCATTTCAGCATGAAGTAGTTAGAATGGTCATTGCCCAGATATCTCCGAAGATTGAGAGAATGATTAAATGAGAGGGAGGAGTCATAATGGAGAAATTAGGATTTAACAAATGATTGTGACTCATTGTATAGATATTTCTTTTTGGTTTCCAGTGGATTAGAACAGCCAGAAGGAAATATCTGAAGTTGTTGAACTGAAACCCAAACTATACTTTGAAATTTACTCTATAACTACTTGCTAACCTGTACTTTGAAATTTATCACTTTTCTGCATATATATCATATTTCACAATAAAAAGTGTTTAAAAAAAAAGTCTAAGGTAAAACCACCTCCCAACTCTGACGTTCAGATCTGGCACCTCTCCCTATCATGCAAGCCTGAGTAACATCTGAATAATCTCCCAGCTGGTTTGGGCTTTGTCTTTGACAGGTGCAAGTCCTGCAAAAGGAAAAGGGCTGAGGGGTTGGGACAGAGCTGGCAGATGACCACCCGGGAGTCAGCCTGAGTGAGGGGGCGACCCAGGGCTGGCTTTTCAGCACATGGGGCAGGAGGGGCTGGAAAACAGCCCCTCTGGTGCTGAGGCAGACAGCAGAAAACTGGGCTTCTTGGGCCAGCTCTTTGCATCTCCAAATAACTGATTTCCTCCCTCCCAAGGTATTGAAGACACCTTTAATTGATCTTTGCTTCAGTAGCACAAAAAAGAATTTTTCCTGCTCGAAACCATCTATTAATCAGAAATGTACAAAAGCCCCCACACAGTGGGAGAGCTCTGCAGGGGAAATGCCAAACTTTGTGGAAAGTCCTTCAAAGTACATTTTTTTTAATATCGGTACCCAGATGTTGGCAAAGTAGGCAGAGAGAGCACCTAACTACGGAGCCTCCAGAGAAACACAGAAAAGTTCCTAAGACCCTTGAAACAGAAACTCCAGGAGATTGCTCTGTATCTTGAGGTCATCAGTCCAGTGCGTGTTGTTTTCTGTGGTTCTTTGAAGACACTGGACCCAGAAGAGGACAGGACCAAAGCCCTGGGCTGTGGTTTGGATGCCCAAGGGACTGAGCCATTTTCTACAATACCCAGCTTGCTTAGAAGTTGTAGGGAGAACAGCTTTCTGGGTGCACATTTCTGATGGAATCCATGGCCTCTGCCATCACATAGTGTCAGAGCCACTCAGCTGGAGAGCATTTCTCTCTGTGGGTGAAGGTATGGTATGCTTGGGGATCACTCACAGTAAAAGCAAAATTTTGCTTCCATCAACAGACTGGTACACTTTGTACAGTCAAAACACACACTCTATAATGATATTTACTTATTTTTGCTTTTGCTACAAATAATTCAGGATCCTATTGATTGGTCAAAAAGTGTGATCTGATCATAAAAAGATGCCCCAAATCATCCACTTCTGATTCAGTTATAAGTTTCACTCCCTACTTGTCTTACCCTGTGTGAAAATCTGTTTACTTATCTTATCCTGTGTGCAAATCTGTAACCTCTGGACAATCCTTTTGGGGTAGAAATTTTAGAGTCCCTATGTATATACACATATGCACTAGACATATCAAACTTTGTTAAAAAATTTTATTCTTTTCTCCTGTTACTAACAGTAGCTCAGATATAAGCATTTTAGAAAACCTGAAGAAATAAAAAAAAAAATTTGGTTTATACAAAGCATACATAAAAATATCTATCCAGATAAGCAAATATCTGATGATTTGGTTTATACAAACCAGCTTTAAGTGTGTCAAAAGTAAATGACTAAAATAGGTGCAACTCAAATAAGAGGGCTAGAAGTTTTGTTAAAAATTGTTTTAAGAGTTTCAGCTGGCTTCCTGCACTAATGAAATTCAAATTAAAGCTATAGCCAGTTAACATGAGTGTATAACTTAAACAGAACCTACTTTGGGCTTGGAACATAGCTGGGTTTACAGTTTCAACAATAAGCAGCAATTTATAAAGAGCCAGAAAATTCCCAAGTTTTCTAATAATTTCTCTGTAATTTTGAGGGGAAAAAATGAAAACAGTATCACAACCTTTGAAAAAAAGACATAAAAATCTGAATTCTAGGTTTACCATGTGACGGATAAAAAATAATCCTAAACAAGATCCTTGGGTTAACTACCTTTGATTTTTTAAAAAATCCAAAGCTGTTAAATAAGCCACAAAACATAAAATTTTTGCTTGCAGGTGAAAAAAATTTAACAATAAGCAATATCCTAAACTATCTTTTCTCTATCAAGTACTTGAACAGTGCAAAATGTTAGTAAAATGTGAATAAGGGCCTGCTCAGCTCTTTCTGGCAGATTCATCGAAGCCTAATGATGAACCATCTCAGGCAAGTATCACCGCCAAGGAAAGTGCAAAAGAAGCTAAAAATTTACAATGATTCACTCGTATATGCCAGCGTCTCAAAGGGAGATAGGCAGGTTCTTATGCAAGAGGTGAAGTGTGTAATTCAAACTGTCCATAAGCAAACATGAGATAGGGAATTAAATCTTTTGATGCAAAAACACAGAATAAATTTTTTTTTTGTTACTTTGAACAGTATTCTACATGAACAAGTAGATCTCAGTGATGTTCAGTGTCTGGCTTAGGACAATCCATCAGACTTTCATTTAGTGTGACTCTTCGGTGTGTGAGGCAACTTTTGCTCTGTTTTTTCAGTCTTTCCTTGGAAAGTGGGTAACAGAAGTTGATGAAGGCCAACTCTTGAAGTCTCAAGGATGCCAACTGTGCTATTTGATTTCTTGCTTTTCAGAGCTCCTTGAGAATTATGTGCAATTGATGCTGCATATTTTGATGGTCACATTATTCATTTTTAACATCTAAGGTGCATTCCCACATCTGTTATTCCAACAGAGCTGCCTTTATATGTTCCTCTTGCATCTTTAACAGAGACATGTAAAAAAACTGGACCTGAGAAAAGAGCTCTTCAGATCTCTTCGTCTCTCTTCCAGTTTCCCCTAACAATATCATTCTCTGCCTGGAGCCTTGGTATTTTCTGTTTCATGCTTCTCATCTTCAGATGTTGTACATCTGCCTTTCTTTGTGAACACAACAGGTGCTTTAAATCTTGGACTTCTTGGGTTTTTCATATTTTCTTTGGAATTCACTAAATTCAAAACTCAATGAGTTAGAGCTTGTTTACAACAGCAAGATCTTTTGCATTTGCCAAGAGATGTTTGTAATATTTTTGCCTTTCTTCTTGGGGCTGACCTTCTGATGAAGTCTTTTTTGTCTGCCATGGGAGTGAAGGAGCTATTTCCGACTGCCATTCCAACTCAGAGATTTTCACTAAAAGTCCTTTTACGTAGACCTCTCACTGC
Source organism: Choloepus didactylus (assembly GCF_015220235.1). Taxonomy (NCBI): domain Eukaryota; kingdom Metazoa; phylum Chordata; class Mammalia; order Pilosa; family Megalonychidae; genus Choloepus; species Choloepus didactylus. Next base: position 10,528,815 of record NC_051316.1, on the reverse strand, counting down.
TGATCATACACAAGTTACTACTGGTTTTACTCCAGAGCAGCTTTCAGCTGTATTTCCATTTCTCAAATATTACAATCTGATGAGTTGAAGCAGTTTGCAGCAAAAGTGTTTGATAAACAAAGTATACTGGTGGTGCTTGGGTTTCAAGTTCAGCAAGTTGTGCAGTCATAGCAGACACCTGTTTGTTTTTAAAATACATCTGTTTCTTCAGATAAGGATTTCAACAGTTGTTTAATTTCTCTTCTACCTGTTCAAGCAATGCAGCAAAAACTGTATCTGGCCTTCAGCTGTCTGAGTGGCTATATTTCTTTTCCTTCTCTGTGAGTGATAAGACTTCTCCCTCTCCACTTGCAGGATTCCAATTTTCTCTCTGCGTCTGTGTCTGTCTGTCAGCCAATTTTCCTTTTCCACTTGTGATTTCATCCAGCTAAATTTTTCCAAGGCTACAAAGTCTCCCTTACATCTCTAATGCAGTTTCTGATTTGGCATTGCCAGGCTTTGATCCCCATTTACTTTTAATCCAATCTCAGGACTTCTGGAAGATATCTCTGAAATCTTCCATAAAATGAAGATGTTTGTAAGGTGGACATGAAAGCAATTGCTCATCTGCAAAAGAACTGGACAAACGAAGGTAGTAACTGAGCTTGGCCACGTCACTTGGCCTCTCTGCACCTCCCTGTGAGGAGATGACAATTCCCAGCACAGAGATGAAGGGGAGATGGCGGTGAGGTGCCCGACACCAAGTGAGCACCTGGGAATGGGGACATGGATCAGGGTGGGACAAGACTGAACCCACATGGGTGAGATCTATGCATGGACCCCACCTCCTGCATGGCACAGCCCTGGGGCTGTGGGTTCTGGCCACCCCTTGCCCACCTCCACAGTTACTTCCCTGGTGCTTCCCCAAATAATTGGGTTTGACGCATGTAAGTCCTGGATGAAAGGGCTAATTTTTTAAAAATTAAATTCAGTTTTATTGAAATATATTCACATACCATACAATCATCCATAGTGTACAATCAACTGTTCACAGTATGACCCTATAGTTGTGCATTCATCACCCCAATCTATTTTTGAACATTTTACTTACACCAGAAAGAATAAAAGTAAGAATAAAAAATAAAAGTAAAAAAGAACACCCAAATCACCCCTCCATCCCACCCTATTTTTCTTTAGTTTTTGTCTCCATTTTTCCACAGCATGATTCCATGGTTCCACAGCAGGAGAACCCTGAGGGATGACTCCTTCCATCTTCCATTTGCTGTGGTGTGCCTACATGCAGCCAGGAACAGAGAGTGGGGGCCTGGCTCATGGGACATCCACTGCTGTCAGCAAGGTGGAGGAATGGAGAGTCACTGTCCTAGAAAATGGCTTTGGAAGACCTTGCCCAGGGGTTCATCCCTTGCTTTCCCCTTTTTCTCTGAAAGCAAAGAGGCTAGAGGCAGCAGCTCTCATCCTTCCCCCAGGCAGTCTTTCCAAAGAGATGACAGACAGACAAGCAAGCTCTGCCTTTGGACCCTCTGAGATCACTGCTGTACTGGCAGCTGCCTCCCCACTTCTGGAAGGTAGCCACAGCAACCCAGATCAGGGGTTGTCTTCTTCTCAGGGTTATGGATGGACTGTTGGATTATCCTGAGAGATCCTTTCAAAATCAAAATGCTGATTGAAGGAAGAGATGGCAGACTGACCACCTCATCAGACTGCACAATCTGGAAGAAGATAAAAATAGTGTGTTCTGCCTAAGTGATATGCATCCACTGAGCCCTGGTAAACAAGACTGCCATATTGTTCTCAGGATTGAAGAAAGAAATTTGGCAACAGAGAGGGTCCTTCTTACATCTTTTTATTTTTTATTTTTTCGCTTAAAATAAAAAAAATCTTTATTGACATATAATTGACAAACAATAAAGTACACGTATATAACTTGTACAGTTTAATAAGTGCATTAGTCAGGGTTCTCTAGGGAAGCAGAACCAACAGGAGATATCTGTAAATGTGAGATTTTATAAAAGTGCCTCATGCAACCATGGGGATGCACGAGTCCAAACTCCATAGGGCAGACAGCAAACTGGCAACTCTGATGAAGTTCTTCAGTGGACTCCCCAGGAGAGGCTGGCTGGCTGAAGGAGAAGTGAAAGTTCCCTCTTCTCCCTTAAAAGTCTTCAACTGATTGGATTAAACCCAACTGATTGTATTCTCTCGTTGTGAATGACACACCCTTGGTTGATCATAGATGTAATCAGCCACAGATGCAATCAATTGAGTGATAATTTAATAAACCAGCCATGAAATGTCCTTGCAGTAATGGTTAGGCCAGTGTTTGCTTGACCAGACACCTGGGCACCATCACTGGCCAAGTTGACACATGAACCCAACCATCAAATAAGTTTTGATGTATGTAAACATCTGTGAAAACATCACCACAATCAAGATATTGAATCTATCAATTACTACCAAAATTCCCTTTAGCCCCTTTGTCATCCCCCACCCCAGCACACCCCCACCCTGAGCCTCCCCCCCCCCGCAGCAACCACTGGCTTGCTTTTTATCACTTGAAGTTTGCATGCATTTCCCAGAGTTTTACGTATGGGAAATCAATCATACAGTATGTGCTCTTATTTATTTATTTATTTTGGTCTGACTTCTTTCAGTCAGCATAGTTGTTTTGAGAATGTCCAAGTGTATTAAAATTCATTCCTTATTATTGGGTAGTATTCTATTATATGGATTGATCACAATTTGTTTATCCTGTTATCTGTAGAAGGACATTTGTGCCATTTCCAGATTTTGACTCTTTCAAGTACAGCTTCTATGAACAGGCATTTATGAGTCTTGGTATGGGGATCTGTCTCCCAAGAGCTTTGATAAGCACCTAGGAATGGAATGGCTGGGTCATAACATACACATATGCCTGACTTTTTGAGATACTGCCAAACTGTTTTCCAAAGTGTTTGTGCATCTCCACCAGTCCTGAATGAGGGTCCCAGTCCCTCCCACTCTCGCCAACACTTGGTGTGATCAGCTTTTTATTTTGAGCCACTCTAATAAGTGTGCAGTGGTATCTCATTATGGGGTGGGTGGTTTGATTGTTTTATTTGCATGAAAATTTTTTATTGAGATGAGATTCATATAACAAAATAAACCACTTTAAAGTGAACAATTCAGTGGCATTTTGTACATCCACCGTATTGTGCCATCACCCCCTCTATATAGTTACAAAACATTTCCGTGACTCCAAAATGAAACCCCACACCGATTAGGCAATTACTCCCCATTCCTTCCTTCCACCATCCCTGGCAACCACCAATCTGCTTTCTGTCACTATGGATTTATCTATTCTGGACATTTCATATAGATGGAATCATACAATACATGACCTTTTGTGTCTGGTTTCTTTCACTTAGCATACTGTTTTAGAGGTCCATTTGTTTTGTGGCATGTATCAGCACTCCATTCCTTTTTACAGCCTAATTATAAATAATATTCCATCACAAGTAGATATCACAATTTTTTATCCATTCATTCATCCATTGATGGATATTTGGGGTCATTTCTATCTGTTGGTGAATGTGAACATTCATGCACAAGGATGTGTTTGAATCCCTGCTTTCATTTCTTTGGGGTAATACATATCTAAGAGTGGAATTGCTGGCTTATATCAGAATTCTGTACATAACTTTTTGAGAAATCACCAAACTGTTTTCCACAGTGACTGCATCATTTTACATTCTCACCAGTAACACACAAAGGTTCCAATTTCTCCACATCCTTGCAAACACTTGCTAATTTCCAATTTTGTAATTGTAGCTGGTGTGAAGTGGTATCTCACTGTGATTTTGACTTGCATTTCTCTAATGGCTAATGATAGTAAGAATCTTTCTGCATGCTTATTTATCATCATATCTCTTCTTTGGTGAAATATCTGTTCAAATCTTTTGTCCATATTTTCATGGGTTTAGTTATTTCGTATTTTTGAGTTTTGAGACTTCCTTACATATTTTATATACAAGTCTTTTATCAGATTTATGCTTTCCAAAGGTTTTTTTCCCAGTCTACAACTTGTCTTTCCATTCTTTTAGCAGAATCTTTTGAAGAGCAGAAGTTTGAAATTTTGGTCCAATTTATCAATTTTTTATAGACTTTTTTTATGTTGTATCTAAGAAATCTTAACCTATCCCAAGGTTGCAAAGCATTTCTCCTGTGTTTTCTTCTAGAGGTATTGCAGTTTTAGGTTTTACATTTGGGACTATGATCCATTTTCAGTTGACATTTGAATATTGTGAAAGGCACAGATCCAAGTTCATTTTGTTATGCATATGGATCCCCAATTTATCAGTATGATTTGTTGAAAAGGCTGTCCTTTCTTCATTGCATCCCTTTTCACCTTTGTCGGAGATTAGTTGTTTGATGTGTTTATGGGTTGATTTCTGGACTCTATCTTGTGTTTTGTGGATCTACTTCTCTAACTTTATACCAATACCAGACTCTTTATTACTGTAGTTGTATGATACTTTTTGAATTCAAGTAGGATTAGTCCTACAATTTTGTTTTTCTTTTTCAGAGTGATTTTGCTGTTTTATCTCTCTGCATTTCTATCTGAACTTTAGAATCAGCCTATCAATTTCTACCAAAAAAAAAAAAAAAACACCTGGAATTTTTATTAAAATAAGGTTGAATCTATAGATCAATTGGGGGAGAATTGACACCTTAACAATATTGTGTCTTCTGACCCATGAACAAGGTAACTATCACCATTTATTTATTAAGAACTTTAATTTCTCTAGGCAATAATTTGTAGCCTACAGAATATAGATTTTTCACATATTTTATCAGATTTATCCCTACATGTTGCATATTTTAATATTATTATAAATGGCATTCTATTTCATTTCCAGTCGTTCCCTGTTAATATACAGCAATATATTGATTTTGTTATTGATCTTGGGTCCTGCGAACTTTCCCACTTGTTAGTTCCGGTACCCTTTTCATAGATCAATCAGATATCTGAAAAGATGATGATGCCATCTTTGAATAGAGATAGGTTTACTTTTTTCTACCCATTCTGGATGCCTTTCTCTTTCCTTTCCTTTCCTTTCTTTCGTTTTGTTTGATTGCACTCCCTAGAACCTCTAATGTTAAAAACCAGCAATAAGAGCAGATATCCTTGCCTTATTGCTGATCTTCATGGGGAGGAAGTTAATCTTTCACAATCAAGGGTGATGCTGGCAGTTAGGTTTTTTGTACCCACCATTCATCAGGTTGAGGAAGTTTCCTTCTGTGCAGAACTGAGTTCCATAGCAGGCCTGAGGCTGTAATTTAGAAGGGTTGGCCCCTGACTACATCTGTGAACTTAGCACTCAGACCCTTCCCTAACTGATAAAGATGGTTTGCAGTGCCCAAACTGTTTGTGCAAACAATGTGACTCATACTGAACACCTGCTTTCCTTCTGGGAGTTCTGGAGATTTGGAAGTTGCCAGGCAGAGGCCATGATCAGTCCCTGCATTTTCCTGGATGTCTAATGAACTTTTCTGGGCAGAAACATTCCACATCTTACTGCATTTGTTTTTTTGGTGCTATGAAAGGGAGCCCATGCCCCCTTCTAGGAAGGAGAGAGCAGCATACAGAAGTGCATGGTTTTTTCCAATCTGCTCTTTTCCCCTCACCAACCCTATCATGTATTCTTTCCCTGTAATAAAGCCTGGCCATGAGTACAACTATTAGCTGAGTTCCGAGAGCACTTCTAGCAAAGCAGTGAATGTGTGAGTGGTCTTTAGGATGTCCAAAACTGGTGACAAAAGTGGGATTCACTAGAATGACCCAAGCTCACTCAATATGGCTCTGACATTATTTGGCAGAAAGAAAGAGAAGGTTGGAGACTGTTCTAGTTTGCTAATGCTGCCAGAATGCAAAATACCAGAGATGGATTGGCTTTTGTAAAGGGGTTTTATTTGGTTACACAGTTACAGTCTTAAGGCCATAAAGTATCTAAGGTAAGGCATCAACAATTGGGTACCTTCACTGGAGGATGGACAATGGCATCTGGAAAACCTCTGTTAGCTGGGAAGGCATGTGGCTGGTGTCTGCTCCAAAGTTCTGGTTTAAAAATGGCTTTCTCCCAGGATGTTCCTCTGTAGGCTTCAGCTCCTCAAAAATGTCACTCTCAGTTGCTCGTGGGGTGTTTGTGACTCTTAACTTCTTCAAAGCAAGAGTCTGCTTTCAACGGCGATCTTCAAACTGTCTCTCATCTGCAGCATCTCTCTCAGCTCCTGTGCATTCTTCAAAGTGTCCCTCTTGGTGGTAGCAAGATTGCTCCTTCTGTCTGAGCTTATGAGGTACTCCAGTGAACTAATCAAGGCCCATGCTGAATGGGCAGGGCCACACCTCCATGGAAACTATCCAATGAAAGATCTTGCCCACAGTTGGGTGGGGCACATCTCCATGGAAACACTCAAAAAATTACAATCTAATCAATACTGATACGTTTGCCCACACAAGATTACATCAAAGATAATGGCATTTTGGGAGACATAATATGTTCAAACCAGTGCAAAGACCCTGGTGCCCAGGTAGCTATGGAGCTGTCAGTGGTAGGAAACCACAGCCGAGCTGCTCTCTGCAGTGAGAGGTCAAAGTTATCCATGAAGTTTTAAATGGAAAGATCCAACCCCAGGAGAATTGGTTTCATTGAATTTCCTGTCTGCATTTGACCATACCAGCTAACTTGAGAAAAAAGAGTAGCTTTGCTTTTTGTACTTTCCTCCAAATGGGAAGGGAAATGGTCCAAATGAGCCCAAAGGTGGGCTGTGGGTGGGTCAAAAAATAATAAAAATTTGTGAGTTGCTCTCTCCTCTGGAAGAAGCAAGGCTTTAAGTTAACCAGAGATAAGAAAGGGGGAAGAGCAGCTGGAGCCATTCCCCTGGCTTATCTGCAGTCTCTCTCGGCTATCAGCTACCGCAACACCCCCAGGGGAACTTTTATTGAATGGCTGTGATTTTAACCCTGTAAATGCTACATTTACTGCTAGGGCTTGTAGCCATACTTGCAATGAGAAAAAAAAATGGGAGGGGGGTGAATTTTGAAAAATGGCTTTGTATTTTGTGGCTATTGGATTTGGGTGTATGATAAAAATTGACATAAATTGTTATGTTATAGATGTTCTATGCTTATAATTTGATAAATGCCAGAGGGTTCAACTCAATTCAGGAAAGCTACAAAGAAAAAAATGTTAATGTGGCACAACTTCCTTGCTATTTTTTAAATTAATTTTTTTATTAGAGCAGTTGTAGACTTATAGGAAAATCATGCAGGAAGTACAAAGTCTGCATATCCCACCCCTAACATGCATGCACAGTCTTCCCCATTACTGACATTTTGCATTAGTGTGGTACCTTTGTTGCAAATTGATGAAAATAATATTGTTATAATTATATTACTAACTATAGTCCATAATTTACATTGGGGCTTACTATTTGTGTTGTACAACTTTCTTGCTTTTTTGCTGTCAGGGGAGCAAATTAAAACTTAAACTCTTGGAGTATTGGAAACAGAACAAATCTCCATGACTGAAGATTTTTTACTGTGATGTTTACCTATTGGAGCCTCTGGAAAAAAATAAGGGGGGAGACAACATAAAGAGAGGGGAGTTCCAGATAGAAATGCACTCTTGGAGTTTTGAAAGCATTTTTTTGTTTTAATGAGCTCTTGTGAGTTCAGGAGTCTGATCCAAAGCGGCTAATGTGCCTATTTCTGAGGGGCCCATTTTGAGTCTAAGATGGACTCACTTGGGCTTTGGAACACAGCTGTCTGGCCCTCCAGCATCTATGCATTGCTGCTGCCCCCAAATCCTGGGTTCACAGACCGTGATTGCCCTGCTGACTCCAAGCTGAAACCTGAGTGTATGCTGTGGGCTGCTTTATAAAGCTTAGTATGAACTGCACTGAACTGAAAGCAGACACAGCCCTGGTGAACAGGTCTCTGGGACAGTTGCAGATTTAGGACCCTCCTTTGTGGGGCCCTAATCTGGGAAACATCATTCAGGTTGGCTGTGCCATCTGGGTCCCTCACAGATGCCCACAGGAAGGGACTTATTCTCCAATGGGGCCATCTGAAATTGAGCTACTCCTCAGCTCTCTATTTCTGACACAGAGATGGATTGCATTCTGAATGTGTAACTCCTGCAAAGGCTCCAAGTTAGGTGAGGGCATGCCCAGGGGCTGGAACACATCTCCCGGATCCTGACAGATCCAAGTCTTGAACCCCTCTTGGCACATCTCCAACTGCTGTTGATTTTTGTGCCCGGCTGTCAGCATTAGGTGTCCTCTGCAGCAAAGGATTCTCAGCCTGACACCCCACCTTTCTCCGACATAATCTTAGTAAGGCAGTTTGTTAAATGCTGCTGTCCCCAGAAAGAGATGGCTCTGTCCTAGGATGCTCCCTGAATAAATGATCAGGAATAAAGGGGCTGGTATATAAACTCATGTTGCAAATTTTGGAAAATCCAGGTTTTTGTCCTGACCAATTCCCAAACTTGCTGCATCTTTCTAGTTAAACTGTGTAAAACATTTTCCTATGAAAATTCTTTGGATCTTCTTGCATAGAACACTTCCAGAAGTCTGGATGAGAGTAGGGGACAATTTAATTATAAAGAGCTGATGCTGAACTGGATGCTCTGATCTTGTAACAAAGGAGGGAAAAAAAAAACAATATCCCAGCATCTGAGGGTTGTGCCACTTCATTTTTCAGAACTGTTTCTGGAAGACTTCTTCTCATGAGAGAAAACCCTCCATACTGCTTGTGCTGGTTTGTATATATTATGTTTCCCAGAAAAAGCGATATTCTTTAACACAGTCTTGTGGGGGCAGACATATTAGTGTGGATTAAGTTGGAACCTATTGGTTTCAGTATTTCCGTGGAGGTGTGGCCACTCCCATTCAACGTGGGCCTTGATTAGTTTACTAGAGCCTTATATAAGCTCAGACATAAGGAGCTCACAGCTGTAGCTGAGACAGACACATTTTGAAGATACCTGTTGGAAGCTGACACTGATATTTTTATAAAAGCCAATCCATTTCTGGTGTTTTGCATTCTGGCAGCATTAGCAAACTAGAACAATGATATTAGTTAAGTTGTGGCCAAACTGAATGCAGGTGAGTCTAAATCCACTAAGGCTGAAGTCCTCATATACAAAGTAAGTTGGACACAGAAAAGGAAGCCACAGGAAGGAGCTGGAAGACAACAGACTCAGGAAGAGAAAGGAGAAAACACAGCCACATTCCAGGAAAGCCAAGGAACCCAAGGATTGCTTGTGAGCCAGGAGGGGTCAGCAAGCCTACTAGCCCCTGAAACTGTGAGCCAATAAATTCCTGCTGTTAAACCAGCCAGTTGTGTGCTATTTGTCATAAAAGTGTGAAAACTAAGACAGTTATGTGCCTGGCTACCAAGTAGCATCAGACCCAAGAGGACTAGCTCAGGGGTAACATATGAGTGGCTGATTCTCTTGGCCCTATCTGAGGACTATGACCCACCTGCCCTCTGGCAGAGCCTCCTGCCATTCATCCCCACCTCATGGGACTCCGGTGGTCCTGGTGAGGCAGGGAGAAGGTGGCCCTCCTGGAAGGCCCTTGTGACCTCCTCACACAGCTCCACTGCCTCCCTCCTTTCCACTGAGCCCTCCCTACAGAAACAGCTGAGGTCATCTTCAAGCCGGTGGGGTTAGATGGGCCCAGCCAATGCTTTGTGCACAGGAGAGAGCAGGTGAGGAAGATCACAGGTCATGCTGATGCCATCCAACCTGAGATGATGTGAAGCTGGAGACATGACCAAGGAATTGTCCCCCAATCTGCAAGGCTGAGCCATGCCAGCTTGGGACCTGGGGCACAGCGTTGGGGTGATGGAATCCATGGGGGGTTGCAGTGAGTAGTGGGGAGGTGGGTCCCACCTCCACAGGTGGCATCTTCTCCAGAGTCATCAGGATTGAATTCTCACCAGCAGAATGACATGTTCAATGACAAACGTGTATACATTGGGGTGAATGAGTATGTAGATCTCTCAGTCTAGGTGGATAGATGGGTTTCTATGCATTGATCAATGGGACACATGATCTACAAATAGTGTGTGTGTGTGTGTGTGTGTGTGTGTGTGTGTGTGTGTGTGTTTGGGGGTGCCAGTGCTCAACTTCATAAACTCTCAAATGCTTCTTCCACTCTTCCCTGGGTGGTGTTCCCCTCATTTCCTCTCTCCCCACCGTCCTCTTGAGCTTGGTTCTACCAAATGCCTATGAGCATGAGAGTGTCCATTTATTCAAGCAGACCTCGCCATCAGTATGAAGAGGAGGGTGGACCTGCCACCATGCACATCACACTCCAAACACAAGGGCACAAATTTTGCAGTCCTGAGAAAGCCTCAATCCCCATCAGACACTTCAGGGTCCTGACACCCACACTGTGGACCCCACCCCAGGATGAGGCTGGGGGACAAGAGCTGTACAGATCTTTCCAGCAGAGTCATCTGCATGGGCTGCACCAACATGCCAGAAAGGTGATCCCAAACTGGTAAAGGGAGCAAAACAAGCAGGGAGGAGCTTGACATGAGAACTAAGATCATACCATATTGCTGAGCATTTGCTTGATGCCCAACCCTGTCTGTTCTTAGAAAAGAGAGGGGATGTGTCAGTGCCCCTAACCCTGCTTCCTCTTAGGCCAGGAGTTTCCTTTTCTTCTTATTTTGATCACCACATTAAATATTAGATCATAACTACCATCAGTAATATGCACGGCACTGTCGACAACAGAATGGGTTAGAAATTCAAACTCGCACTCTACAAATGCAACATGTGATGATGCACAGGTGATATAATCAGGACTTTAATTAAGTAAATGAAACCATCAGATCTTCCAAACTTCACATCACTCAGGAGAAAGCAGGCTGAGAGCACAAAGAATCTCTCTGCCTTATAAATATTTGTTACACCCTCAAAATTCCTCTTCTAGAAAGAAATGTTTCTTTCTTCCCAAATTTGCCCTTTTTTGTATATTCCTTTCTTTTATTTTTAAAATTTTGATTGTAGAATTTTCAAATGGAAAATTAGTTCATTTTTTTTCAGTTTTATAAGTTCATAAAACTCCATTCCCTGGGTATTAATAAAATGAATTTCTATGTTCTTATTACACAGACTCCAACAATTATTAACTTATTTCTGACCATGGTTCATCTATCCTACTTTTTTCTTCTTTGATTTTCCTTTTTATTTATTGCGGGATTTGAACACTACTTCAGACACCATGTCATTTCACTTATAACTTATATATAACACACACACACATATATAAAACTGATTTACTTTTTTTAAATTCATTTTTATTGAGATATATTCACATACCATGCAGTCATACAAAACAAAGCATACATTCAATTGTTTACAGTACCATTATATAGTTGTGCATTCATCACCAAAATTAATTTTTGACATTTTCATTACCACACACACGAAAACAATAAGAATAAAAACCAAAGTCAAAAAGAACACTGGGTGCCTTCCTCCCCACCCCCATTTTTCTACTCCTCCATCCATAAACTGGACAAAGGTGAGTGTGGTCCCCATGGCTTTCCCAATCACATTGTCACCCCACATATACTACATTTTTATACAATTGTCTACAAGATTCATGGGTTCCGGGTTGTAGTTTGATAGTTTCAGGTATTTACTGCTAGCTATTCCAATTCATTAGAACCTAAAAAGGGTTGTCTATATTGTGCATAAGAGTGCCCAGCATAAGAGTGCCCACCAGAGTGACCTCTCAGCTCCTTTTGGAATCTCTCTGCCACTGAAGCTTATTTCATTTCCTTTCACGTCCACCTTTTGGTCAAGAAGATGTTCTCCATCCCATGATGCCGCGTCTACATTCCTCCCTGGGAGTCATATTCCACATTGACAAGGAGATTCACTCCACTGCGTGTCAGTTCCCAAATAGAGGGGAGGAGAGTGATTTCACCTGCCAAGTTGGCTTAGCCAGAGAGAGAGGGCCACATCTGAGCAACAAAGAGGCATTCAGGAGGAGGCTCTTAGGTACAATTATAGGCAGGCCTAGCCTCTCCTTTGCAGCAACAGTCTTGCCAAGGACAAGTCCTGTGGTAGAGAGCTCAGCCCATCAAACCACCAGTCCCCTATGTCTGTGAGCACATCAGCAACAATCGAGGTGGGGAAGCCCAACACCTCTGCATTCTCCACCAGCTCCTCAAGGGGACTCTGCATATTTTTATCATTTTTTAATTAACTCTTTTTTTAAATTCACTATATCAAAAAAAATTTTTTTAAAAACATCTCAAACAAACCATAACAAGGGAGTGAGAAAAAGACAACTGACCTAAAATAACTACTTTACTTCCAACATGTTCCTACTCTACCCCAAGAAAATAACCTAATATAGCAACATTTCTGTGAACTTGTTCCTACCATACCAATCAGAAATTAACAGACCATAGTCATTCCTGGGCATTCCCAGAATGTTAAATTTACCCATGATAGCTTATCTGTTCTTATTGGGTTATCTTTCCCCTTTCATTAATTGCTCTCTATCACTAGTTCCCCTACATTCTACATTATAAACCATTTATTTTAGGAGTGTGTTGTTTAACCTCCAGGTGTTTGTGAGTTTTCTAAGTCTCTGATGGTTATTGACTTCTAATTGTATTCCATTGTGGTCAGAGAATGTGCTTTGAATAATTTCAATTTTTTTTTAATTTATTGAGGCTTGTTTTATGCCCCAGCATAAGCTCTATTCTGGAGAAAGTTCCACAATCACTAGAGAAGGATGTGTATCCTGGTGATTTGGGATGTAATGTTCTATATATGTCTGTTAAATCCAATTCATTTGCCAGATTGTTTACATTTTCAGTTTCCTTATTGGTCTTCTGTTTGGTTGATCTGTCTATAGGAGAGAGTGATGTGTTGAAGTCTCCCACAATTATTGTGAAACATCCATTACATCCTTTAGTTTTTCCAGTGTTTGTCTCATGTATTTTGTGGCATCATGGTTGGGTGCATAAACATTTATGATTGTTATTTCTTCTTGGTGAAGTGCCCCTTTCATTAGTATGTAGTGGCCTTCTTTGTCTCTCATAACATCCTTGCATTTAAAGTCTATTTTACCTGAGTTTAATATAGCTACTCTTGCTTTCTTTTGGCTGTAGCTTGCATGAAATAGTTTTCCATCCTTTCACTTTCAATTTCTTTGTGTCCCTGTGTCTAAGATGAGTGTTTTGCATGCAACATATTGATGGTTCATATTTTTTGATCCATTCTGCAAATCTATATCTTTTAATTGGGGAGTTTAATCCATTTACATTCAGTGTTATTACTGTGAAGGCATTTCTTGAATCAACCATTCTATCCTTTGGTTTATGTGTCAGATATATTTTTTCCTTCTCTCTCTTACTGTCCTTTAATGAACCAATATTGAATCTCTTTAGTACTGAACCTTTCTCTATATATCTCTCTCCTTTCTTTGTCTTTCTGTTGGTAGGGCTTCCTTTAGAATCTGAAGTAGGGCAGGTCTTTTATTAGCAAAATCTCTCTGCATTTGCTTGTCTGCGAAAAATTTAAGCTCTCCCTCAAATTTGAAGGAGAGCTTTGCTGGATAAAGTATTCCTGGTTAGAAAATTTTCTCTCTCAGTATTTTAAATATGTCATGCCACTGCCTTCTTGCCTCCATGGTGGCCGCTGAGTAGTTACTACTTAGTCTTATGTTGTTTCCTTTGTATGTGGTGAATTGCTTTTCTCTTGCTGCTTTCAGAACTTGCTCCTTCTCTTCAATATTTGACAGTCTGCTCAGAATATGTCTTGGAGTGGGTTTATTTGCATTTATTCTATTTGGAGTTTGCTGGGCATTTATGCTTTGTGTATTTATATTGTGTAGAAGGTTTGGGAAGTTTTCCTCAACAATTTCTTTGAATACTCCTTCTAGACCTTTACCTTTCTCTTCCCTTCTGGGGCACCAATAAGTCTTAAATTTGTATATTTTATTTTATCTATCATATCCCTGAAGTCCATTTCTACTTTTTCCATTTTTCCCCATTCTTTCTTTTGTTCTTTCATTTTCCATTCTGTGGTCCTCAAGGTCACTGATTCATTGTTCAGCTTCCTCTAGTCTTGTACTATGAGTATCCAGATTCTTTTTAATTTGGCCAACAGTTTCTTTTATTTCCATAAGATCATCTTATTTTTTTATTTACTCTTGCAATTGCTTCTTTATGCTCTTCTATGGTCTTCTTCATGCCCTTTATATCCTGTGCCATGCTTTTCTTCATGTCCTTTATATCCTGTGCCATGCTTTTGTTGCTTGTCTTTAGTTCTTTGATTAATTGCTCCAAGTACTGTATCCTGTGATCTTTTGATTTGGGTGTTTGGGTTTGGGTTATCCATATCATCTGGTTTTTTTTTTGTATGCTTTAAAATTTTCTGTTCTTTTTGGTCTCTTGGCATTTGCTTAATTTGATAGGGTTCTTTTAGGATATGTAGACCGATTCAAACACTTATCTCTAAATTGTCAGATCTACTGCTTTGTGGAGTACACTTTCTCTAACTAACCAGCAGGTGGCATTCATAAGCTACCTATTCCCCTCAAGCCAGTTCTCCACAACTTTGTCTTTGTGGTGAGTGGGGGTGTGAGTCTTGTGGTGTCCAATTGGTGCACCAAGCTTGCATGTGTATTTGGTGTTGCCCACCTGCATATGGAGCATGTGTCTGAGCTGTTAAGGAGGGGGTGGCTTTAATAATCAAATCTCCTGGGTGTTCCTGGAGATTTAAAGCTGCTGCAATAGTCTAAGCCTTCAGTTCAGTCCTGCTACAGTTTGTCTCTGCTGCTGACCCACAAGTCCTTGGTATTAGTATATGGTCCCTGGGACTTGCGAGTGGGTCCCTCTTCCAAGCCGTGCACTCCTGGGTCCTCTGCTGAGGGAAGATTGTGTTACATCACAGGTGAGCACTGTCCCCCAAGGGATGTTCTGGGCTGCAGAGCCATGTAGGGGTGTTCCCAGTCTGCTGAAAGGATGGCTGAATGGGGCATGTTAATTTCCCCCTTTTCACCCACCTCTACCTTCCCAGCTCTGGGACAATTAGCAGAGGGTGTGGGAAAGGCTGTTGTCCATGCCCAATATTGTGGTGTGTGTGTGTGTTGTTGGAAACACTTCCCATCACACTGGATGGTTTGGGGCAGCTCTGGGCTGTGGTGCTGGTGCCAGGCAGGAGCGTTCCCAGCCTGCCGGGAAGATGGCTGTAAGGGGATGCCCCCATTTTCTTGGGAAGTTGTGGTGTTTAGTGAATTTTCTCAACCACTGGACTTATTGCTTTGTGTCTCAGAGCTCTCTTAGCTCTGCTCTTGTCTGGGCCCAAATTGTGAGTCTTTGAGGCTTTCTGTAATGGGCTTCTTAGAGTAATTGTTTTAGAAAAAGAGAAAAAGAAAAGAAGAAGAAGAAGAAGAAGAAAGAAGAAGGAAGAAAGAAGAAGAAGAAGAAGGAGAAGGAGAAGGAGAAGGAGAAGGAGAAGGAGAAGGAGAAGGAGAAGGAGAAGGAGAAGGAGAAGGAGAAGGAGAAGGAGAAGGAGAAGGAGAAGGAGAAGGAGAAGGAGAAGGAGAAGGAGAAGGAGAAGGAGAAGGAGAAGGAGAAGGAGAAGGAGAAGAAGAAGAAGAAGAAGAAGAAGAAGAAGAAGAAGAAGAAGAAGAAGAAGAAGAAGAAGAAGAAGAAAGGCTCTCCTTGCAGATCTAATGGGCTATTGAAATGCTAAGAGACAAGGAGATTAGGGCCATTAAGGAACAATCAAGAAAGCAGAGAAATTGGCTCTTCAGACAAGGAAACTTGCCTTCTGGATTTGCATATGAGCCTGACTCTGTTTGAGCCCTGCCCTTCTCCATTCTATGTTCACCAGAATGCCAAAAAGTCTCTGTCTTTATTTATTTATTTATTTATTTATTGCTGTTTTTGCTAGCCCTATCTCCTCTCTGCTGGGCTGACTGCTCCCAGATTCTCCAGTGTCTGGTCTCAGTCTGTCTATGTTTGGAGTTTGGATCAGCCAGCCTGAGTTTTCAGTCAGAGCTGCAACTGCAGTTCTCCCCTCTCAGTCCCAGCACTGATGGCTCCTCCTCCCATGGGACTGTGCCTGGCAGGGAGGGGCACAGGTCCCCTAGCCATGAGAACTTACAGATTTCACTGATCTCAGCTGTTCATGCATTCGTAAGTGTTGTATGAAGTATGCCCAAAGCCAAATTGCTCTCCAGTGTCCAGCCCATGAAGTTCCTGGCTTTCTACCTACTGCCCTGGAGGGGTAACTAAAACCTACACCTCAACACTCTGTCATCTTGCCCCTCTAACATAACTTTAATTCCTTAATATCATCTAATACACAGTTCATATACAAATTTCCCTGGTTATATCAAAAAATTTTTTTTGCCATTGACTTTCACAGTCAAGATCCAAAGTCCAATTGCTGCATTTGGTTGGTAGATCTCAGATCCTTTAATCAATAGGAGTTTTTCTCACCCTAGTTTTTCCCCACAACCTATTTAATTGTTGAAGAAACCAGGTAATTTGTCCCATAGAGAGACCCTCACTGTAGAATGGGCTGACAGCCTCACCATGTCACTAACTTTGTTTTTCCTTCCCCCTCGCCACACACACACACACACCATATTTCCCATGAACTGGTGGTTAGACATAGAGATTGGTTAGATCCACATTACATTACAGGTCCTGTGCATTTCCTACTGCATCTCATCTGGAGGGACAGGAAGTCCCAATTTTGTGGATGTTATGAACTGTATGTGTCATTCAGCCATTGTAAAGCTCCTTGTCAACCTTTCACATAAAAGTGATTTTCAGGTTTTTGATCATGACCCTTCAGTGGGCTATGAAATCAACTTTAGTGGCTCAGCACCACATTTTTTAAAAAAAGAGGAAATAGAACAGAAAATAGCAGAGTAAATCACTTACAATAAAGAACTTTTGTTTCAATGAACTTTTATCATGGAACTTTTGTTTCAATGATTTGAATACATATTCATACATTTTGGGCCATGATATAAAGTTCATTTCTTCCTGTAAGTCATGGTCAGAAACTTTGAGAGCCTCAGTTCCAATCTATGTTACAAACAGCCTCTAGCGAAGTTCTGCTGAACAAGATTAAGGGTGGGGTAGGAGAAGAGGGACAGTTTGGAAAAACCATTAGCCTGTTTGGAGTCACAGCTATCAGAGACAGAATGAACTCATTTGGTTTGGTGTTAAACCAAGATATGTCAATGGGTTCAAGGGCAGCTGCAGTGCCCTGAGTTCCTAAATCCAACCACTCGGGCCTCTTCAACAGGCCCTTCTCCAGCAGCTGATGGAGGGTAAGAAGTACAACAGGCTCAGCCCACTTCTGTCTACCCACATGAGATGACTACACCAGTTAACTTTCCACATGCCTGCTCATTCAGCTTCCAGTAGAGTAGTCATATCTGCTCTACTTGGGACCCAGGAGTTGGTGAGTTGTCACTGAGTACCTGAAATAACATCCAGTGTGGAGCCTAGTGGTGGAAACACAGGCTAAGTGTGATCTTCTGAAAGATGCAATCCACTCTTGGTTACTGAATCTGTCCCTTACTAACTATGTTATGTTGACACAATAAATCAAGAGCCTCCTGAGAGGTGGTGGGTGTTGTAGTATACCATGTCGTCAGAACCAGGACTTCTTTCATCTCCCTAACTTCTAAAGCAATGAACTGTAAAGAATGGGCCACATACTGGTTTAGCCTCACTGAGCATGAATGTCTTTAGACCAGGCCATACTCTCCAGTTTGCCACAGTCTCCACCACTCTGTACTGTCTTAGACTTGGGTAGGCTTCATTCCTTTCTATTAGTGCCTTGACCTTGTAGACATCTGAAAGTTACTGATACATTCCAAATCTTTCGTTATACACATTAAAAAACAACAGACTCAGTGACACTAAGTCTCTGATTTATCCAAGTTCACTCAGCAAGTGGCTAGGTTGGAATCTAGGTTTTTTTAATTTTATGTCACTGATATTTTGCTATATACTCTTGACTGGGTACAAATAAAGAAATCAGAGAGTCTAGAGTGCCTTGAAGTGGAACATAAAGTGATAATGGGATGGGAAGCTGAAAGAAATGGGTAGAAGGCAGAAATTTCAGTAGCTCAAGTACAAAATGAAGATTTCTCTGTCATTCTTATGATGAAAATTACCTGAAAAAGTAATCTAGACTCCCCATTCCAGGAAAAAATGCAGTAGACTAAAAGCTTTTCCCACAAGAAATGGAAAAAGACAAGGATGCCCTGTTGTACCACTGCTATTCAACGTTGTACTCGAAGTTCTTGCCATAGCAGTTGGGCAAAAAAGAAAAAGAAAAAAGAAAAAAAGTCATCAGAATTGGAAAGGACAAGTAAAACTATCTTTATTCATGGATGATACGATGTTTAGATAAAAAATCCCAAAGAATCCATGAGAAAACTACTAGAGCTAACAAACAAATTCAGCAAAGTTGCAAGCTACAAGATTGCCATTCAAAAATTTGTTATATTTCTATACACCAACAATGAACAATCTGAAAAGGAAATCAAGAAAGTAATTCCATTCATAGTAACATCTAAAAGGATAAAATACCTAGACATAAATTTAACTAAGGAGGTAAAGGACTTGTATGTGAAAACTTTAAAGCACTGCTGAAAAAAATTTTAGAAGACCTAAATATTTGAAAAGTCATCCCATGTAAATGGATGGAAGACAATATTATTAAGATTTCAATAATACCAAAATTATCTACAGATTCAGTCAATATCTATCAAAATTCTGGCAGTCTTTTTTTTTTTGCAGAAATAGAAAAGTGAATCCTCAAACTCATGTGGAATTGCAAGAATCCCAAATAACCCAATCAATATCACAAAAGAAAAACAAAGCTGGCAGTCTCTTATACATCACAGTTTCAAAACTTACTAAGTTGCAGTAATCAAAACAATGTGGGAATGGCATAAAAATAGACATATAGACCAATGGAATAGAGTTGAAAGCACAAAAATAAACCCATAGAATTATGACTAACTGATTTTTTACAAGGGTGACAAATAAATTAAATGGGGGAAGAACATCTCTTCAGCAAATGGTACTGGGAAAACAGGATATCCACTTGTACAAGAATGAAGTTGGAACGACTTATATATGGAAAACTACAAAACATTGTTGGAAGAAATCAAAGAAGCCCTAAATAAATGGAAGAACATTCTGTGTTTAAGGATTGGAATACTAAAATATTGTTAAGATGTCAATTCTACCCAAGCAAATTACAGATTCAATGCAACCCTAATCAACATTACAACAACCTTCTTTGCAGAAATAGAAAATCCAATTACCAAATGTATGTAGAAGGGTAAGGGAACCAAAACAGCCAAAACCATCTTGAAAAAGAAGAACAAAGTTGGAGGACTCACACTTCCTGATTTTAAAACTTCTTACAAAGCTATAATAATCAAAACTTTATAGTCCTGGCAAAGGACAGACCTATAAATGAATGGAATCAAATTGAGAGTTAAGAAATAAACCCTCACAGGTATGGCCAATTATATTTGACAAGGGTAAGAAGTCCACTCAATGGAGAAAGGATAATCTCATCAACAAATTGTGCTGGGAAAACTGGATATCCATATGCAAAAGAATGAAGGTGGACCCAAACCTTACACCTTATACAAAAATCAACTCAAAATGGATCAGACCTAAATATGAGAAAAAACCATAAAACTCTAGAAGAAAGCATAGGGAAGTATCTTGGATATTGTGCTAGCCATTGGATTCTTAAACTTCCCACCAAAAGCATGAAAAAGAAAAAATAGATAAATGGGACATCAACAAAATTAAAAATTTCTCTGAATCAAAGGAATACTTTGTGAAAGTACAAAGACAACATACAGTATGGGAGAAAATGCTTAGAAACCACATATCTTATAAGGGATTAATATGCAGAATATATAAAGAAATTCTCAACAGCAAAAAGACAAACAACGTGACTTTAAAATGGGCAAACACTTGAATAGACATTTCTCCAAAGAAGATATATAAATGACCAAAAAGCTCATGAAAAGATATTCAACATCCACATCCATTGGTCATCAGGGAAAACTACAATGAGATACCATTTCACACCCATTAGAATAGCTACTATTAAAAATATGTACATAACAAGTGTTGGATAAGATGTGGAGAAATAGAAATATTCATTGTTGTGGCACTGTTAAATGGTGCAGCTACTGTGGAAGACAGTTTGGTGGCTCCTTACAAAGTTAACTATAGAACTACCATATGATCTGGCAATCCCACTTCTAGGTATATACTAAAAAATAATTGAAAGCAGGGACTTGAATAGATATTTGCACACTGATGTTCACTGCAGTATTATTCACTATTGTCCAAAAATGGAAGCAACCCAAGTGTCCATCAACAGATGAGTGGATAAACAAAATGTGGTATATACATACAATGGGATATTATTCAGTCATAAAAAGCAAAGAAGTTCTGATGCATGCACTAGATATATGAACCTTGAATATGTCTTGTTGAATGAAATAAGCCAGACACAAAATGGCAAATATTGTATGATCTCACTGTTTTGAAATAATTAGAATCAGCAAACTCATAGCCAAGGAAAGGGCAGAGGGAATGGAGAATAAGAAGTTAAGGCTTTGGATGTACAAGTTTCCTATTTGGAATGATGGAAATGTTTTGGTAATGGAGAGTGGTGATGGTAGCCCAACATTGTGAATGCAATTAACAGCACTGAAATATATATCTGAATGTGATTAAAAGGGGAAATACTAGGTTGTGTAACTGGTAAGAGAATAATTTTTTAAAAAATCCATGGAACTACACTACACAGTGAAGCCTAAGTTAAACCATGGACTTTAATTAATAGCACAACTTTTAAAATGTGCTATCATTAATTGTAACAAATGTTCTGCACCAATGCAAGATGTTGGTGATAGAGTGGTATAAGGGAATCCTGCATTTAATACATTATTGTTCCATAAACCCACAACTTCTCTAATTAAAAAAAAAAAATTAAGAAACTAGAAAACAGGTTACCAGGACCAGGTTGGGGATACAGAATGAGTAGTTAATGTGGAATTGTTACAGAGTTCCAGTTTGGGGTGATGGAAAAGTTTTGATAATGGGTGATGTAGATGGTAGCACAGCAGTGTGAATTTACTTAACAGCACTGAATTCTACATTTGAATGTGGTTAAAAGGAGAAATTCTAGGTTATATATTATGTTACTAGAATAAATTTTTAAAAAAAAAAATAGAACCATACAACACAAACAGTGTACCCTAATGTAAACCATGGACTATAATTAATAGTATAATTATAATATTGTTTCAACAATTGTAACAAAGGTACAACACAAGTGCAATGTTAATAGGTAAAACTGTGTGCATGGTGGGTGTATTTGGGAACTCTGTATTTTCTGCATTATTTTTCTGTAAACCTACAAATTTTCTAATAAAAAAACAGAGAATGAAGTTGAACCCCTACCTCATACCATATACAAATTAATTCAAGCCATGATCAAGAGGGCAGAATGAGAAGCTTCAGAGGTCTCCCCCCACCAGAAGCATTGAACAAATATCAAGAACTGATAGAAACATCTTTCTCAGAGATCTAAATAACAGTGAATGGGTTGCAGTAACAGGTGAGCAGCACATCAAGGAAAATGCAATTTAAACACAGTAGAATGTCATGGTATCCTGGCTGCTCCCCCCCCCCATTCCCTCAATGCACTCTATTCCCTGTTCTGGAGGCAGCAGCCCTCACACTTGTACTGGGAGCAAGTATGTTTGGCTGTCCTATATGGTGGTGTTCTGGGGAACTGAAACAGGCCACTCATTGCAGGATTACCATCCCAGACCTTGTACTGCATGAAGAGGCCAGCCCACAGAGCTCTTCTACAGAATGCTTTGGGAGGGCAGTCAAGTTGTGGCTGCCCATGGCAATGGATTGCTGGCTGTAGGATATACAATGCAGTGCCCAGGACTGTGAAGAAACTGTTTCCTAGGGAAGAGGGGACATTTATATCTGTGTAAATGGGGGAATTCCCAAGGCCACACACACATGCCCAAGATAAGATGCATGCTTAGAAAGGATCAGGAAGGCCCCTATGCTTTGGCCTTGAGCTGTTCTCTAAATTAATTCTATGGATAAGCTCTGAAAGAGAGCACTTACATAGGTCAATCTGCAAAGACTAGGAAATGGGGGGTTTTTTTCCTTCCTTTTTTGTTAACTTCTGGAAACAAAAGCACTGTCATAATACTAGCTGGATACAACCATAAGGAACAGATACCTCAGAGTCTAAATCCCAGTGATAACATATTAAATCATCAAAATGTTCAAAAGAAAATAAAACATACAAAGAAGCAAGAAGCAATGGCCCTGGTAAAGAGCAGATTTAAGAATTATAAACCATTGATAAGGCAGACCAGACCTGGGACAAAAAAAGACTTTTGAAAGATGGTCCTAAATATGCTCAAAGAGCTAAAGGAAAATATGGACAAAGAAATATGGAAATCAAGAAAACAATATATAAACACAAAGAGAATATCAACAAAGAGATGGGAATTATGAAAAGGTAACAGGTAGAGTTGAAAACCAAAAGTAACAGAAATAAAAAATTCCCTAGAGGGGTTCAAAAGCTGATTGGAGCTGGCAGGAGAAAGAATTAGTGAACTTGAAAATAAGACAATTGAAATCACACAATCTGAGGAGCAGAAACAGAAAAGACTGAAGAAAAGTGTCCCTGAGGAACTTATGGACACCACAAAGCATACCAAAACATGCATTGTGAGAGTCCTAGAAGGAGAAGAAAGAGAAAAAGGGGAAGAGATAATATTCAAAGAAATAGCCCTTGAAACTGCCCAAATTTAAGGAAAGAGATGAATATACACATTCAAAATGCTCAATCAACTCCAAACAGAATAAACCCAAATAGATATACACCACAACATAGTATAGACAAACTTAGAATGCCAAGGACAAAGAGAATTCTGAAAGCCACAGGAGAGAAACAACATGTCATGACAAGTGAGCCTCAATCAGATTAAGTTCTGATTTCTCATCAGAAACCATGGTGGTAAGAAGGCAATGGGACAACATATCTAAAGTGCTGAAGGCAAAAAACTACCAACTAAGAATTCTATATCTGGAAAAACCGTCTTTCAAAAGTTAGGGAGAGATTAAGATATTCCCAAATAAACAAAAGCTAAGGGAGTTCATCACCATTAGACTGGCCTTTCAAGAGATGCCAAAGAGAGTTCTGCAGGTTGAAAGGAAAGAATAACAGATGAAATTGAAGCCACATGAAGAAACAAAGATCCCTAAGGGTCACAACATGGATAAATGTAAATGCAGCATTATTGTATTTTTAGTTTGTAACTCCACTTTTTCCTTCCTGCAGGATCTAAAAGGCAAATGCATAAGACATAGTGATAAATCAGTGGTTTTGAATTCATAGTGTATAAACATGTAATTTGTGACAAGAACTACCTAAAGGTGGGAGCACAGAGGGGTAAAGGACCATAGCTTATGTATACCATTGAAGTTAAGTTGGTATTGAAGCAAAGGAGATTGTTATAGATTTTGGATGTTAAATGTAAGACCCATGGTAACTATAAAGAAAATATCAAAGAATGTGCAAGCTGATGAGATAGAAATTAGAGGGTCCGTTGACAGGGGTGAGGGGCAGAGGGAATGGGGAGTTAATGCAGAATGGGTGTAGGGCTTCTGTTTGAGGAGATGAAAAAGCTTTAGTAACAAAAGTGGTGAGGGTACCACAACATCGTGAATGTCAATAATCCCTGAATTGTATATTTAGGAGGGTTTGAGATGGGAAAGTTTTTATTATACATATGTTCTCACAATATGAAAAAAATCAACAAAACAGATGATAACAATCAAATGCAATATATGATCCTGGGTGAGCACTAAAAAGGGAGGAGTAAAGGTTCAAAAGGATTATTGGGACATTTGAAAAAATGGAACATAGGCTGTAAGCTTTATATCAGTGTTAAATTTCTTGAACTTGGTACCTGCACTTAGTGGGGTTAAATAAGTGAACAGTCTTGTACTTAGGAAATGTATGTGACAGTATTAAGTGGTCAAAGAGCATGATGTATACAACTTACACTCAAGTGTTCAGAAAATGGATTGATGGATGGATGGATAGAATGATATGGCAAATGTGGCAAAATGTTAAAGTTGGTGGATCTGGGTATTGGAGGTAAGGAATGTTTGAATTCTCTGTATAAGCTTTGCATTTTCTTTGTAAGTGTACTGTAAGTTTGAAAGTATTTCAAACAAAAAAAATTTTAATTAACTTTAAGTGGATCAAGGACCTAAATATATGAGCTAAAACCATAAAACTCTAAGAAGAAAACAGGGAGAAACCTTTATACCCTTGTACTTGGTAGTGATTACATAAATGTGACACCAAAAGCAATAAAAGGAAGCAAGTAAAATGGACTTCAAAAAAAAAAACTTTGGTACATCAAGGACACTATCAAAAAAATAAAAAGATAACATACAGAATGGGAGAAAATAATTGCTAACCATACATCTAATAAGGATTTAATGTCCAGAATACACAAAGAACTGCTACACATCCAAAACAAAAAGACAAACCACCCAATTTTTCAAACAGGCAAAGGATTCAAAATCTAAACATGATATACAAATAGCCAAAGAGCACATGCAAAGGTGCTCAACTTGTTCATCAAAGAAATGCAAATCAAAACCACAATGAGACTTCCTGGAAGACAGCAGAGTAGGTGAAGTGGAGCAGGCTTCTCTGTGAAAGAAACTAGCAAGGCTGGGGGACACCAGGGACCATGACTTCGGGGTGTCACCATCCATAGAGGGTCCCCCACAGTATATGGAGGGGACATAGACAAAAATGTGAGAGGTGGAGACTGGAGGGGCAGGGTGAGTGTTTAGCCAGGTCCACCTTTTGGGCAGTGGTGAGATGATCTCTGGGCAAAGGAGTGACCAACAGATCTCCACTCCTGCGCACCCACCTTGGCGGTTAGCCTGGGAGGTGATCCTCCACAGTCAGATGGCTGAGGGAGCTCCCAGGAGGGAACCCAGGAGGCAGCATTTGCTCTCCCCCCATGGAGGTCTAGGGGGTCACCAGGGAGAGGCAGAGAAAGGATAGGGCACCACACCAGCACATCAGGAGCCCTTCCACACCCAGAGACTCACAGGCAGGGAGCCAGGCACGTTTGACCAGCAGGGTGCCCTTCAGCATCTCCATGCCTAACTGCCCAGGGCCCATGTTGCAGCCCCAGGGCAGGCAGTCCACAGGGCACATGGAGAACATGTGCACGGATTGGTTCCACACCTAGTTTGGACTCCACCCAGTGCACAGGAGAAGTTCGGCTTGACAGTTAGGAAAACTACACTCCAGAAAGCTGTGGCTCTCCCTAATTATATATAAATGCTCAAATAATCCCACATTTCCAAAAATAACCTTATCAAGACAAGCAAATGCCCCAAAGCCAACAGAAAATCACAAAGCACTTGAAGAATCTAGAAGACATGTACAAGTCAAATGAACAAATTAAAAAGCCAGAGGAGACACCAGATTTAGAGCAATTACTTAAAGTAGTAAAAACAAGACTCCAAAACAACTTCAACAAGATGGCTAAAGGCAAAAAGGAAATCAAGAAGACTCTAGAAGAGCATAAAGAAGAATTTGAAAGAGTAAATTTAAAAATACCAGATCTTATGGAAATAAAAGACACTATGGATCAAATTAAAAATATACTAGAGACACACAACAGCAGATTTGTAGAGGCAGAAGAAAGAATAAGTGAACTAGAAGACAGTGTAATCAAATGTGAATGTACAAAAGAACAAATGATGAAAAAAATCATTGGTGTCCCAGAAGGAGATGGGAAGGGTAAAGGGCTAAGAAGAGTGTTTCAGGATATAGTTGGGGGAACTTCCCAACCCTTCTAAATGAATAAATATGCAAATCAAAGGTGCCCAACAAACTCCAAATAGAATAAATCCAGATAAACTTACTCCAAGACATATACTGGCCAGATTGTCAAATGCTGAAGAGGAGATAGTCCTGAAAGTAGCAAGAGAAAAATGATTCACCACATACAAGGGAAACAACATAAGACTAAGTACTGACTACTCAATGGGCACCATGGAGGTGAGAAGGCAGTGGTATGACATATTCAGGATTCTGAAAGAGAAAAATTGCCAGCCAAGAATTCCTTATCCAGCAAAGCTTTCCTTTGAAATTCAGGGAGAGCTTAAAATTTTCACAGACAAAAAAAATGCTGAGAAAATTTGTTAACAAGAGACATGTCCTGCTAGAAACATGAAAGGGAGATTTACCAGCCGAGAAAAAAGAAATGAGAGAGAGGTCTGGAGAAGGGCACAGAGTATTAGTAAAGGTAACTTAGAAAAAAAAGAGAGGGAAAAAAATAGATATAACAACTAAATGCCAAAGGATAAGAAGGCTTGTTCAAGAACTCCTATCACAATAATAACTTTGAATGTGAATGGATTAACCTCTCCAATTAGAAGACACAGACTGGTAGAATGAATAAAAATATGACCCACTGATATGCTGTTTACAAGAGACTCATCATAGACCTACGACACAAAGAGACTGAAAGTGGAAGGATGGAAAAAAATATTCTGTGCAAACTGCAACCAAAAGAAAGCAGGGGTAGCTATACTAATATCAGATAAATTAGACTTTAAATGCAAAGATGTCATGAGAGACAAAGAAGATCACTACATATTACTAAAAGGGACAAATTACCAAAAAGAAAAAATAATCATAAGTGTTTATGCACCCAGTCAAGGAGCTCCAAAGTACATGAAGCAAACATTGGTGAAACTGGAGGGAGCATTAGATATGCTTACAATAATAGTGGGAGACTGCAATACACCACTCACTTCCATAGATAGAACAACATGACAGAGGACCAATAAGGAAATTGAGAGCCTAAACAATATGATAAATGAATTAGACTTAACAGACATATATAGATCATTACATACCAAGGTATCAGGATATACATTCTTCTCTAGTGCCCATGTAATGTTCTCCAGGATAGATCATATGCTGGGACACAAGTCTTAATAAATTTTAAAAAATTGAAATTATTCAAAGCACATTCTCTGACCATAAGGGAATGTAACTAGAAATCAATAAACACCAAAGAACCAGATCTTTCACAAATATATGAAGGTTAAATAACACACTCCTAGACAACCAGAGGGTCAAAGAAGAAATTGCAAGAGAAATAGTTAAATATATAGAGACAAATGAAAATAAGCATACAACATATCAAAACCTGTGGGATGTGGTGAGGCAGTGCTGAGAGGGAAATTTATAGCTCTAAATGCATTTATCAAAAAGCAAGAAAGAGCTAAAGCCAAAGACCTAACTGAACAACTGAAGAGGCTAGAGAATGATCAGCAAACTAACCTAAAAGCAAATAGACCAAAAGAAATAAAGATTAAAGCAGTAATAAATGAGCTGGAGGAAAGAAAACAGCAGAGAGAATAAATAAAACCAAAAGTTGGTTCTTTGAGAAGGTCAACAAGATTGACAGACCCTTAGCTAGACTGACAAAGTCAAAAAGAGAGAAGACCCAAATAAATAAAATCAGAAATGATAAGGGTATAATTACTATGGATCCCAAAGAAACAAAAAAAATCATAAAAGGATATTATGAACAACTGTATGGCAACAAGCTAGACAATTTTCAGGAAGTAGACAAATTCCAAATTGCGCACTGGGAACACAAGAACAACCTAGACTGACCCAGGAAGAAATAGAAGACCTCAACAAACCAATCACAAGTAAAGAGATCCAATCAGTTATCAAAAATCTACCTACAAATAAAAGCCCAGGGCCAGATGGCTTCAGAGGGGAATTTTACCAAACTTTCCATAAAGAATTGATACTATTCCTGCTCAAATTCTTCAAAACATTGAAGAAAAGGAACACCACATAACTCATTTTGTGAAGCTTATATCACTCTGATAACAAAACCAGATAAAGATACTACAAAAAAGGAAAACTAGAGGCCAATCTTGCTAATTAATATAGATGCAAAAATCCTAATTTACAAATCAAATCTAATGACACATTAAAAGAAATATACACCACGACCAAGTTGGGTTCATTCCTGGCATGCAAGGGTGTTTCAACATAAGAAAATCAATCAATGTAATACAACACATTAACAATTTGAACAGGGAAAAATCAAATGATCATCTCGATGGATATTGAGAAAGAATTTAACAATATTCAACATTCCTTTTTTGATAAAAACACTTCAAAAGGTAGGCATTGAGGGAAACTTCCTCAATATGACAAAGGGTATATATGAAAAACCCATGCCAGCACCATAATCCATGGTGAGAGAATGTAGGCCTTTCCCCTAATATTGGGAGTCAGACAGGGGTGCCCACCATCACCTCTATTATTTAACATTGTGGTAGAAGTTCTAGCCAGAGCAATTTGCTAAGACAAAGAAATAAAAGGTATCCAAACTGGAAAGGAAAAAGTAAAACTGTCATTAATTGCAGATGATATGATCTTACATTTAGAAAATCCTAAGAATTTGATGACCAACCTACTTGAGTTAATAAAAAAAATTCAGCAGAGTGGTCGGATATAAGATTAATGCACATAAGTCAGCAATGTTCCTATACACCAGCAATGATCTCATTGAAGAAGCAATCAAAAAAAAATTCCATTCACAATAGCAACTAAAAAATCAGGTACCTAGGAATAAAATTAACCAAGAACATAAAAGACATCTACAAAGAAAATTACAAAACTTTACTAAAAGAAATTAAAAAGGACCTAAATACGTGGGTGTTCTAGTTTGCTAACGCTGCTGGAATGCAAAACACCAGAGATGGATTGGCTTTTATAAAAGGGGTTTATTTTGTTACACAGTTACAGTCTTAAGGCCATAAAGTGTCCAAAGTAACACATCAGCCATCGGGTACATTTGCTGGAGGATGGCCAATGGTGTCTGGAAAACCTCTGTTAGCTGGGAAGGCACTTGGCTGGTGTCTACTCCAAAGTTCTGGTTTCAAAATGGCTTTCTCCCAGGATATTCCTTTCTAGGCTGCAGTTCCTCAAAAATGTCACTCTTAGTTGCACTTGGGGTATTTGTCTTCTCTTAGCTTCTCCAGAGCAAGAGTCTGCTTTCAACTGCCGTCTTCAAACTCTCTCTAATCTGCAGCTCTTGTGCTTTCTTCAAAGTGTCCCTCTTGGCTGTAGCTCCTCTTCATAATGTCACTCTCAGCTGCACTGTGTTCCTTCTCTTTGTCAGCTCATTTATATGGATCCACTGATCAAGGCCCACCCTGAATGGGTGGGGCCACACCTCCATGGAAATATCTCATTAGAGTTATCACCTACAGTTGAGTGGGGCACATTTCCATGCAAACAACCTAATCCAAACTTTCCAACTTAATTCCCACTAATATGTCTGTCCCCACAAGATTGCATCAAAGAATATGGCTTTTGTTGGGGGGACAGAACACATTCAAACCAGCACAGTGGGAAAATATTCTGTGCTCAGAGATAGGAAAAGTAAACTTCATTAAGATGTCAATTCTACCCAAACTGATGTACAGATTCAATGCAATTCCAATCAAAATTCCAACAACCTACTTTGCAGACTTGGAAAAATAGTTATCACATTTATTTGGAAGGGAAAGGGGCCTCAAATTGCCAAAAACAGCCACAGGGGGAAAAAAAAAAGGAAAGATGAAGTGGGAGGAATTACACATTCAGAGTTTGAAGCCTACCATAAAGCCACAGTGGTCAAAACAGCATGGTATTGGCACAAAGATAGACATATTGATCAATGGAATCAAACTGAGAGTTTGGAAATAGGCCCTCTGATTTTTGATAAGGCCCCCAAATCCACAGAACTTGGACAGAACAGTCTCTTCAACAAATGGGGCTGGGAGTACTTGATATCCATATCCAAAAGAATGAAAGAGGACCCCTACCTCACACCCTATACAAAAATTAAATAAAAGTGTATCAAAGACCTCAATATGAGACACTGTACAATAAAACTCTTAGATGATAATTACAGGGGAACATCTTCAGGACCTAGTAATAGGAGGTAGCTTCTTAGACCTTACACCCAAAGTACAATCAACAAAAGAATAAATAGATAAATGGCAACCTCTCAAAATCAAGAGCTGCTGTGCCTCAAAAAACTTTGTCAAAAAGATGAAGGG
This sequence comes from Choloepus didactylus, assembly GCF_015220235.1. Taxonomy (NCBI): domain Eukaryota; kingdom Metazoa; phylum Chordata; class Mammalia; order Pilosa; family Megalonychidae; genus Choloepus; species Choloepus didactylus. The sequence goes on along the minus strand of NC_051316.1, from coordinate 10,498,490 downwards.
GCAGCCAGCTCAATGGGAGAAAATATTTGGAAATCATGTATCTGATAAGAGACTGATATCCTGCACATATAAAGAAATCCTACAGTTCAATGACAATAGTACAGTCCAATTATAAAATGGGCAAAAGATATGAAAAGGTATTTTTCCAAGGAAGAAATACAAGTGACTAAAAAAACACATGAAAAAAAATGTTCATCCTCACTAGCTACTTGGGAAATGCAAATCAAAACCACGATGAGTTACCATCTTACACCAATAAGAATGACTGCCATTAAACAAACAGGAAATAAATGCTGGAGAGGATGTGGAGATATTGGAACTCTTATTCATTGCTGGTGGGGGTATCTAATGGTCCAGCAACTGTGGAAGACACTTTGGTGGTTTCTCAGAAAACTTGATATTGAATTACCCTACAATCTGGAAATTCCACATCTTGGTATATACCCAGAAGATTTGCAAGCAATGATGCAAACAGACATTTGTACATCAGTGTTCATAGCAGCATTGTTCACAATTGCCAAGAGATGGAAACAATCCAGGTGTCATTCAACAGATGAGTGGATAAACAAAAAATGTGGTATATACATGCAATGGAATACTATGCATCAGTAAGAAGGAGCAAGGTCCTGGAACATATGGCAACATAGATGAACCTTGAAGATATAATGCTGAGTTAAATGTCAGACACAAAAGGAGAGATGTATGTCACCACTTCTATGAAATCCCTGAACAATGTAAAATCAATGTCTTACAATGTAGAATATTGGGGACCTAGTGATAGAAAGAAGATAGTGAGGGGGAATGATAATCTAATATGTTCAGATATGCTAATTATGGTGAATTCAATGGTATGGTCATGGATACAGTGATGATTGTTAATGAGATTATAAGTATCAGAGCTGGACTGAAGGCAAACAGGATTGAAAGGGAATGTTTAAAGGCATGTTTCCCACAGATTAGCATTACAAATATAGATAGGTGCTTGCATGATAGACTTCTGAGGTATAACACTAGTACAGAGTTGACAACAGAATAATATATGGGAAAAATCTACCTATTGCATATGAGGGACTATAATAGGAATATCATATTAGTACCAAACAAATACAAGGGACAAATAATTAAGAGCTGAAAAGAACTACAAGGTGTTTTGAGTCATGAGAATTGTTTAAAAGGGAGAGTGATGAGCACTGTACAACTAAGGGATGATAAAGTGAGATATTAATGGATTATTGTGGACATAACATATGCTATGGGAGTTTAGGAATCCCCCACTTTATAAGTCAAGCCCTAAATCTTGAGGCTTGTTCTGGTGAAACTTATGTTTGTAAAGGGGAGGCTAAGCCAACCTATAATTATGCCTAGAAGTCACCTCCAGAGAACCTCTTTTTTTTTGCTCAAATGGTGACTTTCTCTCTCTAAGCCTAATTCTGCAAAAAAAAAAAAAAAAAAAAAAAAAAAAAAAAAAAAAAACAAAAAACTCATCACCCTTCCCCTAACATGGGACAGGATCCCCCAGATGAATGAGTCTCCCTGGTGATGTGGGATATGGATTATGGGAATCAGCCTGATCCTGACATTGAGGGGTTGAGAATGCCTTTTTGACCAGAAGGGGGAAAAGAAAGGCAATAAAATAAGGTTTCAGTGGCTAAGAGATTTCAAATAGAGTCAAGAGGCTGTCCTGGAGGTCACTCCTACACAAGCTTCAACTAGATAGTCCAAATGATCATAGTATGATAAGCCTATTTCCCCAAACCCTAAAAAATACCCAGATCCCTACCTGAGCCTCTAAAAGTTTCACTTACTAAGTTTGTTCTTCAGAAACTTAAATCCTTCAGAGAACTCTTATGCCAGCTAAGACCCCAAGCCCAGAGGTTATAGACTCTTAAAGAACATCAACCAGATGTAGTCCCCGTTTCCCATAATGTCAGCATATTTTTCAACATGAACAAGTTAGAGAGATCACTGCCTAGACATTCCTGAAGATCAGGAAAGTGAATGACTAGAGGAAGGGGTAGCAACAGACAAGATGGAATTTAACAAAGGATTATGAATACTGACTTTCTATATAATTTTCTTCTTCTTAGTTGCTAGGGTATTAAAATAGCTGGAAGGAAAATAATTGAAATGGTGGAACTGTAACCGATAGCATCCTCCGAAATTTGTTCTATAGCTACTTGTTAAATTGTAATTTGAAAGTTATCACCTTTTGTATATGTGTTATATTTCATTATAAAGAAATAACTGAAACTATGGCACTGTAACTCATAACATTTTTTGTTACTTTCCTATATAACTGCTTGTTAAATCATACTTTGAAAGATATTACCTTTTTGCATATATGTTATATTTCACAATAAGGAAATAACTGAGACTGTGGAACTGTAACCCATAGTGTTCTTTGAAATTTGCTCTCTAACTATTGCTAAATTGCACTTGAAAAGTTATCACGTCTATGTATATTTGCTATATTCTACAATAAAAAATATGATTTAAAAGAACAACACAATAAGTGCCACCTCACACAACTTGGTTCTATAATTTAAAACTTGGAAAGCAATTAGTGTTGGTGAGGATCCAGGAACATGTGTACATTGTTGGTGGCATTGTACAATGGCACAGTCATGGTAAAAATCAGTTTGGCACACCACGATTACATGGAACTTTGAATAGGAAGTGATCTATGGTAGGTCTGCATAGGTTAGAGTGAAATAGCAACACATCCCAAAGTAATTTGGGCAGAGAATAAAAATATATATTTGGGACCCCCCTGAGGAGCTGGGGGAGGATGTGGAGGTGTTGGACTTCCTCACCTGGATTGTTTCTGATGTTCTCACAAACAATGGGGACTGACAGCTTGACATGCTGAGCCCTCTGTCTTGGGGCTTGCCCCTATGAAGCTTGTTACTGCAATGGAGACACTAAACCTGCTTATAATTGTGCCTAAGAGTCTCCCCCTGAATGCCTCTTTGTTGCTCAGATGTGGTCTGTTTCTCTAAGTAAGCCACCTTGGCAGGTGAACTCACTGCCCTCCCCACTACATGGGACCTGACTCCCAGAGGTGTAAATCTCCCTGGCAATGCAGGACATGACTCCCAGGGATGAATCTGGACCCAGCATTGTGGGATTGAGGACATCTTCTTGACCAAAAGGGGGATGCAAAATGAAACAAAATAAAGCTTCAGTGGCTGAAAGATTCCAAATGGAGTTGAGAGGTCACTCTGGTGGACATTCTTACACACTATATAGAAGACCATTTTTAGGCTTTAATGCATTGGAATAGCTAGAAGTAAATACCTGAAACTACCAAACTCCAGCCCAGTAGCCTTGACTCTTGAAGACTATAGTACAACAATGTAGTTTGCAAGTGGATGGTGAAAGCCTTGTGGATCGCACTCCCTTTATCCAGTGTATGGATGGATGAGTAAATAAACGGGTGAAAAAACTAAATGAAAAATAGGGTGGGATGGGGGGGATGATTTGGGTGTTCTTTTTTATTTTATTTTATTTTATTTTATTTTTTATTCTTATTCTGATTCTTTCTGGTATAAGGAAAATGTTCAAAAATAGATTGGGTGATGAATGCACAACTATATGATGGTACTGTGAACAGTTGATTTTACACCATGGATGATCATATTGTATGTGAATATATCTCAATAACACTGAATAAAAAATCAGTTTGACAGCTCTGCAGAGAGTTGAACATAGAATCATACATTCCAGCAATGCTACTACTTAGTATACATCCAAAAGAACTGAAAGCAGACTTGAACGGATATCTGTACACCAATGTTTATAGCAGCACTATTCACATTTGCCAAAAGGTAGACACAACCCACGTTTATCAATAGATAAATAGATAAACAAAATGTGGTATATACGTACAATGAAATATTATTCAGAGATAGACAAGAAAAAATTTTGATACATGAACTTGTTGTAGTCTACCTCAACCTTGAAAACATGTTGAGCAGCATATACCTGACCCAAAAGACAAATATTGTATGATCTTGCTTATGTGAAATACACAGAATAAGCAAATTTCATAGGGACAGGAAAACAGATTATAACCTATGGGGGGGTGGAGGGGGGAGATTTATTGCTGAATGGGTGCAGAGTTTCTGTTAGAGGTGATGAAAAAGTTGGGGTAATAGATGTTGGTGATGGTGGCACCATATTATGAATGCAAATAATACCACTGAATTGTACACTTGAAAGTGGTTAAAATGGGAAATTTTAAGTTTATATATATTACTACAATTATGAATTTTTTAGAATGATGGAATCCTAAAAAATGTTTGAGAAATCCACAGAAAAGACAAACAGCTGAATGAAAAACAGGGGATGCAAACCTAAAACAGATAATAAAAGGCAGACTTAAGTCCCAGTGTATCAATGATTACTTTAAATGTAAATGGTTTAAATAAGTCAATTAAAAGACATTGGCACAGCAGATTAAAAGTATGCTGTCTACAAGAAACTCACTTCAAACACAGCAGCATGAGTGGCTGAAAGTAAAAGATCAGAAAAAGCTATAAAATGTGAACATTAACTTTGAAAAAAGCAAGAGTGGCTACATTAATATCAGGTAGACTTGAAAGCAAATACAATTATTGGGACAAGGAGGGCCATTAATAATGGCAACAAGGTCAGTATACCAAAAAGATACAGAGATTCTAAATGTGCATTAACCAAAAAACAGAGCTTCAAAGTACATGAGGGAAAAACTGTTAGACCTGAAAGGACAAATAGTCAAACCCACAATTATAGTTGGGGACTTCAACATCCCACTAGAAAACTACTAGACAGAAATTAGCAAAGATATAGACAATTTGTACAACACAATCAATCAGGAGGATCTCCTTGATAAGTGGAGAACACTACACCCAACAGCAGGATCCACATTTTTTCAAGCAGCCTGGGAACATTCACCCAGATAGGTCATATACTGGGTCATTAAAAAAAAAAAACTCAACAAATTTAAAATAATTGGTACCATGCACAGTATGTTCTCCAACCATAATGGAAAAACACGTAACACATCAATACAAAAAAAGACAACAGAAATGTCTCCAACACTTGGAAATGAAACTACACTCTCCTAAATAATCATAGATTAAAGATGCAGTCCTAAAGGAAGGAAAACATATTAAATGGCATGAAAATGAAACATACAAAAATATGTGAGGTTCAGCTACAGTGGCATTGAGAGGGAAACGTGTAGAACTGGAAGCTTATATTAGAAAAAAAGGAAAGCCTCAAATTAATACTCTAGAAAACTGGAAACCAGTAAAGGAAGAACAAAATGTACTCAAAGTAGGCAGAAGGGAGGAAATAATAAAAATAAGAGCAGAAATCAATGCAATTTAAACAGGAATGCAATAAAGAAAATTGATTTTTTTGGTTTAAAAGCTGGTTCTTTGAAAAAAAACATTAAACTGGATAAACCTCTAGCTAGATTGACAAATATAGAAAGAGAGGAGGCACTAATCACCAATATAAGGAATGAAATAGGGGAGATATCACTACAGATTCTGCAGCCAAGAAAAGGATAATAAATGGGACAATATAAAAGACATGGGAGGCGGGGCAAGATGGCAGACTGGTGAGCTGTATGTTTTAGTTGCTCCTCCAGGAAAGTAGGTAGAAAGCCAGGAACTGCGTGGACTGGACACCACAGAGCAATCTGACTTTGGGCATACTTCATGCAACACTCATGAAAACGTGGAACTGCTGAGATCAGCGAAATCTGTAAGTTTTTGCGGCCAAGGGACCCGCGCCCCTCCCTGCCAGGCTCAGTCCCGGGGGAGGAGGGGCTGTCAGCTCTGGGAAGGAGAAGGGAGAACTGCAGTGGCAGCCCTTATCGGAAACTCATTCTACTGATACAAACTCCAACCATAGATAGACTGAGACCAGACACCAGAGAATCTGAGAGCAGCCAGCCCAGCAGAGAGGAGACAGGCATAGAAAAAAAACAACACGAAAAACTCCAAAATAAAAGTGGAGGATTTTTGGAGTTCTGGTGAACATAGAAAGGGGAAGGGCCCTGAGGCGCATATGCAAATCCCGAAGAAAAGCTGATCTCTCTGCCCTGTGGACCTTTCCTTAATGGCCCTGGTTGCTTTGTCTATTAGCATTTCAATAACCCATTAGATCTCTGAGGAGGGCCCATTCTTTTTTTTTTTTTTTTTTTAATCCTTTTTTCTTTTTCTAAAACAATTACTCTAAGAAGCCCAATACAGAAAGCTTCAAAGACTTCCTATTTGGGACAGGTCAAGTCAAGAGCAGAACTAGGAGAGCTCTGAGACAAAATGCAATAATCCAGTGGCTGAGAAAATTCACTAAACACCACAACTTCCCAAGAAAAGGGGGGTGTCCACTCACAGCCATCATCCTGGTGGACAGGAAACACTCCTGCCCATCGCCAGCCCCATAGCCCAGAACTGCCCCAGACAACCCAGTGTGACAGAAGTGCTTCAAATAACAGGCACACACCACAAAACTGGGTGTGGACATTAGCCTTCCCTGCAACCTCAGCTGATTGTCCCAGAGTTGGGAAGGTAGAGCAGTGTGAATTAACAAAGCCCCATTCAGCCATCATTTCAGCAGACTGGGAGCCTCCCTACACAGCCCAGCAGCCCAGAACTGCCCTAGGGGGACGGCACTCACCTGTGACATAGCACAGTCATCCCTCAACAGAGGACCCGGGGTGCACGGCCTGGAAGAGGGGCCCACTTGCAAGTCTCAGGAACCATAAGCCAATACCAAGGACTTGTGGGTCAGTGACAGAGACAAACTGTGGCAGGACTGAACTGAAGGATTAGACTATTGCAGCAGCTTTAAAACTCTAGGATCACCAGGGAGATTCGATTCTTAGGGCCACCCCCCCTCCCTGACTGCCCAGAAACACGCCCCACATACAGGGCAGGCAACACCAACTACACACGCAAGCTTGGTACACCAATTGGACCCCACAAGACTCACTCCCCGACTCACCAAAAAGGCTAAGCAGGGGAGAACTGGCTTGTGGAGAAAAGGTGGCTCGTGGATGCCACCTGCTGGTTAGTTAGAGAAAGTGTACTCCACGAAGCTGTAGATCTGAGAAATTAGAGATAAGGACTTCAATTGGTCTACAAATCCTAAAAGAACCCTATCAAGTTCAGCAAATGCCACGAGGCCAAAAACAACAGAAAATTATAAAGCATATGAAAAAACCAGACGATATGGATAACCCAAGCCCAAGCACCCAAATCAAAAGACCAGAAGAGACACAGCACCTAGAGCAGCTACTCAAAGAACTAAAGATGAACAATGAGACCATAGTACGGGAGATAAAGGAAATCAAGAAGACCCTAGAAGAGCATAAAGAAGACATTGCAAGACTAAATAAAAAAATGGATGATCTTATGGAAATTAAAGAAACTGTTGACCAAATTAAAAAGATTCTGGACACTCATAGTACAAGACTAGAGGAAGTTGAACAACAAATCAGTGACCTCGAAGATGACAGAATGGAAAATGAAAGCATAAAAGAAAGAATGGGGAAAAAATTGAAAAAATCAAAATGGACCTCAGGGATATGATAGATAATATGAAACGTCCAAATATAAGACTCATTGGTGTCCCAGAAGGGGAAGAAAAGGGTAAAGGTCTAGGAAGAGTATTCAAAGAAATTGTTGGGGAAAACTTCCCAAATCTTCTAAACAACATAAATACACAAATCATAAATGCTCAGCGAACTCCAAATAGAATAAATCCAAATAAACCCACTCCGAGACATATACTGATCACACTATCAAACACAGAAGAGAAGGAGCAAGTTCTGAAAGCAGCAAGAGAAAAGCAATTCACCACATACAAAGGAAACAGCATAAGACTAAGTAGTGACTACTCAGCAGCCACCATGGAGGCAAGAAGGCAGTGGCACAATATATTTAAAATTCTGAGTGAGAAAAATTTCCAGCCAAGAATACTTTATCCAGCAAAGCTCTCCTTCAAATTTGAGGGAGAGCTTAAATTTTTCACAGACAAACAAATGCTGAGAGAATTTGCTAACAAGAGACCTGCCCTCCTGGAGATACTCAAGGGAGCCCTACAGACAGAGAAACAAAGAAAGGACAGAGAGACTTGGAGAAAGGTTCAGTACTAAAGAGATTCGGTATGGGTACAATAAAGGATATTAATAGACAGAAGGGAAAAATATGACAAACATAAACCAAAGGATAAGATGGCTGATTCAAGAAATGCCTTCACGGTTATAACGTTGAATGTAAATGGATTAAACTCCCCAATTAAAAGATATAGATTCGCAGAATGGATCAAAAAAAATGAACCATCAATATGTTGCATACAAGAGACTCATCTTAGACACAGGGACACAAAGAAACTGAAAGTGAAAGGATGGAAAAAAATATTTCATGCAAGCTACAGCCAAAAGAAAGCAGGTGTAGCAATATTAATCTCAGATAAAATAGACTTCAAATGCAGGGATGTTTTGAGGGACAAAGAAGGCCACTATGTACTAATAAAAGGGGCAATTCAGCAAGAAGAAATAACAATTGTAAATGTCTATGCACCCAATCAAGGTGCCACAAAATACATGAGAGAAACACTGGCAAAACTAAAGGAAGCAATTGATGTTTCCACAATAATTGTGGGAGACTTCAACACATCACTCTCTCCTATAGATAGATCAACCAGACAGAAGACCAATAAGGAAATTGAAAACCTAAACAATCTGATAAATGAATTAGATTTAACAGACATATACAGGACATTACATCCCAAATCACCAGGATACACATACTTTTCTAGTGCTCATGGAACTTTCTCCAGAATAGATCATATGCTGTGACATAAAACAAGCCTCAATAAATTTAAAAAGATTGAAATTATTCAAAGCACATTCTCTGACCACAGTGGAATACAATTAGAAGTCAATAACCATCAGAGACTTAGAAAATTCACAAATACCTGGAGGTTAAACAACACACTCCTAAACAATCAGTGGGTTAAAGAAGAAATAGCAAGAGAAATTGCTAAATATATAGAGACGAATGAAAATGAGAACACAACATACCAAAACCTATGGGATGCAGCAAAAGCAGTGCTAAGGGGGAAATTTATAGCACTAAACGCATATATTAAAAAGGAAGAAAGAGCCAAAATCAAAGAACTAATGGATCAACTGAAGAAGCTACAAAATGAACAGCAAACCAATCCTAAACCAAGTACAAGAAAAGAAATAACAAGGATTAAAGCAGAAATAAATGACATAGAGAACAAAAAAACAATAGAGAGGATAAATATCACCAAAAGTTGGTTCTTTGAGAAGATCAACAAGATTGACAAGCCCCTAGCTAGACTGACAAAATCAAAAAGAGAGAAGACCCATATAAACAAAATAATGAATGAAAAAGGTGACATAACTGCAGATCCTGAAGAAATTAAAAAAATTATAAGAGGATACTATGAACAACTGTATGGCAACAAACTGGATAATGTAGAGGAAATGGACAATTTCCTGGAAACATATGAACAACCTAGACTGACCAGAGAAGAAATAGAAGACCTCAACCAACCCATCACAAGCAAAGAGATCCAATCAGTCATCAAAAATCTTCCCACAAATAAATGCCCAGGACCAGATGGCTTCACAGGGGAAATCTACCAAACTTTCCAGAAAGAACTGACACCAATCTTACTCAAACTCTTTCAAACATTGAAAAAAATGGAACACTACCTAACTCATTTTATGAAGCTAACATCAATCTAATACCAAAACCAGGCAAAGATGTTACAAAAAGGAAAACTACCAGCCAATCTCCCTAATGAATATAGATGCAAAAATCCTCAACAAAATACTTGCAAATCGAATCCAAAGACACATTAAAAAAATCATACACCATGACCAAGTGGGGTTCATTCCAGGCATGCAAGGATGGTTCAACATAAGAAAATCAATCAATGTATTACAACACATTAACAAGTCAAAAGGGAAAAATCAATTGATCATCTCAATAGATGCTGAAAAAGCATTTGACAAAATCCAACATCCCTTTTTGATAAAAACACTTCAAAAGGTAGGAATTGAAGGAAACTTCCTCAACATGATAAAGAGCATATATGAAAAACCCACAGCCAGCATAGTACTCAATGGTGAGAGACTGAAAGCCTTCCCTCTAAGATCAGGAACAAGACAAGGATGTCCGCTATCATCACTGTTATTCAACATTGTGCTGGAAGTGCTAGCCAGGGCAATCAGGCAAGACAAAGAAATAAAAGGCATCCAAATTGAAAAAGAAGAAGTAAAACTGTCATTGTTTGCAGATGATATGATCTTATATCTAGAAAACCCTGAGAAATCGACGATACAGCTACTAGAGCTAATAAACAAATTTAGCAAAGTAGCGGGATACAAGGTTAATGCACATAAGTCAGTAATGTTTCTATATGCTAGAAATGAACAAACTGAAGAGACACTCAAGAAAAAGATACCATTTTCAATAGCAACTAAAAAAATCAAGTACCTAGGAATAAACTTAACCAAAGATGTAAAAGACCTATACAAAGAAAACTACATAACTCTACTAAAAGAAATAGAAGGGGACCTTAAAAGATGGAAAAATATTCCATGTTCATGGATAGGAAGGCTAAATGTCATTAAGATGTCAATTCTACCCAAACTCATCTACAGATTCAATGCAATCCCAATCAAAATTCCAACAACCTACTTTGCAGACTTGGAAAAGCTAGTTATCAAATTTATTTGGAAAGGGAAGATGCCTCGAATGGCTAAAGACACTCTAAAAAAGAAAAACGAAGTGGGAGGACTTACACTCCCTGACTTTGAAGCTTATTATAAAGCCACAGTTGCCAAAACAGCATGGTACTGGCACAAAGATAGACATATAGATCAATGGAATCGAATTGAGAATTCGGAGATAGACCCTCAGATCTATGGCCGACTGATCTTTGATAAGGCCCCCAAAGTCACTGAACTGAGTCATAATGGTCTTTTCAACAAATGGGGCTGGGAGAGTTGGATATCCATATCCAAAAGAATGAAAGAGGACCCCTACCTCACCCCCTACACAAAAATTAACTCAAAATGGACCAAAGATCTCAATATAAAAGAAAGTACCATAAAACTCCTAGAAGATAATGTAGGAAAACATCTTCAAGACCTTGTATTAGGCGGCCACTTCCTAGACTTTACACACAAAGCACAAGCAACAAAAGAGAAAATAGATAAATGGGAACTCCTCAAGCTTAGAAGTTTCTGCACCTCAAAGGAATTTCTCAAAAAGGTAAAGAGGCAGCCAACTCAATGGGAAAAAATTTTTGGAAACCATGTATCTGACAAAAGACTGATATCTTGCATATATAAAGAAATCCTACAACTCAATGACAATAGTACAGTCGGCCCAATTATAAAATGGGCAAAAGATATGAAAAGACAGTTCTCTGAAGAGGAAATACAAATGGCCAAGAAACACATGAAAAAATGTTCAGCTTCACTAGCTATTAGAGAGATGCAAATTAAGACCACAATGAGATACCATCTAACACCGATTAGAATGGCTGCCATTAAACAAACAGGAAACTACAAATGCTGGAGGGGATGTGGAGAAATTGGAACTCTTATTCACTGTTGGTGGGACTGTATAATGGTTCAGCCACTCTGGAAGTCAGTCTGGCAGTTCCTTAGAAAACTAGATATAGAGTTACCATTCGATCCAGCGATTGCACTTCTCAGTATATACCCGGAAGATCGGAAAGCAGTGACACGAACAGATATCTGCACGCCAATGTTCATAGCAGCATTATTCACAATTGCCAAGAGATGGAAACAACCCAAATGTCCTTCAACAGATGAGTGGATAAATAAAATGTGGTATATACACATGATGGAATACTACGCGGCAGTAAGAAGGAACGATCTCGTGAAACATATGACAACATGGATGAACCTTGAAGACATAATGCTAAGCGAAATAAGCCAGGCACAAAAAGAGAAATATTATATGCTACCACTAATATGAACTTTGAAAAATGTAAAACAAATGCCTTATAATGTAGAATGTAGGGGAACTAGCAATAGAGAGCAATTAAGGAAGGGGGAACAATAATCCAAGAAGAACAGATAAGCTATTTAACGTTCTGGGGATGCCCAGGAATGACTATGGTCTGTTAATTTCTGATGGATATATTAGGAGCAAGTTCACAGAAATGTTGCTATATTATGTAACTTTCTTGGGGTAAAGTAGGAACATGTTGGAAGTTAAGCAGTTATCTTAGGTTAGTTGTCTTTTTCTTACTCCCGTGTTATGGTCTCTTTGAAATGTTCTTTTATTGTATGTTTGTTTTCTTTTTAACTTTTTTTTCATACAGTTGATTTAAAAAAGAAGGGAAAGTTAAAAAAAAAAAAGGAAAAAAAAAAAGATGCAGTGCCCCCTTGAGGAGCCTGTGGAGAATGCAGGGGTATTCGCCTACCCCACCTCCATGGTCGCTAACATGACCACAGACATAGGGGACTGGTGGTTTGATGGGTTGAGCCCTCTACCACAGGTTTTACCCTTGGGAAGACGGTTGCTGCAAAGGAGAGGCTAGGCCTCCCTATGGTTGTGCCTAAGAGCCTCCTCCCGAATGCCTCTTTGTTGCTCAGATGTGGCCCTGTCTCTCTAGCTAAGCCAACTTGAAAGGTGAAATCACTGCCCTCCCCCCTACGTGGGATCAGACACCCAGGGGAGTGAATCTCCCTGGCAACGTGGAATATGACTCCCGGGGAGGAATGTAGACCTGGCATCGTGGGACGGAGAACATCTTCTTGACCAAAAGAGGGATGTGAAAGGAAATGAAATAAGCTTCAGTGGCAGAGAGAATCCAAAAGGAGCCGAGGGGTCACTCTGGTGGACACTCTTACGCACACTTTAGACAACCCTTTTTAGGTTCTAAAGAATTGGGGTAGCTGGTGGTGGATACCTGAAACTATCAAACTACAACCCAGAACCCATGAATCTCAAAGACAGTTGTATAAAAATGTAGCTTATGAGGGGTGACAAGGGGATTGGGAAAGCCATAAGGACCACACTCCACTTTGTCTAGTTTATGGATGGATGAGTAGAAAAATAGGGGAAGGAAACAAACAGAGAAAGGTACCCAGTGTTCTTTTTTACTTCAATTGCTCCTTTTCACTCTAATTATTATTCTTGTTATTCTTGTGTGTGTGCTAATGAAGGTGTCAGGGATTGATTTGGGTGATGAATGTACAACTATGTAATGGTACTGTGAACAATCGAAAGTACGATCTGTTTTGTATGACTGCGTGGTATGTGAATATATCTCAATAAAATGAAGATTAAAAAAAAAAAAAAAGACATAATGCTGAGCAAAATAAGCCAGGCACAAAAAGAGAGATACTGTATGTTACCACTAATGTGAATTCTGTGAAAAATGTACAATGTTTTATACTGTAGAATGTAGGGGACGTAGAGATACCAATTAGTGGAGGGGGAATGATAATCTAATAAGAACAGATAAACTATGGAGGGTAATCTCAATGTTATGGGAATGCTCAGGAATGATTATGGTTTGTAAACTTTCTTGGATATAGTAAGATCATGTTGGAAGCAATAGAGTTATTTTAGTTTTTTTTTTCTCTTATTCCTTTGTTTTCTTAGGGGTTGTTAATTTTCTTGGGGTATGGTAGGAACATGTTGGAAGCAATGTAGTTATTTTAGATTATTTGTTTTTCTTACTCCTCTGTTTGGACATGGTTTATTAATTTTCTTGGGGTATGGTAGGAACATATTGGAAGCAAAGTAGTTATTTTAGGTTATTTGTTTTCCTTAATCCATTGCTTTGTTTGAAATGTGGGGTTTTTTTGGTTGTTGTTTGCCTGTTTGTTTTTAATTTTTTGATAAACAAAGTTTAAAAATTGAAAAAAAATCAGTAGAAAAAGGGAGTAAAAACTAAATGACAAATAGGGTGGGATGGGGGGATGGTTTGGGTATTCTCTTTTCACTTTTATTTTTTATTCTTATTCTGATTCTTTCTGATGTAAGGAAAATGTTCAGAAATAGATTGTGGTGATGAACGCATAACTATATGATCATACTGTGAACAGTTGATTGTATACCATGGATGACTGTATGGTTTGTGAATATATTTCAATAAAACTGAATTAAAAATAAAAAATAAAAATAAATAAATAAATAAATAAAATAAAATAAAATAAAAAATAAATAAAAGACATGGACCTCAAGCACTGCAAACCACAAAAAATCACCAAGATGAAACAGATAACCAGAAAATCCTACAGTTGAAGAAAGAATATGTAACTAAAAAGATCTCCAAAAAGAAACTTCAAGGCCCAGATGATTTCACTGAAAAATTTTAGCAAACATCTAAAGAATTAGCATTCTTCTAGAAAATAGGGGAGTGAATACTTCTAAGTTTTTTTAAGAGGACAGAATTAGCTGGTACTGAAACTAAAGACAGCACAAGAACCACAAATAAAAACAAATCAAAACTACAGACCAATATTTCTTATGAACTTAGACATAAAAATCCTGAACAACACATAGCAAACTGAATCTGAAAATATATAGAAAGAATTATACATCTTGACCAAGTGAGAATCATTACAGGTATGCATGGATGGTTCAAAAACAAATCATTATATGTTCAGAGATAGATTGTGGTGATGAACGTATAACTATGTGATCATACTGTGGACAGTGGATTGTATATCATGGATGATTGTATGGTGTGTGAATGTATTTCAATAAAACTGAATTTAATAAAAAAAAAAGCAAAAAAAAAAAAACAAAAACAAAAACAAATCATTATAATCCAACACATCAACAGTTCATGAATTGGGAAACCTAATATAGTAAATATGTCAATTCTCCCCAAATTAATAAATAGATTTAATGCAATTCATATCAAAATCTCTGTAAGCTTTTTTGCTTTTATAAAATTTATATAAAAAATATAAGCCCTGAAATATGGAAAACAATCTTGACAAAGAAGAATAAAGTGGGATATGAAATTATATATTTACAGTGTTTCAAGGTATTTCTCCCCCCAAAATACATACTCATTGCAAAGGAGGCAGGAAAAGCTTCACAGTGGGGAAGTCTGGCAGACACCACCTCTAATCCAGTGAATGTCTTCAGTAATGGGACAAGTGGAAATTGTGCACCACATGGTAGGGTACAGTGAGAAAAATGCAGCATCGTTCTTGTGAAATTCCTGTCAAGAATAGATGACTTGAATTGAATCATGGAGAAACAGTGGATAAACCCAATTCAAGAGACAAACCCAAATAAAGAAATAGTCTACAAATAATTGTCCTGTACTCTCAGAAGCCTCATGGTCATGAAAGTCAAATATGGAAGAATTGTACTAGATGGAAAGATACTAAAGGACAAATAAATACAAAGTGTGATTCTGATCTGGATCCTTTGGCTATAAAGAGTATTATTAGGACAATTGGCAAAAATTGAATGGGGCCAGAGGGTTAAATGGTAGTGATGTATCAATATTCACATACTGATTCTGATTGTTATTTTACATTATGTAAGAAAATGTCTGTCCTAGTCTGCTAATGCCGCAGAATGCAAAACACCAGAGATGGATAGGCTTTTATAAAACGGGGGTTTATTTCACTACACAGTTACAGTCTTAAGGCCACAAAGCATCAAAGGTAACACCTCAGCAATCAGGTACTTTCACCGGAGGATGGCCAATGGAGTCCGGAAAACCTCTGCTAGCTAGGAAGGCAGCTGGCATCTGCTCCAAAGCTCCGGCCTCAAAACGGCTTTCTCCCAGGACGTTCCTTTCTAGCAAGCTTGCTTCTCTTCAAAACATCACTCCCAGCTGCACTCTCTTTCCTCCCCCCAAGTCAGCTCATTTATATAGCTCCACCGATCAAGGCCCACCCTGAATGGGCGGGGCCACGCCTCCATGAGAACATCTCATCAGAATCATTGCCCACAGCTGGGTGGGGCACATTCCAAGCAAATCTAACCAGCACCAAAAATGTCTGCCCCACACAAAACCACAAAGATAATGGCATTTGGGGGACACAATACATTCAAACTGGCACATTCCACCCCCTGGAACCCAAAATGACATTATCTTTCCAAATACAAAATACATTCATCTCATCACAATATCACAAAAACTTAAATCATTTCAGTAACAAAAGTTAAGTACAAAATCCCATCAAAATCAATTTAGGCTTGGTTAGTCCTAAGGCATAATTCTCCTCTAGCCTTGGATCTGTGGACTTAGAACAAGTTATATGCTTCCAATATACAAAGGAGGGACATTCATAGGATAAACATTTCCATTGCCATAAGGAGAAACAGTAAGGAAAACAGGGTTAACAGGAGCAAAACAGTTCCTAAAACCCGCAGGACAAACTCCATTAGATTTCAAAGTCTGAGAGTCATTAACAGAACAACATTGCATCCTTGGGGCTTGAGAGAGCCGGAGCCTAACCCTTCCCAAGGGCCTTTTTGGCAGCTGTTTCTTCTCCAAATGCTTGGGTGAGTGCTCCAACATTTCCACACATTGGGGAGACCACCTTCTCGGCTCCACCCTCCTCAAACATCGGGGCAGCTCCCAGATTCCCTTCCATCTCCGGGGCACACACTGAACCCCTTCAGAACATTATGGTGGCAGCCAGGCTCTCCCCAATTCCCTGGAAATGTGCTCCACCCTCTTTGGGACCTGAGGTGGCAAAACTCTTCCAGAGCATCGAGGCGGAAAGCCCGCCCTCGACCTCCAGGGCAAACTCACCCTTTCCATGCATGTGGGCTTCTCCGCTCTCCCAGCCCAAGACCTCTTGACTCCAGACCTCAACCTCCATGGCTCTGTCTTTGAAGAGATTTTTCCTTTAATTTTTCCCTTGTCTGTCTCCTCCAGTCCAGACCGGCAATGGCTCTGTCTATAAAGATCTCGCAAAAATTCTGTTGGCTTTGCATGAAGCACGCAGGGGTCAAAGCCATCAGACAATAGGACTTTCCACAAATCCTTTCTGCTTAACTCCTTTTCCAATCTTGGCTTGTACTGAAATGGCGACTGGGTTCCATGTTTGGTTACATCCTTACATTGGGCTGTAGCTTCTGGGATTCCACCCCCTGGAAGCCTGTAATTTTCCAAGCCATCGACTTCTGGTTTCTTTGAACCCAAGAGTTCAGTTCTAAGTTTATCTCTCTCTGCTGGCATTTTACTATAAGCTGCAAGGAGAAGCCAGGATACGTCCTCCACACGTAGTCTGGAGATCTCCTCAGTTAAGTATTCCAGGTTGTTGCTTCCAGATTCTTCCTTCCATCTGACACCAGGACTCAATTTTACCAAATTTTCTGCCACTTTAAAACAAGGATCGCCTTTCTTCCAGTTCACAACAACACATTGATCATCTCTGTTCAAGGCCTCGTCAGAAGTATCTTTAGAGTCCATATTTCCACAAACAGTCTCTTCAAAGCAGTTTTGGCCTTTTCTATCAAGCTCCTCACAATTCTTCCAGAAACTCCCCATTATCCATTTAAAAAGCCGTTCCAACATGTTTGATGTTTGCAAACTCAGCAGCAAAGCACCCCACTTCTCTGGTACCAAAATCTGTTTTAGTTTCCTAATGCTGAGGAATGCAAAACACCAGAGATGGATAGGCTTTTATAAAATGGGGGTTTATTTCACTACACAGTTACAGTCTTAAGGCCACAAAGCATCCAGGGTAACACCTCAGCAATCGGGTACTTTCACCGGAGGATGGCCAATGGAGTCCAGAAAACCTCTGCTAGCTAGGAAGGCAGCTGGCATCTGCTCCAAAGCTCCAGCCTCAAAACGGCTTTCTCCCAGGACGTTCCTTTCTAGCAAGCTTGCTTCTCTTCAAAACATCACTCCCAGCTGCACTCTCTTTCCTCCTCCCAAGTCAGCTCATTTATATAGCTCCACCGATCAAGGCCCACCCTGAATGGGCGGGGCCACGCCTCCATGAGAACATCTCATCAGAATCATTGCCCACAGCTGGGTGGGGCACATTCCAAGCAAATCTAACCAGCACCAAAAATGTCTGCCCCACACAAGACCACAAAGATAATGGCATTTGGGGGACACAATACATTCAAACTGGCACAATGTCCTTGCTTACAGGAAACAGACACTAAAGTATTCAGGATGATGAGGCATTAGGTCAGCAATTTATTTTCAAATGGTACACGAAAACAACTTTTGTACTGTGTTTCTAACTTTTCTGTAAGTTTGTGATTGTTTCAAAATTAAAAAGTTTTAAAAATCAATCTATATAAATAAGGGCACATCCATGCAATCAAATATGATGAAATCATTGAAATGATAATGTGGAGGAATATTTGTGTGGAGAAGTGGTCATTAAACCAAAAGTGAAAAAACAAACTGTGTGCTAGTTTGGATGTATTATGTCCCCCAAAATGCCATGTTCTTTGATGCAATCTTGTGGGGCAGACATATTAGTGTTGATTGGATTTGAATCCTTTGATTGAGTTTTTCCATGGAGATGTGACTCAACTGTGAGTGAAATGTTTGATTGGATAATTTCCAAGGAGGATTCACCCATCCATTCAAGGTGGGAGTTAATTTCATCACTGGAGTCATATAAGGGAGTTCACAGACAAAAGGAATTCAGAGCAGCTGAGAGTAACATTTTGAAGAGGAGCTTCAGCAAAGACAGGCAAAAATGCCCCAAGAGCAACATTTTGGAGAATGCCATTTTGAAATGCAAACTGGGAGCAAGTGGATACCAGCCAAATGCCTTCCCAGCTAACAGAGGTTTTCTGGACAACATTGGCCATCCTCCAGTGAAGGTACCTGATTGTTGATGCCTTACCTTGGACACTTTTTGGCCTTAAGACTGAAACTTTGTAACAAAATAAACCCCCTTTATAAAAGCCAATTCATTTCTGGTGTTTTGCATAATGGCAGCATTAGCAAACCAGAACAAACTACACCACCATATGAATAGTATGATCTTATTTCTATTTTTAAAATTATATTTACTTATATGTACGTAAAGGACAAAACTGAAAAGAAATTTACCAAAATGGTAATGGTGATTATATCTGAATACTGTGATTATGGGTGATATTCAGTTTCTTCTTTTTTGCTTATCTATGTGTTCTAATTTTTCTATAATGAAAAATTACTTTTCTAATTTATTAAATTCCTTTTAAAGAAAAGCAATCTATTTACTAAAATTAAATTTGCAGACCGAATGTATAGCATGTGTCTCAGTTTCCAGGTCTGCTATGACAAATACCACACACTGTTTGAATTAATTTATTGCCTCATAGTTTTAGAGGCCAGAAGTCCAAAATCAGGGCACCAACAGGCCATGTACTCTTCTGGAGTCTGTAGCATTCTGGAGCTGGTTTGCCATCATCCTTGGGGTTCCTTGGCTTGTAGATGCACTTCTGCCTCCATCCCATGGCAATCTTCTATCACCAGCTTCTCCTGACTTCTGGCTTCTAGTCCTGTGTCCAATTTCCTTCACTTCTAAGGACTCCAGACACACTGGATTAAGGCCCTCCCTCTTACAGCTTAGCCACACTTTAACTAATAATATCTTCAAAGTTCCTATTTACAAATGGGTTCACATCCATAGCATGTGAGGGTACAACTTGAGCATGACTTTCGTGGGAGACCCAACAGCACAAGTCTAAATTTTTTGGTTAAAATTGGAAAAAAACTTTTAAGGGTGGATTTATTATGTTGGACTAAACGTTTATCTATCCCTTTTAATTCCATTATGATACAGTCTGATTTAAGTTGCTTCCTTTTTTCCTTTACTGTATATTGCTAATTACTTTCTTCCATTTTCTTTTTACTCTTCTGTTTTGGTATCTTTGGACTTTTCTTTTGACACCAGGGCCCTGAAGGTGGCTGGCAGTCATGGATGGTGACTCACAGTCCCCACTTACATCCTTCAGTCTTCACGCCCTCCACACACACATTTGTTTTCCCAAATGCAGGCTGTGTAGCTGGCATGTGATTTAACAGTTGGTAGCACTTGTAAAAACCAACCACACCTGCTGCCCAATCCTGGGTGTGAATGACACAAGCTGCCAACCCCATGTGACTGAAGAGTCAGAATGCAGTGCTGGGTTGTCAGTCTGAATTGGGAGGGTGGTGACTGGAAGCTGCCATTCCATGGAGCTCCTGAGAGCCAACATCACCAATGGAGCAGACTGGCCACATTCCCAGGAGCTGAATGAATCCTCAGATTCAAAACACAGGAGGTATGCAGCAACCAGGCAAGGTTAACAGCACGTAATTCACAATAAGACCATCTGGCTTCCAGCATATTCTTTTCATTTACTTAATGGTTGTGGCTAGCATTCTTCCTAAATGCTGAGAGAATTAATGCAATGCAATTCACAAAATGCCATGAGTTGATGTTTATCTTTCTTCAACAGCTTTCTCTCACTCCTTATACATCATGTTTGCACAGGCATGCTGGAGGCTTCAGCCATGAAGAATATGCACTTAGCAGAGAGATACATAGTTTCCCCTTCGTTTAAAGAGGCAGATTGTCTTCAGTGCTGCTTCTTCAAAGCTGTGGATTGATTTTTATGATGTGTATTGCCCCAGTAGTTGCCACTCTCTAGTGGAGCTAAATTACCTCCTCTTGAAGAGCTGGATTGTCACCCAACCTTCAATTAGATGTCAGGGCTTGAGACATATAAAGACCAGTTTCCAGCTTTAAGGAAAAAGAAGTGTATTCTCTGGAGAGCAAGCCTCAGTAACTATAGAATGGGACATGATAAGGTTTGTTTCATATGAATGGCTCCAAAGCTAGCAGTACAAATATGGTCACATCTCATGTTTCTCATTAATTGCTTGAGCTTCCTCTGCCTTACTAGCAAAAAATCCATCATATCTCTCTAGAAGCTTCCAGTTGTTCTACATCCTCAGCATTTGGTGTTGTCAGTGTTTTGGATTTTAACCATTCTAATAGCTGTATAGTGACATCTCATTGTTGTTTTAATTTGCAATCCCCTAATGATACATGACATTGAGCATCTTTTCATATGCTTATTTGCCATTTGTATATATTCTTTGGCAAACTGTCTGTTCAGCTCTTTTGCCCATATTTTAATTGGGTGGTCTGTTTTGTTAGTATTGAAATTTAAGTGTTCTTTGTATATTTTGGATACACGTTCTTTGTCAGAAATCTGTTTTGCAAATGTTTCCTCCAAGTCTGGGGCTTGTCTTTTCATTCTCTTAACAATAGCCTTTGCAGAGCAGAAGATTTTAATTTTAATGAACTCCAACATATCAATTTTTTCTTTCATGGATCATGTTGTGGGGTTGTTTCTAAGAAGTGATCACCAACTCAAGGCCGTCTAGATTTTCTCCTCTACTATCTTAGAAGTTGTATAGTTTTACATTTTGTATTAAGGTCTACAATCTATTTTGAGTTGATTTTAGTGAAAAGCATAATCTGTGTCTAGATTCATGTTTTGCAGGCCCATAAACTGCCTAGACCTACCAGAGAAGAAATAGAAGACCTCAACAAGCCAATCACAAGTAAAGAGATCCAATCAGTCACCCAAAAACTTCCTACAAATAAAAGCCCAGGGCCAGATGGCTTCACAGGGGAATTTTACCAAACTTTCCAAAAAAAAAAACTGACACCATTTCTGCTGACACTCTTTCAAAAAATTGAAAAAAAAGGAAAACTACCTAACTCATTTTATGAATCTATCATCACTCCAATTCCAAAACCAGATAAAGATACTACAAGAAAGGAAAACTAGAGGCCAATCTCCCTAATGAATATAAATGAAAATATTCTTAATGAAATACTTGCAAATTGACTCCAAAGACATGAAAAGAGTCATACAGCACAAGCAAGGGGGCTTCATTCTTGGCATGCAAGGGTGGCTCAACATAAGAAAATCAATCAATGTAATACAACACATTAACAAGTTGAAAGGGAAATATCAAAGGATCATCTCAATAGATGCTGAAAAAGCATTAGACAAAATTCAGCATCCTCTTTTGATAAAATCACTTCAAAAGATAGGAATTAAAGGAAACTCCCTCAATATGATAAAGGGCTTTTATGAAAACACACAGACAGCATAGTACTCAATGGTGAGAGACTGAAATCCTTCCCGCCTATATCAGGAATGAGACAAGGATGCCCATTCTCACCACTATTATTCATATTGTGCTAGAAGTTTTAGCCAGAGCAATCTGGCAAGACAAAGAAATAAAAGGCACCCAAATTGGAAAGGAAGAAGTAAAACTGTCATCATTGGCAGATGTTATGATCGAATATTTGGAAAATCCTGAGAAATCAATGACAAAACTACGTGAACTAACAAACAAATTCAGCAAAGTGGTGGGATACAAGATTAATGTGTGAACATCAATAATGTTCCTATACACTAGAAATAACTAACTAAAGAGACACTCAAGAAAAATTCTGTTCACAATAGCAACTAAAAAATATCAAGTACCTAGAAATAAATTTAAACAAAGATGTAGAAGACCTCTATGCAAAAAGTTACAAAACCTTACTAAGAGAAATCAAAGAGGGCCTAAGTATGTGAAAAGATATTCTTGTTCATGGATATGAAGGCTAAACATCATTAAGATGTTGATTCTATCCAAACTTTTCCACAGATTCAATACAATTCCGATCAAAATCACAACAACCTGTGTTGAAGACTTGGAAAAGCTAGTTATTAAATTTATTTGGAAGGGAAACGGGACTTGAATGCCAAAAACATTCTAAAAAAAGAAGAAAATAGTGGAAAGACTAACAATTCCTGCCTTTAAAGGTTACTATGAAGCCACAGTGGTCAAAATAGCATGGTACTGGAAAGACAGACTTTGATGAATGGAATCAAATTGAAAGTTCAGTAACAGACCTCCAGATCTATGATTGACTGATTTTTGATAAGACTCCCAAAGCCACTGAACTGGGACCTAACAGTCTTTTCAACAAATGGGGCTGGGAGAACTGGATATTCATCTCCAAAAGCTTGAAAGGGGACCCTACCTCACACCTTATGCAAAAATTAACTCAAAGTTGATCAAAAACCTCAATATAAGAGAGAGTACCATAAAACTCCTAGAAGATAATGTAGGGCAACATCTTCAAGACCTAGGATTAAGAAGTAGTTTCTTAGACCTTATGCCCAAAACACAATCAACAAAAGAAAAAATAGATAAATGGCAACTTCTCAAACTCAAAAGCTTCCGTACCTGAAAGGACTTTGTCAAAAAGGTGAAGGGGCAGCCAACTCAATGGGAGAAATATTTGGAAACAGTGTACCTGAGAAGAGATTGATAGCCAGCACATATAAAGAAATCCTACAATTCCATGATAATAGTACAAACATCTCAATTATAAAATAGGCAAAAGATATGAAAAGACATCTTTCCAAAAAAGAAATACAAATGGCTAAGAAACACATGAAAAAAATTTTCATCTTCTCTAGCTATAAGGGAATTGAAAATCAAAACCACAGTAAGATATCATCTCACACTAATAAGAATGGCCGCCATTAAACAAACAAGAAACTACAAATGCTGGAGAGGATGTGGAGAAATTGGAACTCTTATTCATTGTTGGTGGGAATGTATAATGGTACAGTTGCTGTGAAAGACAGTTTGGCAATTCCTCAGAAAACTAGTTATCAATTTACCCTATGACCCAGCAAATCCACTTCTTGGGACATACTCAGAATATCTAAAAAGAGTGACATGAACAGACATTTGCACACCAATGTTCATAGCAGCATTGCCAAAATATGGAAACAATCCAGTGTCCCTCAACAGACGAGTGGATAAACAAAATGTGGTATATACATACAATGGAATACTATGTATCAGTAAGAAGGAACAAGGTCCTGAAACATATGACAACATGGATGAACCTTGAAGACATAATGCTGAGCGATATGTCAGACACAAAAGGAGAGATATCATGTGTTACCACTAATGGGAACTCCCTGAACAATGTAAAATCAGTGTCTTTAATGTAGAATATAGGGGACTTTGAGACAGAGAGAAGCTAGTGAATGGGGAATGAAAACCTCACATGTACAGACATGTTGAGGGTCAATTTAAAGGTATGGGAATGGACAGAGGTGATGATGGTTCATTAATGGGATTATAAGCATCAGTGTTGCATTGAAGATGAACATGATTGAAATGGTTTATTTAAAGATATATATCCCACAAGCGCTTCCATGATTTACTTCTACAGTATGACACTGGTACAAAGAGTCAGCAACAGAATCTTATATTGGAAAAACTACATATTGCATATTATAGACTATATTTATTAGGAATACTTTACCAATACTACACTAATATAAGGGACAAATAACTAGAGGCTGATAAGAGCTTTGGGGTGTTTTGGGTTACGACAATTTTTTTAAATTTGGGATTGATGATGATTGTACAAGTGAAGATAATGTGAGATATTTATTGTTTATCTTGGTCAGAACATATGCTATTTGAAATTAGGAACCCCCTACTTAATAAGTCAGGCCCACAGACTTGAGACTTGTTCTAGTGAAACTTATGGCTATAAAGGGGAGGCTAAGTCTACCTACAATTACACCTAGGAGTCATCCCCAGAGAACCTCTTCTGTTGCTCAGATGTGGCCTTTCTCTCTTTAAGCTCAACTCTGCAAACAAATTCATTAATCTCCCCACTTTGTGGGACATGGCTCCCAGGGGAGTGAATCTCCCTGGTGATACAGGACATGACTCCCAAGAATAAGACTGGCCCTTGCATTGAGGGATTGAAAATGCCTTCTTGATCAACAGGGGGGAAAGAAAGGTAACAAAATATTACAGTGGCTAAGAGATTTCAAATAGAGTTGAGAGGCTATCCTGGAGGTAACTCTTATGCAAGCTCCAGCTAGACATCCCAAATGGACACAGTATGCCAAATCCTAACCAACAGTAGTCCCAAACACCTAGGTCCCTGTTTGAGACTCTATAAAAATTTCACACACTAAGTTTAATTTTCAGAAACTTAAATCTCCAGAGTGTTCCTATGCTAGATAATTCCAAAAACCTAGAGGTAACAGCCTCTTCAGGAACATCAACCAGATGCAGCCCCCTTTCTCATAATGTCAACACCCCTTTTCAATATGAACAAGTTAGGGTGGTCAGTGCCTAGACATCTCTGAAAATTGAGAAAGTGATTAAATGAGAGGAAGGGGTAGCACAGAGAAGATTGGATTCAACAAAGATTATGAATACTGAATCTTTATATAAATATATATTTTAGATGCTTCAGTATTAATATAGCTAGAAGGAAATAACAGAAGGAACTGCTACCCATAACATTCTTTGAAATTTGCTCTGTAGCTACTCATTAAATTGAACTTGGAATGTTATCACCTTTCTGTATATATATTTCACAATAAGGAAATAACTGAAACTGCTGAACTGTAACCCCAAATTACAATTATCTATATAACTACTTGTTAAATCATACTTTGAAAGTT
The DNA here is from genome assembly GCF_015220235.1 of Choloepus didactylus. NCBI lineage: Eukaryota > Metazoa > Chordata > Mammalia > Pilosa > Megalonychidae > Choloepus > Choloepus didactylus. Next base: position 10,472,955 of record NC_051316.1, on the reverse strand, counting down.
ATCACTGTTCTGTATATATATTATACTTCACAATAAAAATGTAAAAAAACTGAAAAACAAAAAAGAAAGAAAGACTTTAAATCAGAGCCCTAACCAAAAAACTGAAGAACTGGAAAAGAAAAGCAAACTAAGCCCACAGCACCATGGAAGGAATGAAATAATAAAGATCAAAGCAGAGATAAATGAAATAGAAAAAAATAGAATCAACACAAATACCTAAAGTTGGTTCTTTGAAAAGATCAATAAAATTGACAAATCTTTAGCTAGACTGATAAAGAAATAAAGAGAGGATACAAATAATGAAAATCAGAAATGAAAAGGGAAACATTACTACTGACACCACAGACATAAAAAGGACTATAAGAGGATACTATGAACAACTGTATGTCAATAAATTAGATAACCTAGATGAAATGAACAAATTCTTATAAATACAAAAACTACTTACATGGACTCAAGAAGAAATAGATCTCAACAAACAAATTACTAGTAAAGAAATTGGCAGAGTAATTAAAAACCTCCCAAAAAAGAAAAGTTCAGAACCAGTTGGCTCTAGAGGGGAATTATACCAAACATTCCAAGAAGACTTAACTTCAATTCTGCTCAAAATTTTCCAAAACATTGAAGTGCAAGAACACTCCCTAACTCATTCTATGAGGTCAACATCACCCTCATACCAAATCCAGAAAAGGCACCACAAGAAAAGAAAACAGCAGACCAATATCTCCTATGAATATAGATAAAAAATCCTCAACAAAATAATCGCAAATCAAATCCAGAAGCACATTAAAAGAATTATACACCTTGACCAAGTGGGATTTATTCCAGGTATGCAAGGCTGGTTCAACACAAGAAAATCAATTAATGAAATACATCAATAAGTCAAAGTGAAAGAACCACATGATCATCTCGATTGTTGCAGAAAAGACATTTGACAAAATTCAGCATCCTTTCTTGATGAAAATACTCAAAAGGATAGGAATAGAAGGGAACTTTCTCAATATGATAGAGGCAATATATGAAAAACCCACAGCTAACATCACACTCAATGGGGAGAGACTAAAAGCTTTCCCTCTAAGATCAGGAACAAGACAGGGATGCCCACTGTCACCATTGTTATTCAATATTGTGCTGGAAGTTCTAGCTAGAGCAATTGGGCAAGAAAAAGAAGTAAATTCATCCAAATTGGAGAAGAAGAAGTAAAATGTTCACTGCTTGCAGATAACATGGTCCTATACATAGAAAAATCCAGAAAAAATCCACAGAAAAGTTACTAGAGTTAATCAATTAATACAGCAAAGTGGCATGAGATCAACATGCAAAAATCAGTATTGTTCCTATACACAAGTAATGAGCAACAGGATGAGGAAAACAACAAAAAAATTCCATTTACAATAGCAACCAAAAGAATCATGTATTTAGGAATAAACTTAAGCAAGGCCACAAAAGACCTATACACAGAAAACTACAAGAAACAGCTAAAAGAAATCAAAGAGGACCTTAAAAAATGGAAGAACATGCCATGTTCATGGATTGGAAGACTAAATATAATTAAGATGTCTCTACCTAAACTGATTTATAGATTCAATGCAATATCAACTCAAACCCCAAGAAACCAATAACCAAATTTATTTGGAAGGGCAAGGTGCCCCAAATAGCCAAAATATCTTGAGAAAGAGGAATGAGTAGGAAGTCTCTCGCTACCTGACTTTAAAGCATACAACAAAGCTACAGTGGCCAAAGAGCATGGCACTGGCATAAATGATAGACATTCCAACCAATGGAACCTAATTGAGTGTTCAGAAATAGATCCTCTCACCTACAGACAATTGATCATTGATAAGGCAGTCAAACCAATGCAACTGAGACAGAGCAGTCTCTTCAGTAAACGGTGTTTGAAGAACTGGATGTCCATATCCAAAAGAATGAAAGAGGATTCCTATCTCACCCCTTATACAAAAATTAACTCAACATGGATCAAAGACCTAACCATTCACACTAAGATCTTAAGAATTTTAGAAGAAAATGTAAGAAAATATCTTAAAGATCTTGTAATAGGAGGTGGTTTCCTAGACCTTACACACAAAAACCAAGCAATGAAAGAATAAATAGATAAATGTGATCTCCTCAAAATTAAACACTCTTGTACATCAAAGGACTTTGTCAAAAAAAGTAAAAAGGCAGCCTACACAATGGGAGACAATATTTGGAAACCACTTATCAGATAAGGGTTGACTATCAAAGAATATATAAAGAGATCCTACAACTCAACAGCAGAAAGACAAACAACCCAATTTAAAAAGGGAGAAAAGACATGGACAGACAATTTTCTGAAGAGGAAATACAAATAGCGCAAAAACATATGAAAAGGTGCTCAACTTCACTGGCTGTTAGGGAAATGCAAATCAAAACCACAATGAGATATTATCTTACACCTACTAGAATGGCCATTATAAAAAAACAGAAAATTACAAGTGCTGGAGAGGATGTGGAGAAAGAGGCACACTTATTCACTGTTGGTGGGAAAGTAGAATGGTGCAGCCACTCTGGGGGACAGTTCCTCAGGAAGCTAAGCATAGAATTGCCATATGATCCAGCAGTTCCATTACTAGGTACATACTCAGAGGAACTGAAAACTAAGACACAAATGGGCATTTGTAAACTGATGTTTATAGCAGCATTATTCACAATAGACAAGAGATAGAAACAGCCCAAATGTCCATCAACGGACTAGTGGATAAACAAACTGTGGTATATACACATGATGGAATATTACACAGCTGTAAGACAGAACAAAGTCATAGATTGTATTACAATGTGGATAAATCTTGAGGACATCATGTTGAGCTAAGTTAGCTAGAAACAAAAGGAAAACAATGTATGGTCTCACTTATATGAACTAATATTAATGAGCAAAATGAGTTAATGGGTTAAAGCTGAGAACACAGGTTATCAGGAGACAGAAAGAGGGTAGAGATTGGGCATTTGATGCTGACAGAGTATAGAAAGTTCAACAGGATTGATTGTATATATCCAGAAATGGATAGCACAATACTATGTGATGGTAGCACAATATTGTAAGTACACTGAACAAAGATATATGTGAGTAAAGCTGAAAGAGGAGGGCCAGAAGGAAAGAGAGATGGTGAAGATTGGGGCCTTATAACTTAGTAAAACCTAGAGTGGTCAATGATGGTGACTAAAGGTACAAATATTAAAATGTTTTTATATGTGGGAGAATAAATGAATGGTCAACCTTGAAGGCATTGAAAAAGGGATGGTGTGCCAGTTTGAATGTGTTGTGTTCCCCCAAATGCCATTATCTTTGATGTAATCTTGTGTAGGCCAGACCTATCAGTGTTAATTAGACTGGAATTCTTTAAGTGTTTCCATGGAGATGCACCCCACCCAACTGTGGGTAATGACCCTGATTGGATAATTTCCATGGAGGTGTGGCCCCGCCCTTTCAGGGTGGGTCTGAATTAAATTACTGGAGCACTATATAAGATCAGACAGAAGGAGCAAGCTGCTACAGCCAAGAGGGACACTTTGAAGTATGTACAGAGCTGAGAGAGGAGCTGCAGCTTACAGAGACATTTTGGAGACAGCCATTGAAAGCAGACTTTTGCTCTGGAGAAGCTAAGAGAAGACAAATGCCCCAAGAGCAACTGAGAGTGATGTTTTGGAGAGAAACTGAAGCCTAGAGAGGAACATCCTGGGAGAAAGCCATTTTGAAACCAGAACTTGGAGCAGACACCAGCCATGTGCCTTCCCAGCTAACAGGTTTTCCAGATGCCATTGGCCATACTCCAGTAAAGGTACCCAATTGCTGATGTGTTACCTTGGACACTTTATGGCCTTAAGACTGTAACTGTGTAACCAAATAAACCCCCTTTTATAAAAGCCAATCCATCTCTGGTGTTTTGCATTCTGGCAGCATTAGCAAACTAGAACAGATGGTATTGGGGAAAAACATCATCAACACAAACTGGAGCCTATGGATAACAGTAACATTGTAATATGCTTCCATTAAATGTAACAAAGGCAGTATACCAAAGCTAAATGTCTGTGAGAGGGAGAAATAAGGGAGGGGTATGGGATTCTTGGTAGTGGTAATATAGTCTGATCTTATTATTGTATTGTATGGTATTGTATTTTAATTTTTTCTTTTATATTTTTTATTATTCTTTTTTTAAAAAATTTTATAGTGATAAATATGTTCAAGTGCTGATTGTGGTGATGAATGTTCAGCTATATGATGACACTGTGAACTATTGATTGTACACTGTGGTTGATTGATAGTATGTGAATATATTTCTATAAAATTGGAGGGAAAAATATAACAGAGGGATACACGTGCTGGAGAAAACATGGAGAGAGGGATGTACCTATTCACTGTTGGTGTGGAAGTAGAAAGGTGTAACTATCTGGAAGATAGTGTGATGGTTCCACAAGAAGCTAAGTATGTGGGTGCCATAAGGTCCTGCAACCTCATTATGGGGTATATACTTGGAAGATCTGAGATCAGGGACATGAATGGACATTTGCACACTGGTGTTTATGGTTGCAGTATTACTGATTTGCGATGGACAGAGGTGGCCTAAGGGTACACTGACTGATGAACAGAGTGGTGAACTGTGCTGTATGCATGCAATAGAATATTGAGCAACTGCAAGAAGGAATGAAGTTGTGAGACACACAACTAGGTGAATGGATCTTGAGGACAGCATTTTTTAAATTAAATTCAGTTTTATTGAAATATATTCATGTACCATACAATCATCCATGGTGTATAATCAACTGTTCATAGTACCATCATATAGTTGTGCATTCATCACCCCAACGTAGTTTTGAATATTTTCCTTACACCAGAAAGAATCAGAATCAGAATAAAAAATAAAAGTAAAAAGGAAAACCTAAATCAACCCCATCCCACCCTATTTTTCATTTAGTTTTTGTTCCCATTTTTCTTCTCATTCATCCATACACTAGATAAAGGGAGTGTGATCAACAAAGTTTTCACAATCACACTGGAAGATAGCATTTTAGGTGAATTGTGCCAGAAACAAAAAGACATACATTATATCACCTCACTAATATGGACTAACAAAAATGTGTAAACTCTGAGAATTGAATCTTAGAGCACAGGTTGTCAGGGGAAGTCTTATTGTAATGGTCCCTAGATTGTAAGTTCTTACAGCCATCATATCTGTTGTTGAGTTGTAATGGCTATCTCCAAATTCTGAGATCTGAGCTTACTGTGTATAACCTGGTCAGTCTCTGGAACTTTGGGTATCTGTGTGACACATGAGACTTGGAGCTAAAGCTTGGCAGCTATCAATGTCAGCATTACCTCATACAGTAAGTGTTTAAAAAGCTGAAAAAGATTTCAGACTTCAATTATACATATGAATGAAGTGGATCTGGTTAGGACTAAGTCAAATCAAGCCAAAGGGTAAAGGATGATATTGATTGTGCTTTAAAATTTCAACTTCCGTGTGAGACCAAGGGAAGAGATGTTTATTTGGTGCAAAATCTATATTTTCTGTAGCATACTAAATAATTTAACTTGTATGGTCTGTTTAGTCAAACACCATAATTACATGAAACTTTGAATAGGAAGTGAGATCTGGTACATTTGTACAGGTTAGTGTGAAATCTTGATACATCCCAAAGTGATTTGGGCAGTGAATAAAAATGTATTTGCAGTGAATCCCTGAGGAACTGGGGGAAAATGCAGAAATGTTGAACTTCCCCACCTTCATTATTACTGATATTCTCACAAACCTTGAGGACTACCAATTACTGGGAACTACCAACTTAGTAGGATGAGCCCTCAATCTTAGGGCTTGCCCTTATGAAGCTTGTTACTGCAAAGGAGAAGCTAGGCTATCTATAATTGTGCTTAACAGTCTCCCCCAGAGAACATCTTTGTTGCTCAAATGTGGCCCCTCCCTCTCAAAGCTCAGTCAGCAGATGAACTCATTGCCTTCCCCCCTACATGGGACATGACTCCCAGGGGTGTAAATCTCCCTGGTAATGCAGGACATGACTCCTGGGGATGAGCCTGGATACAGCATCATGAGATTGAAAAAATCTTCTTGACCAAAAGAGGGATACAAAATAAAATAAAGTTTTACTGGCTGGGAGATTTCAAATGGAGTCAAGAGGTCAATCTGGAGAGCATTCTTATGTACTATATGGGTATCCCTTTTTAGTTTTCAGTATATTGGAATAGCTAGAAGGAAATATCTGAAACTGTTGAACTGCAACCCTTGATTCTTGAAGATGATTGTATAACTATGTAGCTTACACAGTGTGACAGTGTAATTGTGAAAACCTTGCAGCTCACACTGCCTTTATCCAGTGTATGAACAAATGAGAAGAAAAATGGGGACAAAATTAAGTGAAAAGTAGGGTGGCCTGGAATGCTTTGGGTGCTCTTTTTTGCTTTTATTTTTTTACTCTTGTTTTTTTTTGGAGTAAGGAAATTGATTAAAAATTGATTGTGGGACTCGGGCAAGATGGCGGCATAGAGAGGAGTGGAAGCTAAGTAGTCCCCCTGGAACAACTACAAAAAACCAGAAACAACTAGTAAATAATCCAGAATAACTGCGGGGGGACAAAAGAGACCATCCACTCATCATACACCAACCTGAATTGGGAGGAATGCCTGAGAACACAGCATAAAATCTGTAAGTAAAACCTGCGGATCCAAGTCATGAGACCCCCTCCCTCATAGCCCGAGCTGCAAAGCCTCGTGGTGCCAGAGAGAATCTCTCTCCCAGCAAGCAAATATAGCTCAGCTGAGCTCCAACTGGGGTTTTAAGTAGTGAGTGTGAACTGCTCACTACAGGTACGCATCCCCAAAAACAGACAGAGGCTTTGGGTGACGACTGACCTGGGAGAGCCGGAGGATTGCCTTGGACTGGGTCTGAAGGGGACTATCTGTTTCTTTTTCGGCTCAGTGGAGAGAGCCCCAGTCATTTTCAGTTTCCAGGGCTGTGACTTGGGGAAGGGTGGAGACACCACAAGCAGAGAGCGAGACCATTGAAATGCTAATGACCTCCACCTGGGGGTTCTGTCTTCTCTAGGAGGAAAAGGGTGGGGCCCTTTCCATTCAGAACCAGACCCCAGAGCCTGGGGGAACATGGCCCACACCTCCTCACACCAGTCAAGAATTATAGGCTAACAGGCATCACCTGCTGGGCAGAAAAACACAGTGACCTGAGGCATCAAAGGGTGGAGCAATTTTCTAAGACACACCCACAGGGAAACCAGATACTGAATATTTCTTCCCTCTGGGACCTGAGCCTGTTCTGGTCTGGGAAAACCTGATTTGGATAACCAAGGAAACCATGCCTAGACAACAGAAAATTACAAACTACACTAAGAAAAACAAAGTTATGGCCCAGTCAAAGGAACAAACGTATACTTCAACTGAGATACAGGAATTTAAACAACTAATGCTAAATCAATTCAAAAAGTTTAGAGAAGATATTGCAAAAGAGATAGAGGCTGTAAAGGAAGCACTGGGCATATATATGGCAGAAATCAAAAGTTCAAAAAAACAACTAGTAGAATCTATGGAAATGAAAGGCACAACACAAGAGATGAAAGACACAATGGAAACATACAACAGCAGATCTCAAGAGGCAGAAGAAAACACTCAGGAACTGGAGAACAAAACACCTGAAAGCCTACACGCAAAGGAGCAGATGGAGAAAAAAATGAAAAAATATGAACAATGTCTCTGGGAACTCAAGGATGAAACAAAGTACAATAATGTACATATCATTGATGTCCCAGAAGGAGAAGAGAAGGGAAAGGGGGCAGAAGCAATAATAGAGGAAATAATTAATGAAAATTTCCCATCTCTTATGAAAGACATAAAATTACAGATCCAAGAAGCGCAGCGTACTCCAAACAGAAGAGATATGAATAGGCCTACACCAAGACACTTAATAATCAGATTATCAAATGTCAAAGACAAAGAGAGAATCCTGAAAGCAGCAAGAGAAAAGTGATCCATTACATACAAAGGAAGCTTAATAAGACTATGTGTGGATCTCTCAGCAGAAACCATGGAGGCAAGAAGGAAGTGGTGTGATATATTTAAGATACTGAAAAAGAAAAACCACCAACCAAGAATCCTGTATCCAGCAAAGCTGTCCTTCAAATATGAGGGAGAGCTCAAAATATTTTCTGACAAACAGACAATGAGAGACTTTGTGAACAAGACACCTGCCCTACAGGAAATACTAAAGGGAGCACTACAGGGTGATAGAAGACAGGAGTGCGTGGTTTGGAACACAATTTTGGGAGATGGTAGCACAACAATGTAAGTACACTGAACAAAGATAACTATGAATACGGTTGAGAGAGGAAGGTGGGGAGCATGTGAGACACCACAAGAAAGGAGGAAAGATAAAGACTGGACTGTGTAACTTGGTGAAATCTAGAGTATTCAACAATTATGATAAAATGTACAAATATGTTCTTTTACGAGAGACAACAAGCAAATGTCAACCTTGCAAGGTGTTGAAAATGGGGAGGCATTGGGGAAGGGATGCAATCAGCATAAACTAGAGACTGTAACTAATAGAATCATTGTATTATGCTTCCTTTAATGTAACAAAGGTGATATAGCAAGGTGAATGCAGATAAGAGGGGGGGATAGGGGAGGCATGTTAGACAGTTGACATTGGTGGTATTGTCTGATTCTTTATTCTACTTTGATTTAAGGTTATTTTTTCCTTTTGCTGCTTCCTAGCTGTCATTTTTTTTTTCCGCTTTCTTTTGCCTCTCTACCTTCTTTGACTCTCCCTCCTGCCTTGTGGAAGAAATGTAGATGCTCTTATATAGATAGTGGTGAAGGTGGTGAACACATAAATGTATGACCATGCAGAAAACCATCCATTATTTACTTGGGATGGAATGTGTGGTGAGTGAACAAAACCATATTAAAAAAAATGGGTTGATGACAAAACCTCGAGGGCAGTATACTGAGTGAAATAAGCCAGACACAGTAGGACAATTATTGCAGGGTCTCACTGATAGGAACTAATTATAGTATGTAAACTCATAGACATGAAATATGAGGTACCAAGATATAGGACGAGGTTTAAGAATGGGGAGTGGTTGCTTAGTATGAGCAGAATGTTCAATTAGGATGAACTTAAATGTTTGGAAATGAACAGGGGTGTTGGTAGCAAGATGTGAGAATAACTAACAGTGCCAAATGGTATGTGAATGAGGTGGAAAGGGGAAGCTCAGAGTCATATATGTTACCAGAAGGAAAGTTGGAGGTCAAAAGATGGGAATGTATAAAACTGAATCCTATGGTGGGCAATGTCCATGATCAACTGTACAAATACTAGAAATCACTTCCATGAACCAGAACTAATGTATGACAATACAATTAGAAGTTAATAATAGAGGGGCATATAGGGAAGAACTATATACTTATTACAAACTATATACTACAGTTAGTAGTATTTCAACATTTTTTCATAAACAGTAACAAATGTACTATATCAATACTACAAGTCAACAATTGAGGGGGGTTGGTTAGGGATAGGGGAGGATTAGAGTTTCCTTTTCTTTTTTTCTTTTTTCATCTTTCACTTTATTTCTTGTCTGGAGTAATGAAAAGTTTCGAAAAATTGAACAAAAATTAAGTGTGGTGATGGATGCACAGCTGTATGAGGGTACCCAGGGGCAAGTGATTGTACACTTTGGATCTTCGGATAATTGTATGGTATCTGAACAATCTCAATAAAAATGAAAAAAAAATAAAAATAAATTAATTAATTAAAAAAATTGATTGTGGTGAATGCACAACTATATGGTGATATATGAACAGCTGATTGTAACACTGTGGATAGTTGTATGGTATGTGACTATATCTAAATAAAACTGAATTTTGAAACAAGAAAAAGAAATGAAGTCCTGATGCATGCAACAACATGGCTGAACTTTGAGGACATTATGTTTAGTGAAATAAGCCAGACACAAAAAGACTAATATTGTATGAACTCACTATGAGATAAATATAATGAACAAACTCATAGAGTTAATATCTAGAATATAGGTAACCAGAAGATAAGACGAGGGTAGAGAATGGGGACCTGATGCTTAATTTGTGCAGAATTTCTATTTACATTAATTGTAAATGTTTGGAAATGGATAGAGGTAATGGTAGCACATTATTGTGAGTGTAATTAATAGCTCTAAATCATGTGTGTGATTGTGGTTGAAAGGGGACATTTAAGGTCATGTATGTCATTTTAAGGAAAGCTAGAGGATGTAACATGGGACTATATAACATAGTGAACCTTGTTTTGAATGATGAATGTGGTTAATAGTTCAAATATAAGAATGTTCTCCCATGAACTAGAAGAAATATATGTCACTATTACTGGGTGAAAAATACAACTAATGCAAACTATGGTCTCTAGTTAATGTAAAATTATAATATTCTTCCATCAGTTGTAACAAAGCTCCCACATCAATACTATATATCAATAATAGGGGTTCTTTTTGGAATAATGAAAATGTTCTGAAATTGATTGGGGTAATGAAATCACAACTCCTTGATTCTACTGAGAACCACTGATTGTACACATTGGATGGATTGGATGGTGTGTGCATAAACTGCATTAATAAAAATAAACATATTACTAAGCTCCAGCAACAAAACAGTGTGGTACTTGCACAAGGACTGACATATAAACCAATGGAATAGAATTGAGAGTTTAGTAATAAACAGTCATGTCATGGCAATTGATTTTAGACAAGAGTGTCAAGTCAACTCAATGGGTAAAGAACAGTATCTTCAACCTATGGTGCTGGGACAACTAGGTTTCCACCATGCAAAATGATGAATTTGGACCCCTACCTCACCCCATATACAAAAGTAACTCAAAATGGATCAAGGACCTAAATATAAGAGCTAAATAATAAAACTCTTAGAAGAAAATATATAGATAAATATTCCTGACCTGTGATTCAGAAATAGATTCTTAGATATGATACAACCAACACCAGCAGCAAAGGAAGAATCAATAAATTGAACTTCATGAAATTCAAAACTTCTGTTCATCCAAGATCATTAAGAAAATGAAAAGACAACCTACAGAATGAGAGAAAATATTTGGAAACCATGTATCTGATAGCAGTTTAATATCCAGAATATATAAAGAATTCCTACAACTCAACAACAAAAAGACAAACAACCTAATTTTTAAATAGACAAAAGACTTGAACAGACATTTCTCCAAAGAAGATATACAAATGGCCAATAAGCATATATAAAGATGCTCAGCATCATTAGCCATTAGGAAAATGCAAATCAAAACCACAATAAGATATCACTTCACACCCACTACAATAGTTATATTAAAATTGGAAGATAAGTGTTAGTGAGGATGTGGAGAAATAAGAGCCCTTGTACATTGTTGGTGGGAAGGCAAAATGGTGCAAGCCACTGAGGAAAATAGTTTGGTGATTCCTCAAAAAGTTATGACCTGGTGATCCCACTTCTAGGTATATCCCAAGACAATTGATAGCAGGGACTCAAAGAGGTATTTGCACACCAATGTTCATGGTAAAAAAGGTGGAAGCCAACCAACTGTCCATCAGCAGATAAATGAATAATCAAAATGTGGTGTATTCATACAATGGATTATTACTTGGCCTTTAAAAAGAATGAAGTTCTTATACATGCTATGACATGGATGAATCTTGCAGACATGTTGAGTGAAACAAGCCAGACACAAAAGCAAAAATACTGCATAATCTCACATATGAAATAATTAGAACATGCAAATTCATAGACAGAAACTAGAGTACAGATTCCAGGGGCAGTGGTGGTAGTGAGGAATAAAGATGCTTAATTGGTACAGTTTCTGTTTGGGGTGATAGAAGAGTTATGTTAATGCACCATTGTGTTAGCAGCACAATATTATGAGTGTGATTTCACTACTGAATTGTGTACTTGAAAGTTGTTAAAATAAGATATTTTATGTTGTATGTATGTTACCAGAACAAAAAAAAATTTTAAACCCATAGAACTGTACAACACAAAGAAAAAAGTGAGCCCTAATGTAAGCTATGGACTATATTTAATATTGTTATTATGATGACATTGGTTCATCAATTGTACCAAACATGCAACACTAATGCAAAATATCAATAATATTGAAAACTGTGTCCTGCAAAAAGTCTGCTGCCATCCTTATCTTTGTTCCTTGGTAAGTAATATGTCTTTTTTTATTCTGGCTCTACTTAATATTTTCTCATTATCACAGGCTTTAATCAATTTGGCTATAGTGCACCTTGGATTAGTTTTCCTCATGTTTCTCATCCTTGGAAGTCATTGAGTTTCTAGGATGTGAAGGTTTATATTTTCACCAAATTTGGAACCTTTTCTGGTTATCATTCCTTCAAATTTTTTAGTGTGCCACTAAATACAGGTATATTAGGCCATTTGAAGTTGTCCTACAGCTTATGGATGCTTTGTTCATTTTTATTCTAGTCTTTTCTTCTCTGTTTCATTTTTTATAGTGTGTTGCTTTGAATTCAAGTTAATCTTTCCTTTCCTCTGCAACAGGAATCTGCTGTAGAAATAATCCACTATTACTCCATTCCATTGCATTTTTTAATTTTACACTTTGAATTTATGTCTTTTTTATTTTTATGTCTTCCATATCTTCACTTAATATGCCTTCTTGATCATATGGATATAGTTATTATAACTGCTTTAATGTCTTCGTCTACTAATTCTATTATCTGTCACATTTCTCTTGCCTGACATTATGCAAAGAAAGTGGCAGTTAAACATCTTCAGAATGGGGTGGAAGTGCAAGGTGTTGATCCAATGGCTGAAAGTATTTTTGTGAGACTTTTGCTGCTGGACAAGATAGAGCAACAGGGACTTGATTTACTCCTATTATGGGTTCTGTTTTCCTGCTTCTTTCCATGCCTGGGAATTTTTTATTGCATGCCAGACACTTTTGGGTGCTGAATATTTTTGTATTCCAACAAAATATTCTTGAATTTTGTTCCTGGGTGCAGTTAATTTATTTGGAATCAGACTGATCCTTTTGAGGTCTCCTTTTACAATTTGTTAGGCAGCACCAAAACAGTCTTTAGTGGTTCTCAGAAGGAGGCAATTTTGCCCCGCAGAGGACTTTTTGCAATGTCTGGAGACAATTTTGGTTGTCACACCTTGGGGAGAGGGTTGCTCCTGGCATCTGGTGGGTAGAGGTTAGGTTTGCTGCTAAATATCTGCAGTCTACAGAACAGACCCCCACAACAAAGAATTACCCAGTCCAAAATATCCAAAAATTGAGGAACCTTTATAGAGCTAATTTTCCTTCAGTACTGGGAAAATACACTTCTGAGCACTCTACCAAATGCTCCATGAATTATAGTGTTTCCCACTCTGGCTGGTGTGAACAGAAACTATTCTCAGACCTGTGTGAGCTCAAAGGATTGTCCCTTATACTCCTTTTACAGGTTCTTTCCCCTAACTCAGGTTTTTTCCACATGCATGCACTGATCAGAACTCAGTTAAAAAATTGACTGGGACATCTAAGATCTCCAAAATTCTCTCTCCAGGCAGCCCTTTGATCTCCATCATTCTGCTCTGCAAATTCTTGCTATTCTGTGTTCCCTGAACACCCAGCTCTGCCTCCCTAACTCAGGAAGAGAATCAGGCTCCATGTGGGCTATCCTTCCCTGTGCTGCAGCCTGGAAAATTTCTCCAGGAAGTAAGATGGCGCAATTATAGGTCACCTCCTTTGTTTCTCCTCTCTTGTGGATCAGAGTCCAATGTGGCCTGAAGCCCAGTGCCTTGAAATTGTGGTTTCATATATTTATGCTGGAGTTTTCATTCTTTCAGACTGGTGGGTAAATTAGGTCCCTGTTGGTCTATCTTGTCCAGTAGCAAAACTCTCACAAGAATACTTTTAGCCACTGGATCAAAACCTTGCACTTCCACCCCATTCTGAAGATGTTTAACTGCCACTTTCTTTGCATAATGCCAGGCCAGAGAAATGTTTTCTTCTCAAAGTAGTGGATGTCTGTGGATATCAGGTCATAAGAATATTCAATGATAAATGTTAAGTTTAAGTATAGGATATAAAAACAAAAGTACATTAGAAATACAATTATGTTTTTTAAATTATGCAAATAGAAAATGTGGTTATGTTTAAGCAGAGGAATTGTGGGTGATTTTTAAATCTATTTTTCAAAAATTTTATTGTATTACTACGTTACTTTAATGTGTTAAAAAAATCTGTAGATGGAGGATTCGGAGAGACAGAGCAAAATTCTCCTCCATGAAAAACACTAGATAAAAGATGGAAAGTGCTCCAGAATAGCAGTTCCAGGGTCCCACCAGCTGGGCAGGGATATCTACACCCATAGTGACTGTGTACTTGGAGAAACTGAGAGACTATGTTCAGAGTCATGTGAGTGTTCTGTCTAGAAAGCCACCAGGGAAACGGCAGGTGCAGTCAGAGTTGCAATTGAGCATGGTGGGGAGAAACCAAGAGAGTGTGTTCAGAGTTGGGTTAGTGTCCAACCCAGAAAACCACTGGGGAACTAGCAGCTGGAGCCACAATTGAACATGGTGGGGAGTATATTTCATGCCCCAGGCACCTGCCTCAGTATTTGGTGTGGGTGATAACCCTTCACACATCCACAACTAAGACCCCCAATGCCAGGGACAGGCCACTGCAGCAGGTGGACAATCATAGAAGTGGGTAGTTTCTATGCCCTGAGAATCCATCTTTGCATCTGACTGGGAGAAGCCTCTTGGCAGCACCATAGCTGAGAGCTTCCTTGAGGGAATTCAGGATTTGGTTATCTTGTGGTGGCAGCACTCCTCCTCCATGGAAGCCCATGGTGTGCACAGCCTAGAGGCTGGGGTGCCACAAGAAAGTGCCAGGAGCCTTTCACCAATCCCAGGGACTTGTGGGCCCACAGAAGAGAGGGACTGTGGCGAACCTGAGTTGAAGGATTAGATGCATTCTGCAGCCCCAGGATATTCCACCCACAGCCCCAGGAACAGCTGGGAGTATAGGTCTTAAAGCCTTCTCCCTGCCAAACTGTAGAGGGCATGCCCCCCACCCACAGGGCTGGTGATCCCTGCTGCACACTGAAAATTGGTGCACTGATTGAACCTACACATGGTTTGGGCCAGATGGCTTCACAGAGGAATTCTACCAAACCTTCCAAAAGGAACTGACACCAATCCCACTTAAACTCTTTCAAAAAACTGAAGAAAATGGAACACTGTCTAACTCATTTTATGAAGCTGACGTCACTCTAACAACAAAACCAGATAAGGATGCTACAAGAAAGGAAAACTGCAGGCCCATCTCCCTCATGAATATAGATGCAAAAATTCTCAACAAAATACTTGCAAATCAAATCCAAAGAACACATTAAAAAAATCAAGCACCATGACCAAGTGGGGTTCATTTAAGGCATGCAATGGTGGTTCAGCATAAGAAAATCAATGTAATACAACACATTAACAAATCAAAAGGGAAAAATCAAATGATCATCTCAATAGATGCTGAAAAAGCATTCAACAAAATCCAGCATCCTTTCCTGATAAAAACACTTAAAAAGGTAGGAATTGAAGGAAACTTCCTCAATATGATAAAGGGCATATATAAAAAACCCACAGCCAGCATAGCATTCAATGGTGAGAGACTGAAAACCTTCCCACTAAGATCAGGAACAACACAAGGAAGCCCCCATCACCACCGTTATTCACCATTGTGCTAGAAGTGCTGGCCAGGGCAATCCAGCAAGACAAAGAAATAAAAGGCATCAAATTGGAAAGAAAGAAGCAGAACTGTCATTATTTGCAGACGATATCATCTTATATCTGGAAAAACCTAGAGAGATTGACAACACAGCTACTTGAGCTAATAAACAAATTTAGCAAAGTGACAGGATACAAGATTAATGCACAAAAATCAATAATGAAAGTTGAAGACATAATGCTGAGCAAAATAAGCCAGGCACAAAAAGAAAAATATTGTATGTTACCACTAATGTAAACACTGTAAAAATTTTAAAATAAATGGCTTATATTATAGAATGTAGGGGACCTAGAAATAGACAGCAGATAGTGAAGGGGGAATGATAACCTAATAAAAATACATCAGTTATGGAGAGTAAACTTAATGTTATGGGAATGCTCAGGAACAACTATGGTTTGTTAATTTCTGGGGGGTATGGTAGGAACAAGTTCACAGAAATGTAGTTATTTTACGTTATTTGTTTCCTTATTCCTTTGTTGGGTTATAGTCTGTTTACCTTCTTGGGGTAGGGGAGGAACATGCTGGAAGCAATGTAGTTATTTTAGATTATTTATTTTTTCTTATTCCTTTGTTTTGGTTTTGTTTGAAATGTTTTTTATTGTTTGTTTTTTTAATTTTTTGATAAAGTTAAGAAAAATAATGAATGAGTGTGAAAAAAGTAAATGAACAATGGAGAGACAAGGGGAATGGAATGTTTTGGATGTTCTTTTTTATTCTAGTTTTTATTTTATTGTTGGAGTAATGAAAATGTTCAAAGATTGATTGTGGTGATCAATACACAACTATGAAAAACTGATTGTACACTTTGAAGGATTGTATGTTATGTGAATATATCTCAATAAAATTGCATTTAAACACTGCCTTCCCCCCTACGTAGGATCAGACACCCAGGGGAGTGAATCTCCCTGGCAACGTGGAATATGACTCCCGGGGAGGAATGTAGACCTGGCATCGTGGGACGGAGAACATCTTCTTGACCAAAAGGGGGATGTGAAAGGAAATGAAATAAGCTTCAGTGGCAGAGAGAATCCAAAAGGAGCCGAGAGGTCACTCTGGTGGGCACTCTTACGCACACTTTAGACAACCCTTTTTAGGTTCTAAAGAATTGGGGTAGCTGGTGGTGGATACCTGAAACTATCAAACTACAACCCAGAACCCATGAATCTCGAAGACAATTGTATAAAAATGTAGCTTATGAGGGGTGACAATGGGATTGGGAAAGCCATAAGGACCACACTCCACTTTGTCTAGTTTATGGATGGATGAGTAGAAAAATAGGGGAAGGAAACAAACAGACAAAGGTACCCAGTGTTCTTTTTTACTTCAATTGCTCTTTTTCACTCTAATTATTATTCTTGTTATTTTTGTGTGTGTGATAATGAAGGTGTCAGGGATTGATTTAGGTGATGAATGTACAACTATGTAATGGTACTGTAAACAATCGAAAGTACGATTTGTTTTGCATGACTGCGTGGTATGTGAATATATCTCAATAAAATGAAGATAAAAAAATTGCATTTAAAGAATCAATAATGTTCCTATATACTAGAAATGCCCTAATAGAAGAGACACTCAAGAAGAAGATTCTATTCTCAATAGCAACTAAAAAAATCAAGAACCTAGGAATAAACTAAACCAAGGATGTAAAAGACCTATACACAGAAAATTACACAACTTTACTAAAAGAAATAGAAAGGGAACTAAAAAGATGGAAAAATATTCCATGTTCCTGGATAGGAAGGCTAAACATCATTAAGATGTCAATCTAAGCCAAACTTATCTACAGATTCAATGCAATTCTAATCAAAATTCCAACAACCTACTTTGCAGAATTGGGAAAGCTAGTTATCAAATTTATTTGGAAGAGAAAGATGTCTCAAATTGCTAAAAACATTCTAAAAAAGAAAAACACTTCCTAACTTTGAAGCTTACTATAAAGCAACAGCCGTCAAAACATTATGGTATTGGCACAAAGATAGATCTATTGATCAATGTAGTCAAATTGAGAATTCAGAAATAGATCCCCAGACCTATGGTCAACTGATTTTTGATAAAGCCCCCAAATCCACTGAACTGGGACATAAAAAACAGTCTCTTTAACAAATGGGGGTGGAAGAACTGGATATACATATTCAAAAGAATGAAAGAGGACCCCTACCTCACACCCTACCAAAAATTAACTCAAAATGGATCAAAGACCTCAATTTAAGAGATAGTACCATAAAACTCCTAGAAGATAATGAAGGGAAGCATCTTCAAAACCTAGTATTAGGGGATCATGTCTTTGACCTTACACCCAAAGCACAAGCAATGAAAGAAAAAAATAGATAAATGGGAACTCCTCAAAATTAAAAGCTTCTGTACCTCAAAGGAATTTGTCAAAAAGGTAAAGAGCAGCCAAGTCAATGGGAAAAAATATTTGGAAATCATGTATCTGATAAGAGACTAATATCTTGCATATATAAAGAAATCCTATGAAATTTTGATATTTTGTTCACCATGGACTTTTTGCATTACTTTTGATTTTTTAAAACCTTGCATTCAAATACTATTTCCTGAGTTTTTTGGTGCCCCTTAAATTTGGGGCCCAAGGCAAATGCCTCACTATCCTTCCCTGCTTTAAAACCTGAAGCACACTTTTTCACTTTAATTATTATTCTGGTTATTTTTGTGCGTGTGGTAATGAGGGTGTTGGGGATTGATTTTAGTGATGAATGTACAACTATGTAACAGTACTGTGAACAATCGAATGTATGATTTGTTTTATATGACTGTGTGGTATGTGAATATATCTCAATAAAATGAATATTAAAAAAAATAAAGAAATCCTACAACTCAAAGACAACAGTACAAACATCCCAATTATAAAGTGGGCAAAAGATATGAAAAGACATTTCTTTAAAGAAGGAATACAAATGACTAAAAAACACATGAAAAAAATGTACGTATTCACTAGCTATTAGGAAGTTGCAAATCAAGACCAAAATGAGACATCATCTCACATCAGTGAGAATGGCTGCCATTAAACAAACAGGAAACTACAAATGCTGGAGAGGATGTGGAGAAATTGGAACTCATTCATTTCTGGTGGGACTGTATAATGGTGCAGCCACTCTGGAGGACAGTTTGGTGGTTCCTCAGAAAACTAGATATCAAGGTACCCTATGATCCAGCTATCTCACTTCTTGGTATATACCCAGATCTGAAAGCAGTGACATGAACAGATATTTGCACACCAATGTTCATAGCAGCATTGTTCATAATTGCCAAGAGTTAGAAACAATCCAAATATCCTTCAACAGATGAGTGGATAAACAAAATGTGGTATATACACACGATGGAATACTACATGGCAGTAAGAAGGAACAAAGTCAAGAAACATGACAACATGGATGAACCTTGAAAACATAATGCTGAATGAAATAAGCCAGGCACAAAAGGAGAGATATTGGATGTTACCACTGATGTGAACTCTGTGAGAAATGTAAAACAAGTGTCTTAAAAAGTAGAATATAGGAAATAACTGAAATTGTGGAATTGTAACCCATAACAATTTTTGAAATTACCTATATGACTGCTTATTGAGCTGTATATTGAGAGATGACAGCTTTCTCTATGTATGCTATATTTTACAATAATGGAATTGGCTGAAGTTGTAGAACTGTGACCCATGACATTCATTGAGATTTGTTCTCTACTTGTGAAATCATAAATTGAATGTTATCACTGTTATGTATATATGTTAAAGTAGAGAATAAAAAACATCATACCAAAAAATATGTTATTAAAAAAGGAAAGATGAAATTCTCTTCTCTAAGTAAAAAGAAACCATTGGATTCAGAGAGCTGGAGAAATGCTTCCAGGCCCCAGAGCTCCAAGCTAAGAGCAAACACACGGAACAGATAGTTTGAATCTCTGTCAAAATATGTGGCACACATTAAATAAATGTTAATTATTGCTCAAGTGATCATTGTATTTATCAGATTATAAAAGGCATCAGACTCAAGACCAGAAAGATTTTAGTGTAGTGGGATAACCCTGTGGAGCATGAGAAAAAGGACACCATCTATACCCCTAAGGTTATTCTTCATCAATCATATATTGTATTATGGTGGCCATGTAATGAGAGTGCACTTATGTGACACTACCTGTTATATTTACTTGACTAAATGATCTCTTTCTGGACCTACCTAAGTTTCCATGCTCCTTAGATGTCTTTCACATGTGGTCTATGACCAATAAATTTTAAAGTACTATTTCAGAAAAAAAGTGTGTGCATTATGAAAGCTGATAAAATACATGTAGATTTCAAAACCATGAGCTGGTCATCTATGGCATGGGTAATCATTTAAGAAAATATATTTGTTACGTACCTCTTTGTGCATGACTTTCTCCTAGTCAGTCAGAGACATGTATTAAAGGATAATGTTTTTAATGCAATTTTATTGAGATACATTCACATAGCATACAATCATCCAAAGTGTACAATCAGTTGTTTACAGTAGCATCACATAGTTGTGCATTCATCACCACAACCAATTTTTTGAACACTTACATTACTCCAAAAAAATAACAAGAATAAAAATTAAAAGTAAAAAAGAACACCTAAAACATCTCGTACTCCTTTTCCCCACCATTATTCATTTACTTTTGGTCCACCTTTTTTCTACATATTTTTCCATACACTAGATAAAGGGAGTGTGAGCCATAGGGTTTACATAATCACACAGTCACACCATATAAGTTATATAGTTATACAATCATCTTCAAGAATCAAGGATACTGGATTGCAGTTCAACAGTTTCAGGTATTTCCTTCTAGTTATTCCAGTACACTAAAAACTAAAAAGGGATATCTATATCTATATCTGTATCTATCTATCTATCTATCTATCTATCTATCTATCTATCTATCTATCTATCTACGTAATGCATAATGACCTCTCAGCTCCATTTGAGATCTCTTAGCCACGGAAACTTTATTTTAACTTCTCTTTCCCTTTTGGTCAGAAAGGCTTTCTCAATCCCATGATGCTGTGTCCAGGCTCATCCACAGGAGTCATGTCCTGTGTTGCCAAGGAGATTTACACCACTGGGAGCCATGTCCCATGTAGTGGGGGAGGGCAGTGAGTTTAACTGCTGAATGGGCTTAGAGAGAGAGGCCACATCTGAGCAACAAAAGAGGTTCTCTGGTGGTGAATCTTAGGCACAATTATAAGTAGGCTTAGCCTCTCCTTTGCAGTAACAAGCTTCGTAAGGGCAAGCCCATAGTCCCTAATGCTTGCAAGAATATCAGGAATTCCCCAGGTGGGGAAGTTTAATGTTTCCACATTTTTCCCCAGGCCTTCAAGGGAGCCCTGCAAATATTCTTTATTCTCTGCCCAAATTACTCTGGGATGTATCAAGATTCCATGCTAACCTGTACAAATCAACAAGCTCTCAGCCCCTGCTCAGGGTTCCATGTAATTATGGTGTTTGAATAAACTGACCATACAAGTTAAGTTATATAGTATGCTTTAGAAAGTATAGACTTTGCACCAAATAAACATCTCTTCCTTTGGTCTCACACAGAAGTTGAGGTTGTAAAACACAGTTAATATCATCCTTACCCTTTAGTCTTGTTTACCTTAGTTCTAATCAAGTCCACTTCATTCATATCTCTAATTGATGCCCAATCTCTTTTTCAGCTTTTTTAACATTTGCTGTATGGGGAAATGATGACATTCATAGCTGCTGAATTCTGGCTTTGAGTCTCAGGTGTCACACAGATACCCGAAGTTACAGGGATTGACCAGCTCAGCATCTCAGAATTTAGACATAATCACTACAGCTCATGAATAGATGTGACTGCCACAAATGAGCATGAATAGATGAATAGATGCGACTGCTACAAGTGCTTACAATCTAGGAACATGTACCATTAGCCCCTCCCTGACAATCTATTTCTCAGATCCAATTTTCAGAGTTTGTACATTATAGTTAGTCCATATTAGTGAGTCATTAATGTTTTTCTATTTGATTCTGGCTTATTTCACTCAACACACTGTCCTCAATATCCATTCAACTAGGTGTATACCTCACAGCTTCATTCCTTCATGCCATCGCTGGGTATTCCATTGTATGTATACACCACAGTTCACACTTCCATTCCTCAATTGATTGTACCCTTACGCCACCTCAATCCATTGTGAATCATGAATACGGCTGCCATAAACACCAGTGTGCATTGTCCACTCATGCCCCTGCTCTCAGTTCCTCCAAATATATACCCAATAACACGGTTGTAGGACCATATGGCAACCCCACAGTTTGTTTCCTATGCAACCACCACACTGCCTTCTAGCTGGGCGTGCCATTCTATTTCCCTACCAATGGGGAATAGGTACATCCCTCCACATCTTCTCCAGCACTTGT
Source organism: Choloepus didactylus (assembly GCF_015220235.1). NCBI lineage: Eukaryota > Metazoa > Chordata > Mammalia > Pilosa > Megalonychidae > Choloepus > Choloepus didactylus. The sequence goes on along the minus strand of NC_051316.1, from coordinate 10,450,697 downwards.
ATCCCTCTTTTTATTTTTTAACAGTTTTATTCACACACCATACCATTCACCCTAAGTAAACAATCAATAATTCCTAGTATAACCACATAATTATGTGTTCATCACCACAATCTATATGAGGACATTTCCATCTCTTCCCCAAAGAAAGAGGGAAAGGAGGAAAAAATGAAGAATAAAAATACAAAAAATAGAAGAAAAATAAAAATAAAATACAGTGAAAAGGACAGACAACTTCACCACCACCTAGAATCCCATATCACTCCCTTGTATCCCCCTCTTATAGACATTTAGCTTTGGTATATTGCCTTTGTTACCATTAATCGAAGCATCTTACAAAGTTACCATTAACTGTAGACTCTAGTTTGCATTGATAGTGATTTCCCCTATACCATTCAACTTTGCAATGTTGACATTCATTTGTTCTCCCTCATTTAAAAACATTCTTATATTTTTACATTCAATCACCATCATTGACCACTCTAGGTTTTGCTAAGTTATGCAAGCTAAGTCTTTATCTTCTATCTTTCCTTCTGGTGTCATACATGCCCTTAGCCTTCCTCATTCAACCATATTCACACTCATTTTTTTCAGAGTATTTACAATATTATGTTACCATCACACACTATTATGCTATCCATTCCATTTCTGGATCTATACAATCAATCATGTTGAACCTTCTGTACTCCTTTAGCATCAAATGCCCAATCTCTAACCTCTTTCTATCTCTTGATAACCTCTGATTTCAACTCTCAAATTTCACTCATCAATTTATGGTATCATATTACTGATACCATATGGTATCTGTCCTTTTGTTTCTGGCTAATTTCACTCAATGTAATGTCTACTGTATAACATTTTGTCTTGGATTTCATATGTTATCTTTTGTTTTTATTTTTTCCTCTCTCTCTCTTTTTACCTTTACTGATAGTCATTTCTACACTTGTCTCCAAACCTCTCTTTCCTGTCTTTTCCTATCTGCCTGTAGTGCTCCTCAATATCTCTCTGTAGAGCAGATATCTTGTTCAAAATCTCTCTCAGTGTCTGTTTGTCTGAAAGTATTTCAAACTCTCCATTTTTGAAGGACAGTTTTGCTGGATATCGAATTCTTGGTTTGCAGTTTTTCTCTTTCTGTGTCTTAAATATATTACCCCAATTCCTTCTTGCCTTCTTGGTTTCTACTGATAAATCCACACATAGTCTTATCAAGCTTCCTTTGTATGTGATGGATTGCTTTTCTCTTGCTGCTTTAAGAATTCTCTCTTTATCTTTGACATTTGCTAATCTGTTTAGTAAGTGTCTTGGAGTCAGTCTACTTGGATCTATTCTGTTTGGGGTATGCTGCACTTCTTGGATCTGTAGTTTTATGTCTTTTACAACAGTGATTATTTCCTCCATTATTCTTTCTACCTCTTTTCCCTTCTCTTCTCCTTCTGGGATGCCCATGACACATATATTCATGCACTTCATGCTGTCATTTATTTCCCTGAGACCTTGCTCATATTTTTCCATTATTTTCCCTATCTGTTCTTTTGTGTGTAGGATTTCAGATGCCCTGTTCTCCAGTTGTTGTATATTGTATACAACAAATGTATGTCTCCATTGTAGTTTTTACCTCTTCTATTGTGCCTTTCATTCCCATAAGCTATGCCAATTTTTTTCAAACTTTCAAGTTCTTCCTTATGTTTTCCCAATGTCTTCTTTATATCCTTCATATCTTTTGCCATATCTTCTCTCAACTCATTGATTTGAGTTTTGAATTGATTTAGGAGATTTGTTTAATAATCAGCTGTTTCAATTCCTGTATCTCAGTTGAAGTGCTAGTTTTTTCCTTTGACTGGGCCATATCTTCACTTTTCCTAGTGTGATCTGTAATTTTCTGTTGTCTAGGCTTCCAGTTTCCTTGATTACCCCAATCAGATTTTCCCATACTAGCCAGACCCAGGTCTCAGGAGGAGGCTGTATTTCGTATCAGGTTTCCCTGAGGCTGAGACCCAGAAGATTGTCAGACTTTTCTGTGAGACCTCTAGACTCTGTGCTTTTCCTATCCTGCCCAGTAGGTGATGCTTATCAGCCCACAGCTCCTCACCAACATGAAGAGGTGTGGTGTATTTAATTCTCAGTTGTCCCTGTCAGGGCCAGAAACTGAGGGTGTCAGAAGCCAAGCTCAAGCTGTTTCTGTCCGCCCCCCCCATCTCAGGCCCTGGGTTCTGAGTCCTCTGGGGGAGGGCCACCACTTGAACTGGGCCCTGCCCCACCTTTTCTTAGGAAGATAAGCCCTTTAGGGAATTGTCTCCTACACTTGAGTTTTTCCTTTTACTCTCTATCTTGACTCCACCCTTGCCTGCCTCAGTAATGACAATTGAAAATGCCTGAGGCTTTCCCTAATGAGCTCTTTAAAATGAGAGAGAAAAAAGGGAAAAAGCAACAAGTCCCATTTTCAGAGCCTTTCCCCAGCCTTCCATTTCACCAGGCAAGAACCAGAGTTAGTACCCAGTTCTGTGTGCCCCTTTTCTTGGGACACACCCCTCTTCCAGTATTCTGAGCTCAGCAGATTCCAAAAGCCTCTGTTTTTATTTATTTATGTATTTTTTCCATCAGCCTCACCTCCTCTCTGCCAGGATAAACCTCTGGGTTCCTTTTCTGCTTGCTCTGGGTTTATCTGTGCTCCTAGCATGTATTCAGTAGCCCACACTTGTTAACTAAAACCACAACTGGAGCTTGGTTGAGCTACATTCCCTTGCTCCTGGCAGGGACTGCTTCTTTCTCCCACAGGGAAGTTTGGCAAATTAGCCTGCTGTGCTGGTGGGGGAGCAGCACCAGCTCCACAGTTTGGAGAGCTTCACCTACAGTTCTGTGCTGTGATCTCAGCTGTTCCACCCATTCCTGACTGGTGTACAATGTTGTCCAGTCACAGATGTCCCTCCATCAGTTGTTCCAGATATTTTCTATTTGTTCCTGGCTATTTACTAGTTGCTCTAGGGGACTAACTAAATTCCACATCTCCCTATGCCACCATCTTGCCCTGCCTCCTCCAGATTATCATTTTTAAAAGATGAAATCATGACTTTCATACAGATATGAAGTAAACATGTGTCAAAGATTTTATTTAACTCATTATTAATGAGGGAACCAATAAAATATTACAACTTCACTTCAATAGATAAACAAAGGTTATACTTCAAAGGATGAATTAAAGAAACACAAATGAATATGGAGTAAGGAATGTTGAAATGAATTTACAAATGGATGGAAAACTGGATTTTTCTAGGGGGAAAGAGGAAGATCAATTGAACTTCCACCAAACAGCATTCATTTGCACATCCATAAACAAGAATTATTTGCATTTCTGTCACTTCTCTACCACTTATGATGCAGAAAATAGCTCAATTAAACTGAAAAGCTAAAATCAAATAACCAAGAAAGGTATGCTCCAAACAAAGCACAGTTTTCCATTAGAGGCACCCAGTAATCTTTTTTGTTTGTTCTGAATTTTCTTACACATCCAATGTCTTGGATAGAATTAGAAATCCAAAGAGAAAGAGTGGATATTTAGCTTTTGGCTTCCAAATGGGAAGCTTATATGGAGAGAGAAAAATGAACTCTAAATTCCAAACTCTTCTTGTTCAGAGCAAAGCTTGGTTGTCTAAATACAGCATTTAGCAAATGTAGAGAGGGTTAGATATATACTTTCTGGAGTTTAGACCAGATGGGAAGGGGAAGTAGAAAGCATTATGCTGTGGAATAAGCTAAAAACAAAGGAAATGGGAGGAAGAAGACAAAGAGGTAAAATCCAAGTGCTTCCCACATCATGTGGGAAATAGCAGTGGGGTAGCTGTATTGGGCCTCTCTTCTCAGGGTGTAGTCTTAGAATTTATAGCTTTCAAGCAGAGCCTATGGTTCACAGTGGCCATGGACCCTATGTGGCATGGGGGTGGTTTGACAGTATTCTCTGAAGAGTGGCCTGAGGGACAGAATGTGACAGGACTGTGTAGACAGAGCATCTGGAGTTCTGGGGCCCTGGGGAGGACATAGGGGTACAGACTAGAAGAGGCTGGAGACCAGAACAATGTGGCCACAAGTGCAGGAACCCCAAACTTCAATAGTGGATGCTGGCACGGGTTCTCAAAAGCACTGGGAGTTCCAGAAGCATTTCACCTGATAGCATCACAGAAATCAGTCACCAAGCAAGAAGAAAGGAATTTCAGCAGAGTCAGTGAGGACCCAAATCACAGCATGTGGCCAGAATCCCCTCTCTCCATTGACTCCTGCATCCCAAGCTACTGGCTGTTGGGTGGTGGGTGGGCAGGGGGACTGTGGAGTGGAGTAAGGGAGAGGGGCCTTGATTTGTAGCATCTGCAGATTTCTGTGCTGTAAATATTGCCACTGTGGCCAAGTCCAACTTACAAGTGTGATATCACTGAACACAGAGTTGGGATAAGATGTTCAGTAGCAACCATTATGTAGCATTTACACCACATGCATACAATAGATATAAATAACCTCAAGAGCATATAGAAGAGTAAAATGTGGTAAATATTAGGAAATAATAAGTTTTAAGTATTTATTATCTTTAATTTTATTAATTGTAAGTTTATATAATTTTTAATAATGGTTCTTGTTGAATAACCAACTCACATAGTTCCTGAAAATTTAGCAGTCAGCTCTCATAAGGCAGCAGACCACTGTCCATCAGCTATTCCTGCAGTGAAATGGGAAGAAGGGGAAGAGGGGAATCTCTGAAGGAGGAGAACAGCTCAGAGAGAGTTTGAACTAGGAAGATTTGGGCCTAGATTTTCCCATCACTAAATAGATCTTGGGATGCTAGAAGATATTACTGTCAAACCTCCTAGTGTTTAGTTTACTATGGCTTCTGTAACAAACTTAGAGATTAAAAACAACACAAATTTATTCTCTTACAGTTCTGTAGAAGTCTGGCATAGTTCTTGCTGGGTTAAACCAAGGCATTGGCAGGGCTGAATTCCTTTCTGGAGGCTCTGAGAATCATCCCTGCCCTAGCCTGTTAATGTAGAGAGCCTGCTGCATTACTTGGCTTCTGCTCCCTTCTTCCATCTTCAAACCCAGCAATGCCACATCTCTCTCACCATTCATGTTCACATATCCCCTCTGACCCTGACTCTTCTGCTTCCCTCTTCCATTTTCTTAAATTAAATTCAATTTTATTGAGATACATTAACATACCATACAATCATCTATGGTGTACAATCAACTGTTCACAGTACCATCATATAGTCATGTCTTCATCACCCCAATCTATTTTTGATCCCATTTCTTACACCAGAAAGAATCATAATCAGAATAAGAAATAAAAACAAAAAAAGAACACCCAAATCATCCCCCCATCCCACTCTATTTTTCATTCAGTCTTTGTCCCCATTTTTCTACTCATCCATCCATATACTGGATAAAGGGAGTGTGATCCACTAGGTTTTCACAATCACATTGTCACCCCTTGTAAGCTACATTGTTATAGAGTTGTCTTCAGGAGTCAAGATTACTGGGTTGGAGTTTGATAATTTCAGGTGTTTACTTCCAGCTATTCCAATACAATGAAACCTAAAAATTGTTATCTATACAGTGCATAAGAATGTCCACCAGAGTGACCTCTCAACTTGATTTGAAATCTCTCAGCCGCTGAAGCTTTATTTTGTTTCATTTCACATTCCCCTTTTGGTCAAGAAGATGTTCTCCATCCTACAATGTCAGGTCCAGATTCATCCCTGGGAGTCATGTCCCACATTGCCAGGGAATTTTACACCCCTGGGAGTCAGGGCCCATGTAGTGGGGAGGGCAGCAAGTTCACCAGCTGAGGTGGCTTAGCTAGAGAGAGAGAGGGCCACATCTGATCAACAAAGACACTCAGGGGAGACTCTTAGGCACAATTATAAGCATTTCCTGTTAGGCTGTGCTCTAAGATTCAATTCTGAGTTTAAACATTGAAGTTAGTCCATACTGGTAAGGCATTATAGTGTTTGCCTTGGTTTCTGCTGAACTTCATTCAAAATGCTGTCTACAGGATCCATTCACTGTGTCTCACTGCTTCACTCCTTCTTGTAGTATTCCGTTGTATGTATACACCACAGTTCACCATTCTGTTCCTCAGTCAGTGTACCCTTAGGCCACCTCTACCCATTGCAAATCATGAATACTCTTTCCATAAACACCAGTGTGCAAATGTCCATTCATATCCCTGCTCTCAGATCTTCCAAGTATATGCCCCATAATGAGGTTGCAGGACCTTATGGCCCCCACATACTTAGCTTCTTGTGTAACCACCACAGTGACCTCCAGAAAGGCTAAACCATTATTCCTCCTCATCAACAGTAAATGGGTACATCCCTGTCTTCATGTTTTCTCCAGCACTTTTACCCATATTTGTATTTTTTCCTACAATTTTATAGAGATATATTCACATACCATACAATTATCCACAGTGTACAATCAGTTGTTCATGGTATCATCATATAGTTGTACATTTATCACCACAGTCAGCACTTGAACCTATCAAGGACTATGAAAAAGTTTTTTGGCAAATAATAAAAAAGATAATAAAAAGAAAAAATAAAATGTCATACAATATAATATAATGGCAAGGACAGAAAACAACACAACTACTAAAGCTCCCATACTCCTCCCTTGTATCCCCCTCTCATACACATTTAGCTGTGGTATATTGCTTTTGTTACATTTAATGGAAGCATATTACAATGTTACTGTTGACCATAGACTCCAGTTTGCTTTGTTTTTTCCCAAACACCATCCCTTTTTCAACACTCTGCATGGTTAACATTCATTTGTTCTCCCCTCTTCCACTTTTAAGGATGCTTGTGCTTAAAAAAAATTGGGCCCACCAGGATAATCTCTTTCTCTTAAGGTCAGCTGATTAGCAACTGCAATTGCATCTTCAATCATAATTCTCCTTTGCCAGGTAAGTAGCATAGTCACAGCCTCACAGCTATGGAAAAGTGAGGCAATTCAAGCATAAAACATTGACATCATCATTATCATCACCATCACCACCATCATCACACTATCAACAGACCAATTAGAGACTTAAATTTGTGAAGAGCTGTGGGTGCTATGGAAACAGACTGGGGGATTACTTTAAAGCACACTCAGCCTTTGCTGACTGCCCCCAACCCACAAGCAGCATTGAATGTCCTCACCTATGCCCATGCAGCACCTCCATTATCCCACTCACCATATGGAGTTGTATTTATCCACGTGTGTCTGTCTCTCCAGCTAGAATGTGAACTCCTTGAGGGCAGGAGCCATATCGCATCTATCTTTGATTCCCAGGTCTCAGCACAGTGCCCAGTGAGTGTCCAATATACATTCACTGATTTAGACCTTGAAGAAAATGTAGAAATGTGGATGTGAAAAAGAGAAGGAGAATCATCCCAGATGGGAAGTCCAGTTGGCTTCCTGAGAGTTTTTATCATGAGCAGGCTTTGAATTATCAAATGCTTTGTCTGCATTGACTGAGATGGACATTTTGTTTTTCAGGAAGATTGTCATTGTTGCTGCTTTTAGTTTTATTGTGGAAAAATATATATCACATAAAATTAGTTATTTTAACCATTTTAAGTGTATGATTCAGTGGCACTGATTACTTTCACAATACTGCACAATCATCATCACTATCCATTTCCCAAAGTTTTTCATTACTCCAAACAGAAATCTTGACCAGTTAAGCAACAATTCCCTTTATCCCCTCCCCGCAGGCCTGGTAATCTCTAATGTGTTGTCTATCTTCATGAATTTTCTATATTCCAGATCTTTCATTCAAGTGGAATCATACAATATTTTCCAATTTGTGTCTCTCTTATTTTGCTCAACATGATGTCTTCAAGGTCACTCCATGTTGTACTATGAATCAGAACTTCATCCTTTCTTACAACCTAATAATGGTCCATTGTTTGGAGATACCACATTTTTTATCAATTCATCAGTTAATGGAAATGAAGTGTTTTCACCTTTTGGCTATTGTGAATTATGCTGCCACAAACGTTGGTGTACAAGTATCTGTTTGAGTCCCTGTGTTAAATTCTTTGGAGTATATACTAGGAGTGGGATTGCTGGATGATACGGTAATTCTTTGTTTATCTTTATGAGGACCCACCAAACTGTTCTCCACAGTGGATGTACCATTTTACAATCCCACCAGCCATGCACAAGGGTTCCAATTTCCCAGGAAGATAAGGTTTTTATACAGTTTACAATTTATTAGATTTGTCACTAGAAGGCAGTTATCTTAATTAGATTATAACTCAATAGCCTTTAATATTTTAGTAAGAAGGCCTATTTCAGAGAGTCAGAAATAACTTCTCAGTTAATCAATTACTTATCCAGGGAATGGGATTTGATATTTCTTAGTAGTTACAATATGCTTTTTAGACAAGATATGAAAAATCAAAATGTGATTCTGTTTATGATGATTGTGTATACATGTGTAGGATTTGGAGGGTTCTTTCCCCACTTTGTGTAAATTATTTCAATTGCCTTCAATGAGCAGGTTTTATTCTTATAAAATCTGCAAAGGCTGTTTTATTAGTAGTATTAAGTGAAAGGCATATTATTAAAATACCTTTTTTGTCTGTATTTTCCCTATAAATTCATTGATCAGTGTAGCATCATGGTTTCACATTGATCTATATCTCTCACATGTTCATTTCTTCACCAAAGCTGAATACTGCCTATATGGCAGGCAAAGCTGTAAGATAAAAGATGAGTAGGGCAGAATCTCTGCTTTTGAGCCCTGCCTTCTGGTGGGGTCAGAGATAAATATTTACACTTTAAAGAGACACATGGGGATTGCACCTTAGTTCATCAGTCTCTCTGGTGTTTGTCCTGTAGCCTGCTGAATGTACAGACTCATGTCAAACATATTTTTGGATTCACGTAGTGACCATCTGTCTATCTGTTACCACTGACCATCCATTTCCTCTTGTGATGCCTCTGGCTTGGTTCTAAGGGGATGATTTGGGGGAGGACTGGACGTTAAGTTGCCCTTGTGGAAGGTTCTGCCTTGTTGGAGTCTGAAAGAGCTCTGGAAGGTCTTTCTACCAGTTTCATCTTATGCACCCTGTCCTGGCACAGCCCAGAGAGGCTGTTGCACAGCTGGCTAAACTCTCTCTTCTGGCATGTTCCTTCTTGAACAGAGATATGCAAGGATTGGGACTGAAACAAACAACTGGAGTTCCATTTACAAAAGTACCCTGAAGTTGGAGTTGCTCCTTCTGCCTCGGTTCCCACCATTTCCAGGGCCTGCCCTCAAGCCTTTCTGCTGATGCTGTGAGCTCCTGAATCTCCTCCCAGAAATGCCCACGCTGCTTGCATGAGCCAGTGCTTGTCCCTCTTGTTTGTATCCAAAACCACTAAATGAATCAACCCATAACTGAAGCCATTCATTCATTAATGACATCTCCTTTCCACAAACTAAACCTCCCTCTGCTAAAATTTTGTAGAGAGCAAATTACTCTCATTGTGCTTCTTGCTTAAAAGTAAGATGAACTTGACCCCTCAGTCTTGGGTTTACTTATATCTGTTTGGAGAGGAGGGTGGCTGGACAAGGTACAACCCAGCTACAAAAAAATCTACCATTCCATCAGTTCCTTTTTGCCTGCCTTGATCTACTGCAGAAGCTGTGCACATAACCCCTAAGTAATTCTAAAATTTTATGCCTTTCATATTTACCATGTTGTGCTATTCTTTTAAAAATATTGTTATTATTATTATTGTCATTAGGATACAGTGAGTCATTCATTAAATTCATCCTTGTAGGAGCTCTCAGGCAAGTTTGAAGATTGGAAACCACATCAGGTTTTATAATCACACACAATAACCATATCTAAACAAATATAAAATCATTCAACAAATGGTGGTGTAATAAATGTACTCACATCAAAGAATAATGCAGAACACCCAAGAGCACAATATTTAATGTCTTCTCAGTAAAACAAACATTAAATTATCAACAGGACTTTGGTTATTTAAAGATAAGCATTAATTAAGCTGTGTGAGAATGAAAAGGGAAGATTGAGTAAAATGAAAGAAATAATGCAGGCCTCATCTTTTGTTTTCTATTGTGATTAGTTTTTCAAATGTTGACAAAATTAATTATGACATTGCATATGCATACATATGTATACAGATATATAAAGCCAGTGATGGGATGGGTGCTTTCCTGTGATTCAGTTTTTCCAATTATGGAGTCCAAAGTTACAATAATACCTTATCCTCAAAGTCAGCATCAATTCACACAGCAATAATGAACATGGGAAAGCTCAAGCCCATGAAGGACCTAAAAAAAGATGGGCAGGCCATAACTAGTTTTCAATTCACTGCTTCACAGATGCTTGAATTCTCCTGTTGGTTCACCTAGGCTCTGAACCTAGTTTCATCATGACCCAGAATTCTGTCAGCTTTCCAAACTTATTCATGCATTTCACCACTTTGTCTTGATCCTCTTCCCCCACCTGCATGATCCATCAGTTCCCATAGTGCCAACAAGACACCTGTGAAAACAAGGACATCATTGATCAAACAAATACTGAAGGCTCCCCAGGTAGGAATGACAAGACAAAATCAGTGATTTTGAAAGATTAATTAAATGGTAATGTACAGCTTGAGAAAATCAGAAAGTTGAAGCAGTTACACATCACTGAACTACAGAGGAAGAATTACAACTGGAAAGAAAGGAAAAATATGAAAAATATTTCTAAGACTGATAAGATGTAAAAAAGAAGAAAGAATAAAATACATTCCAAGTTCATGGGAGCCATGAAGACAAGAATGTAGACATATTAAACAAAGACTTTTACAAAAACAGTTCTTAAAATGCTCAAGGACATGAAGGAAAACACAGAGAAAGAACTAAAGGCTATCAGGAAAACAATGAATGTGCAAGATGAGAATATTAGTAAAAAGATAGAAATTTTTAAAAAGAACCAAACAGAACTACTGGAGTTGAAGACCACAACAGCTGAAATGAAAAATCCCAGGAGGGTTTCAAGAGCAGACTGGAAGGAGACCCCATACACTGCTGCCAATGTGCCAGTGGAGGAGCTGAGATCAACATCAAATTTGAAATATTTGAAGTGGATACAAAACTGTTTCAGCAATGCAGACAATTAAGTGCATTGTTTTGAGTGATGGTGCCATTGGTAAAACACAGCTCCTGATATCCTACACAACAAATTTCCACCTGAATATGTACTGACTGTTTCTGACAACTGTGCAGTCACAGTTATGATTAGCAGACAGCCATATACCTTCAGATTTTCTGATGCTGCAAGGCAAGAGGATTAAGACAGATTACAACTGCTGAGTTATCCACAAACAGATGTACTTCCAGTCTGTTTTTCAGTGGTCTCCATCCTCATTTGAAAATGTGAAAGAAGAGTGGGTACCTGAGATAACTTGCCACTGTCCAAAACTCCTTTCTTGCTTGTTGGGACTCGAATTGCTCTTAGAGATGATCCCTCTATGGAGAAACTTGCCAAGAACAAATAGAAGCCAATCAGTCTGGAGACTGCTGGAGAGCTGCCCTGTGACCTGGAGGCTGTCAAATATGTGGAGTGTTCTGCACTTGCACAGAAAGGCCTAAAGAGTATATTTGATGAAGCAATATTGGCTGCTCCAGAGCCTCCAGAACTAAAGGAGAGCTGCAGGTGTGTGCTGCTATGAACATCTCTTCAAACTCTTTCTGGATAGCTGGCATCAGCATCACACTAAAAGCAATGTTTAAATCAAACTAAAGATTAAAAATTAAAATTCACTTTTGCAATAATGACAAATGCCCAGCACCTACACACATGCACTTGTGAGACAGGGCCATCCTGCCCCCTCCCAATATAAGTTAATTTTGAATAACTGTGCATTGTCAGAAAAGCAATCTGTACTAGTTTTTGTTTTGTTAAAAGCAATTTTCTTTTGTTAAAAACAAGGCATGCTTGTAATGACTGTATCAGATGAATTTGAATTGCTGAAACTGCTTCTTGGCTCCACTCTGGAGAGTAATCTGGGACATCTTAGTGTTTTGTTTTCCTTCTTTCCCTTTTTTTTTGGGGGGGGGGTGTGTGTGAGGGTGGTTTGTTTTTATTTAGCCTTGTTTTTTAATTCCTTAACCAATGGTGGACAACCCTTGAGGAAAGGAGTATGAACTGATTCCACATTCCACTTCTTAGATTTAGTTTAGAAAACATGTTCCCCACCAGGTTCTCTTAGGAAGGAGTATAGTAAATGCCTCATTTAATAACATCCTCCTTTTTGAAAGCTGCCTTTTCTCTCCCTCCTTGAGTACATTCAGTACTTGATGAAACTCATGAAAGTGGGTGGAACCTGTCTTGCACCTCCACTTTTCTGAGATGCACTATATTTGTGACTGTGACTTTCAAGGAAATTTGTTTGCCATTTGCTGAATTTTTTAAAGTTAATTTCTAACTTCTTTTAGTGATAAATGAAGAAAATTATTGTACCTTTTGAAATACACCAAATGGATTAAGTTCATAATTAAAAAAAAATTCCCTGTAAGTCATTGTCTTGTATGCTTGGCAAGGATGTGCAGATTGATAGTATATGATATGGTTTTCCTAGAACACAATTGATGACCTAGTATATAGTCTATGGAATGAGTCACATCCTCTTTCAAGTGATGGGGATGGAAGCCTGCGTCAATAGTGTGGTGGGAGCAGGGTGGAGAGAACATTTCACAACATGGGGACTAGTCAAGGGAAACCCCTTATTTCTGTTTTGCACATGAAGAACCTTACAGCAGCCACTTGAGGCTCTCTAGTGTAATAAAAATCATGGAAAGAGTCTTATGAAGACACTTCATAAGTACTAGTAGGGGTATTATCAGCTTATTTTGGAAGCATTTTCCTTTTTTTCCTTTTTAAATGTTTAGTAATCTTTTCCACCTTTCCAAAATCCTAATTCTTGTAGATTTGTTAGTGTTGAACCAATGCTTTCTCATATCTCAATTCTTTGTTTATGAATTCTTTTCAGATGTATTAAACAAACAAACAAAAAACCCTTCAAAAATGAGAAGAACAGGGGGTCCTAAAATGGTGGCATAGAGAGTAGTGGAAGCTAGTTAGTTCCCCCTGAAACAACTAATGAACAATGAGGAACAACTAGTAAATAATCCAGAATAACTGTAAGGGACAAATGTAACCATCCACTCATCATACACCAACCTGAATTGGGAAGAATGCCTGAGATCACAGCATAAAATCTGTAGGTAAAAACAGTGGACCCAAGCCAGGAGCTCCCTCCCTCCATGGCCTGAGCTGCAAAGCCTCATGGTGCTAGAGAGCAGCTCTCTCCAAGCAAGAGAATACAGCTCACCTGAGCTACAACTGGGGTTTTAATTAACAAATGTGGACTGCTCAATAAAAACTACAAATCCTCAACAAGAAGACAGAGGCTTTTGGTGATGACTGACCTTGGAGAGCCAGAGGGTGGCTGTGGACTGGCCCTGAAGGGAGCTTTCTGTCCCTGTTTTGGCTCAGTGGTGAAAGCCTCAGCCATTTTCAGTTCCCAGCACTCCAACCCAGACAAGGGTAGAGATAGCACAGGCAGAGAGAGATGTTTCAAATGCTAATAACCTTTCCACAGGGGGTCTATCTTCCCTAAGAGGAAAGAGGTGAGGCCCAGATCTACTACTCACCTTCCATTCAGAACCAGACCCCAGAGTCTGGGGGAAAACAGCCACAGGCCACACCTCCTTACACCAGTCTGGAGCTACAGGCTAACAGGTGCCACCTGCTGGGCAGAAAATTGCAGTGACCTGAGGCCTCACAGGGGGCATCAATCTTCTAAGACACACCCTCAGAGAAACCAGATATTGAATATTTCATCCTTCTGGGACTGGAGCCTCTTCTGGTCTGGGAAAACCTGTTTGGGGTAACCAAGAAAACCATGCCTAGATAACAGAAAACTACAAACTACACTAAGAAAAATGAAATCATGGCCCAGTGAAAGGAATAAACTTACACTTCAGCTGAGATACAGGAATTTAAACAACTAATACTAAATCAATTCAAAAAGTTTAGAGAAGATATGGCAAAAGAGATGAACCATATAATGAAAACACTGGGTGTACATAAGGTAAAAATTGAAAGTTTCAAAAAACAGCCAGCAGAATCTATGGAAATGAAAGGCATAACACAAGAGATGAAAGACACAATGGAAACATACAACAGCAGATCTCAAGGGGCAGAAGAAAACACACAGGAACTAGAGAACAAGGCACCTGATAGCCTACACAAAAGAACAGATAGAGGAAAGAATGGAAAAATATAAGCAAAGTCTCCAGGAACTTAAGGACAAAATGAAAAGCAAGAATGTACATGTCAGTGGTGTCTCAGAAGGAGAGAAGGGAAAAGGGGCAGAAGCAATAATAGAGGAAATAATCAATGAAAATTTCCCATCTCCTATGAAAGACATAAAATTATGGATCCAAGAAGTGCAGTGTACCCCAAACAGAATAGATCTGAATAGGCCTATGCCAAGACACTTAATAATCAAATTATCAAACATCAAAGATTAAGAGAGAATCCAGAAATCAGCAAGAGAAAAGTGATCCATCACATATGAAGGAAGCTTAATAAGACTACACATGGATTTCTCAATAGAAACCATGGAGATGAAAAGGAAATGGGGTGAAATATTTAAGATACTGAAAGAGAAAAACCACAAACCAAGAATTCCATATCTGGCAAAACTGTCCTTCAAATATGAGGGAGAGTTTAAAATATTCTCAGACAGACAATGACAGTTTGTGAACAAGATACATGCTCTACAGGAAACACTAAAGGAAGCACTGGAGACAGAAAGGAAAAGACAGGAGTGAGAGGTTTGGAAAACAATTTTGGGAGACAGTAGCACAGCAATGTAAGTACACTGAACAAAGATGACTGTGAGTATGGTTGAAAGAAGAAGATTAGGACCATGTGAGACACCAGAACAAAAGAGGAAAGATAAAGACTGGGACTGTATAACTCAGGGAAACCTAGGGTGCTCAATGATTCTAATAAAAGGTACAAATATGTTTTTACGTGAGGTAGAACAAATGAATGTCAACATAGCAAGGTGTTAAAAATAGGATGGGATTGGGGGAAATACAATCAATGCAAACTAGAGACTATAATTAACAGAAACATTGTATTATGCTTGTTTTAATATAGCAAAGGCAATATGCCAAAGCTAAATGCATATGGTGGGGAAAAGGGGAAGGGTATGAGACTCCTGGCATTGGTGATGTTGTCTGACTCTTTATTCTACTTTAGGTTAATGCTGTCTTTCCTTTTGTTGCTTTCTAGCTGCCAAGTTTTTTTTCTCTCTCTCCCTCTCTCTTTTCTTTTTCTTTTGTCTCTCTGCCTTCTTTGACTTTTCCTCCTTCTTTGTGGAAGAAATGGAGATGTCCTTATATAGATAGTGGTGATGGTGCTGAATACATAAATATGTGACTATACAGGGAACCAATGATTATTTATTTAGGACAGAATGTATAGTGTGTGAACAAAACTATCTTAAAATGGGTTGATGAAGAAACCTTGAGGGCATGATATTGAGTGAAATAAGACAGACACATAATGACAAATATTGCAGAGTCTCAATTATATGAACTAATTATAATATGTAAACTCATAGACATGAAATATGTTACCAGGATATAGAATGAGGCTAAAGAATGGGGAACAGTTGCTTATTATGAGCAGAATGTTCAACTAGGGTGAACTTAAATGTTTGGAAATGGACAGAGGTGATAGTAGCATGTTGTGAGAATAACTAACAATGCTGAAAGCTGTGTGAAGGTGGTGGAAAGGGCAAGATCAGAGTCATGTATGTCACCAGAAGGAAAGTTGGAGGTTAAAAGATGGGAATGTATAAAACAGTGAATCTTGTGTTGGACAATGTCCATGATTAACAAATATTAGAAATCTCTCTCATGAACTAGAACAAATGCATGACACAATAACTAGAAGTTAATAATAGACAGGCATATAGGAAAAAATATATACCTATTGCAACCTATATACTACATTTATTAGTATTTTAGCATTCTTTCATCAACAGTAACAAATGTACTATACCAAAACTATGAATCAATAATGGAGGGGGTTTGTTAAGAGTATGGAAGGATTTGAGTTTCTTTTTTTTTGTCTTTATTTCTTTTCTGGAGTAATGAAAATGTTCTGAAAATTGAAAAACAAATTAATTGTGTTGATGGATGCACTGCTGTATGATGGTACCATGGGTAACTGATTGTGCATTTTGGATATTTGGATAGTTGTGTGGTATGTGAACAATCTCAATAAAAAAATAAAAAGAGCAGATTGGAGCTGGTAGAATAAAGAATCAGTGTATTCAAAGACAAGACAATTGAAATATGTCAGGCTGAGTAGCAGAAAAAAAAAGAATTATAAAAAGCAAAAATAGCTGAAAACAACACTGGGACACTATCAAGCATAGAAATATATGTTACAGGAGTCCCAGAACGAGAAGAAAGAGAGGAAAGGACAGAAAGAATATTCAAAGAAATAATGGACAACATCCCAAACTTACCAAAAGATGTGAACATGCACATCTGAGAAGCCCAGAGAACACCAAACAGGATAAACATGAAGAAAAATACTCCCCATCATATACTGAGCACTATTGAATGCAAAGAACAAGGAGAGAGCTCTGAAATCTGTGAGAGAAAAGCAACATTCTATGCATAAGGGAGTCCCAACTAGATTGAGTGCCAATATCTCATCAGAAACTATGGAGACAAGTAGGCACAGGTTGAAATACATGAGTGCTGAAAGAAAACAACTGCCAAACAAGAATTTTATATCCAGTGACACTTTCTTTCAAAAATGAGGAATAGGAGGGAAAAGGGCAAGATGGTGGCATAGATAGGAGTGGAATTTAGTTAGTCCCCTAGAGCAATTAATAAACAACCAGAAAAAACTAGTAAATAATCTGGAACAACAGCTCGGGACAACCATGACTATCCACACATAGTACACAAACCTGGATTTAGTAGAATGGCTGAGATCACAGCATAAAAACTGCCCCCATGGCAGGCTGAGCTACAAGACCTCACTGTAGGAGAAACCAGCAGTCCCAGGGCAAGCAAATATAGCTCAGCTCAGCTCCAGCTGGGGTTTTAATCAACAAATGAGGACAGCTGAATACAAGCTACAAACATAGACAAACCCCTAACAGACAGAGCCTTTTAGAGACGCCTGAACTTAAAGAGACAGAAACTCCTGTGCCCCAGGAAAGGGAGCCCAGAAGACTGGGTGCTCTATCTGACCAATGGGTGAAGCTGGGGTGGGCACTGGCTCTGAAAGGGGGCTTTCTGTCACTTTTTCTCTCTGTCAACCTGAGTGGCTCAGTGGAGATAGCCTCAGCCATTTTCAGTTCACAATGCTCTGACCCAGAAAGGGCTGGAGTTAACAGAGTCAGGGAGACAAGAGAGTCATTCAAATGCAGAAGATAACTCCCTAGGGGGTGTATCTTCCCTAAGAGGAAGGAGGTGGCACCCAGCTTTAGTGCCTGCCCTCCATTCATAACTCAGACCCCAGAATCTGTGGGGAAGCAGCCAAAACAGAAACTAAAGGGGCCACACCTCCTGACATCAGTTGGGAGCAACAGGCTGACAAGCACCACCTGCTGGGCAGGTTAGGAAAAGCACAGCCACCAGAAACCACACAGGGAAATCTGTCAATCTTCTAAGAAATATTCTCAGGGAAACTCAAAACCAAATATAACCCCATTCTGAGACAGAACCCCTTCTGGTCTGGGAAAATCTGATTGGGGTAACCAAGGTAACCAGATGCCTTTACAACAGAAAACTACAATCTACACTAAGGAAAATGAAGTTATGGCCTAGTCAAAGGAACACACTTGCAACTCAATTAAGATAGAGTTGAGATATTGCTTCACTTTAATGAAACAATCAATTAAAATTTTTAAATAAATATGCTAAATCAACTCAACAACCAAATCAAAAAGTTCAGGGAAGGGGATACTGAGGCAAGATGGCGGCATAGAGAGGAGTAGAAGCTAAGCAGTCCCCCTGGAACAACTACAAAAAACCAGAAACAACTAGTAAATAATCCAGAATAACTGCGGGGGGACAAACGAGACCATCCACTCATCATACACCAACCTGAATTGGGAGGAATACCCGAGAACACAGCATAAAATCTGTAAGTAAAACCTGCGGAACCAGGTCGGGAGACCCCCTCCCCCATAGCCCGAGCTGCGGAGCCTTGTGGTGCCAGAGAGAAGCTCTCTCCCAGCAAGCGAATACAGCTCAGCTGAGCTCCAACTGGGGTTTTAAGTAGTGAGTGTGAACTGCTCACTACAGGTACGCATCCCCAAAAACAGACAGAGGCTTTGGGTGACGACCGACCTGGGAGAGCCGGAGGGTTGCCTTGACTGGGTCTGAAGGGGACTATCTGTTTCTTTTTCGGCTCAGTGGAGAAAGCCCCAGTCATTTTCAGTTTCCAGGGCTGTGACTCGGGGAAGGGCGTAGACAGCACAAGCAGAGAGCTAGACCATTGAAATGCTAATGACCTCCACCTGGGGGGGGTCTGTCTTCTCTAGGAGGAAAGGGGTGGGGCCCTTTCCATTCAGACCCAGACCCCAGAGCCTGGGGGAACACAGCCATACCTTCTCACACCAGTCAAGAATTATAGGCTAACAGGCGTCACCTGCTGGGCAGAAAAGCACAGTGACCCGAGGCATCACAGGGTGGAGCAATTTTCTAAGACACACCCGCAGGGAAACCAGATACTGAATATTTCTTCCCTCTGTTCTGGTCTGGGAAAACCTGATTTGGATAAACAAGGAAACCATGACTAGACAACAGAAAATTACAACCTACACTAAGAAAAACAAAGTTATGGCCCAGTCAAAGGAACAAACGTACACTTCAACTGAGATACAGGAATTTAAACAACTAATGCTAAATCAATTCAAAAAGTTTAGAGAAGATATTGCAAAAGAGATAGAGGCTGTAAAGGAAGCACTGGACCTGTATACGGCAGAAATCAAAAGTTCAAAAAACCTACTGGTAGAATCTATGGAAATGAAAGGCACAACACAAGAGATGAAAGACACAATGGAAACATACAACAACAGATCTCAAGAGGCAGAAGAAAACACTCAGGAACTGGGGAACAAAACACCTGAAAGCCTACACACAAAGGAGCAGATGGAGAAAAGAATGAAAAAATATGAGCAACGTCTCCGGGAACTCAAAGATGAAACAAAGTACAATAATGTACGTATCATTGGTGTCCCAGAAGGAGAAGAGAGGGGAAAGGGGGCAGAAGCAATAATAGAGGAAATAATTCATGAAAATTTCCCATCTCTTAAGAAAGACATAAAATTACAGATCCAAGAAGCGCAGCGTACTCCAAACAGAAGAGATATGAATAGGCCTATGCCAAGACACTTAATAATCAGATTATCAAATGTCAAAGACAAAGAGAGAATCCTGAAAGCAGCAAGAGAAAAGCAATCCATTACATACAAAAGAAGCTTAATAAGACTATGTGCGGATCTCTCAGTAGAAACCATGGAGGCAAGAAGGAAGTGGTGTGATATGTTTAAGATACTGAAAGAGAAAAACCACCAACCAAGAATCCTGTATCCAGCAAAGCTGTCCTTCAAATATGAGGGAGAGCTCAAAATATTTTCTGACAAACAGACAATGAGAGACTTTGTGAACAAGATACCTGCCCTACAGGAAATACTAAAGGGAGCACTACAGGGTGATAGAAGACAGGAGTGTGTGGTTTGGAACACAATTTTGGGAGATGGTAGCACAACAATGTAAGTACACTGAACAAAGGTAACTATGAATACGGTTGAGAGAGGAAGATGGGGAGCACGTGAGACACCACAAGAAAGGAGGAAAGATAATGACTGGGACTGTGTAACTTGGTGAAATCTAGAGTATTCAACAATTGTGATAAAATGTACAAATATGTTCTTTTACGAGGGAGAACAAGCAAATGTCAACCTTGCAAGGTGTTAAAAATGGGGAGGCATTGGGGGAGGGATGCAATCAGCATAAACTAGAGACTGTAACTAATAGAATCATTGTATTATGCTTCCTTTAATGTAACAAAGGTGATATACTAAGGTAAATGCAGATAAGAGGGGGGGATAGGAGAGGCATGTTAGACACTTGACATTGGTGGTATTGTCTGATTCTTAATGGTGGGTAATGTCCATGATCAACTGTACAAATACTAGAAATCACTTCATGAACCAGAACAAATGTATGACAATACAATTAGAAGTTAATAATAGAGGGGCATATAGGAAAGAACTATATACCTATTACAAACTATATACTACAGTTAGTAGTATTTCAACATTTTTTCATAAACAGTAACAAACGTACTATATCAATACTAGGAGTCAACAATTGAGGGGGGTTGGTTAGGGATAGGGGAGGATTAGAGTTTCCTTTTCTTTTTTTCTTTTTTCATCTTTCACTTTATTTCTTGTCTGGAGTAATGAAAAGTTTCTAAAAATTGAACAAAAATTAAGTGTGATGGATGCACAGCTGTATGAGGGTACCCAGGGGCAAGTGATTGTACACTTTGGATCTTTGGATGATTGTATGGTATCTGAACAATCTCAATAAAAATGAAAAAAAAAAAAAGTTCAGGGAAGATATGGCAAAAGAGATGAAGGATACAAAGAAAACACTGGGTGAACATAAGGTAGAAATCAAAAGTTTGAAAAAACAACTGGCAGAACTTATGGAAATGGAAGGGACAACACAAGAGATGAAAGAAACAATGGAGACATACAACAGCAGATTTCAAGAGGCAGAAGAAAACACTCAGGAACTGGAGAACAAGACACCTGAAATCCTACACACAAAAGAACAAATAGGGAAAAGAATGGAAAAATATGAGCAATGTTTCAGGGAATTGAAAGACAACATGAAGCACATAAATGTATGTATCATGGGTGTCCCAGAACGAGAAGAGAAGACAAAAGGGGCAGAAGCAATAATAGAGGAAATAATCAAAGAAAATTTCCCATCTCTTATGAAAGACATAAAATTACAGATCCAAGAAGTGCAGCGTACCCCAAACAGAATAGATCTGAATAGACCTTTGCCAAGACACTTAATAATCAGATTATCAAATGTTAAAGACAAAGAGAGAATCCTGAAAGCAGCAAGAGAAAAGAGATCCATCACATACAAAGGAAGCTTGATAAGACTATGCATGGATTTCTCAGTAGAAACCATGGAGGTGAGAAGGAAGTGGTGTGATATTTTTAAGATACCAAAAGAGAAAACTGCCAACCAAGAATCCTATATCCAGCAAAGGAGGGAAAGTTTAAAATATTCTCTGACAGACAATGAGAGAGTTTGTGAACAAGTCACCTACTCTACAGGCAATACTACAGGGAACACTACAGATGGATAGGAAAAGACAGGAGTAAGAGGTTTGGAACACAGTTTTGGGTGACAGTGGCACAACAATGTAAGTACACTGAACAAAGATGACTGTGAGTATGGTTGAAAGAAGAGCATGTGGGACACCAGAAGGAAAGAGGAAAGATAAATACTGGGAGTATGTAACTCAGTGAAACAGAGAGTACTCAACAAGTGTGATAAAATGTACAAATATGTTTTTACATGAGGGAGAACAAATGAATGTCAACCTTGCAAGGTGTTAAAAATGGGATGGTATTGGGGAAAAAATACAATCAATGCAAACTAGAAACTACAGTTAACAGAAACAGTGTATTATGCTTCCTTTAATGTAACAAAGGCAACATACCAAAGCTAAATGCCTATAAAAGGGGGACATAAGGGAAGGGTAAGGAATCTTGACATTGGTGATGTTGTCTGACTCTTTTATTTGTACTTTAGTTTAATTCTGTATTTCCTTTTGTTGCTTTTTAGCTGTCATTTTTTCTCTTTCTTTTTCTTTTGTCTCTCTACTTCTTTGACTTTTCCTCCTTCTTTGTGGAAGAAATGGAGATGTCCTTATATAGATAATGGTGATGGTGGTGAATGCATAAATACATGATTATACAGGGAATCACTGTTTACTTAGGACAGAATGTACGGTGGGTGAACAAAACCATCTTTAAAAGAATGGGTTGATGAAGAAACCTTGAGGACACTATATTGAGTGAAATAAGTCAGACACATAAGGACAAATATTGCAAGGTCTCACTGATATGAACTAATTATACTATATAAACTCATAGACATGAAATATAAGTTACCAGGATATAGAATGAGGCTAAAGAATGGGGAGCAGTTGCTTATTACAAGCAGAAAGTTTAACTAGGTTGAACTTAAGTGCTTGGAAATGGACAGAGGTTATGGTAGCATGTTATTGTGAGAATAACTAACACTGCTGAATGTTGTGTGAAGGTGGTGGAGAGGGGAAGTTCAGAGTCATGTATGTCACCAGAAAGAAAGTTAGAGGTTAAAAGATGGGAATGTATAAAACAGTGAATCTTTTGGCAGAAAATGTCCATGATTAACTGTACAGATAGCAGAAATCTCTCCCATGAACTAGAACAAATGTATGACACTGTATCTAGAAGTTAATAATAGAGGGGTATATTGGGAAAAAATATATCTGTTGCAAACCATGTACTACAGTTGGTAGTATTTTAACATTCTTTCATCAACACTAACAAATGTACTATACCAATACTATAAGTCAATAATGGAGGGGGGGTGGTTAGGGATGTGGGAAGATTTGAGTTTTCTTTTTTGTCTATTTCTTTTCTGAAGTAATGAAAATGTTCTAAAACTTGAAAAAATTTATTGTGGTGATGGATGCACAGCTGTATTATGGTACTGTAAGCAACTGATTATGCAGTTTGGATCTTTGGATGATTGCATGGCATGTGAAAAAATCTCAATAAAATTTAAAAAAATGAGTGATAGATTATGATATTCCCAGATAAGCAACAGCTAGGGTGTTCATAACCACTAGACCTGACCTACAAGTAATGTTAAAGGGAGTTTCTCAGGCTGAAAGAAAGGACATTAGACAGTGGTTCAAAGAAATAAAGACCTGTGGCAATGGTAACCATTTGGGTAATTATAAATGCCAGTATTATTGTATTGCATTGTTAGGTATGTAGTGCCACTTCTTAATTCCTACAGATTTGAAAATGCAAATGCACAAAACTGGTAAATCTATGTTTTTAGACATACAATGTACAAAGATATAAGTGCTAATATGTACAAAAATGGTGAGAGATGAAGGAGATTAGGAAAAGTATATGGTATGCTATTGATGTTGTTGACATAAAATCAAATATAATTTTTATATATCTAGGAGGCTAAATTTTACCCTCATGGTAACCACAAAGGAACTACATGAAAAATATATCCATATAGAAAAGAGAAGTCACACAATATGGTACAATACAGAAACCAAATAAATATAAAGTAGGCAATAACAGAATAATTGAGGGAAAAAAAGCATGACTTCAAAGGCTAAATAGCAAAATGTCAGAGTAAAGTCCTGCATTACCAGAGGGACTTTAAATGTAAATGGATTAAACTCTCCAGTCAAAAGGCAGAGATTAGCAAAATGGATAAAAAAGTATAGCCCAACAATATGCTGTTTCCAGCAGAATGAAATTAAATTCAAAGATACAAGTAGGTTGAAAGTGAAAGGAGGGGAAAATGTATCATACAAATAGTAACAAAATGAGAGTTTGGGTGACTATACAAATGTCAGATAAAATAGACTTTAATTTGAAAACACTTGTAAGGGACAAAGACTACCAGTATATACTGATAAAGGGGTCAATTCAACACAAAGATGTAACAATTGTAAATATACATGCAACTAGCAATAGAGCCCCAAAATATATGAAGCAATAACTGACAGATTTGAAGGGAGAATATGATGGTTCTACAATAATAGTTGGATAGAACATCTAGTTAAGAGATCAATAAGGAAATGCAACACTTGAATGATACTCTAACCCAATAAACCTAAAAATATGTAGAACCCTTCACCAAACAACAAGAAAATACACATTCTTCTAGAGTACACATGAGTAATTTCTCCAGGATAGATCACTGAACAAACCTCAACTAATTCAAAAATATTGAAAGAATAAAATGTATCTTATCTGACCACAATGAAATGAAACTGGAAATCAATAACAGAGGGAGAATTGGAAAATTCACAAATATGTGGAAATTAAGCAATGAATTCTTAAAGAGCCAATTGGTTAAAGCAGAAATCAGAAGCAAAATTAGGAAATATCTTAAGGCAAATGAGAATGAAAATACAACATACCAAAACCTATGGGATGCAGCAAAGGCAGTGCTGAGAGGCAAATTTATAGCTCTAAATGCTTACATGAAAAAAGAAGAAAAGCTTCAAATCAGAGATCTAACCTCAAAACAGAAAGAAATAAAAAAAGAATAGCAAACTAAACCCAGAACAAGCAGAAGGAAGGAAATAATAAAGATTACAGTTGAGATAAATGAAACAGAGAACAAAAAAAAACAATAAAGGGAGAATCAACAAAACCAAAAATAGTGGATTCTTTAAAAAAATCAATAATAATGACAAACCATTAGCTGGACTGACAAAGATAAAAGAGAGAGGATACAAGTAATGAACATCAGAAATGAAAAGGAGGACATGATTACTGACTCCAGTGAAAGAAAAAGTACTATAGGAGGATACTATAAACAAATGTACACCAAGAAATTAGATTACCTAGATGAAATGGACACATTTTTAGAAACACATAAGCTACCTAAAATGGCTCAAGAAGAAATGCAGGATCTCAGCAAATCAATTCTAGTAAAGATATTGAATCAGTAGTCAAAAACCTCCCAACAAAGAAAATCCCAGGACCTGCTGGCTTCATAGGGTGATTCTACCAAATCTTCCAAGAATAATTAACTCCAATTCTTCCTCAAACTCTTCCCAAAAATTGAAATGGTGGGAACAATCCCTAAGTCATTCTACAATGCCAACATTGCTGCCATCCCAAAGCCAGGCACAGAAACTATGAGAAAGGAAAATTACAAACCAATATATCTTTTGTTTGTTTCTAATCTAACTTTATTTTTTTCTTTTTTTAATATTTTAAATTTTTAATTCAGTTTTATTCAGATATGTTCACATAGCATACAATCATCCATGGTGTACAATCAACTGTTCACAGTAGAATCATATAGTTGTGCATTCATCATCACAATAAATTTTGAACATTTTCCTTACACCAGAAAAAATAAAAATAAAAATAAAAGTATAAAAGAAAACCCAAATCATGCCCCCATCCCACCCTATTTTTCATTTAGTTTTTGTCCCCATTTTTCTACTCATCCATCCATACAGTGGATAAAGGGAGTGTGAGCCGCAAGGTTTTCACAATCACACTATCACCCCGAGTAAGCCAGATAGTTATACATTTATCTTCCAGAATCAAGGCTACTGGGTTGCAAACAAACCAATATCTTTTATGAACATATGTGCAAAAGTTCTAAACAAAATACTAGTAAACTTAATCCCACAACATATTAAAGCAATTATATACCATGATCAAATGGTATTTATCCCAGGTATTCAAGGGTGGTTCAACATAAGAAAATCAATTAATGTAATACACCACATTAAAAGAATGAAAGAAAAAAACATGATCGTCTCAATTAATGAAGAAAAAGCATTTGACAAAATCAATTACCACTTCTTGATAAAAACACTTCAAAAACTATGAATAGAGGAAACTTTGATAAAAGACATTTATGGAAGAACCCACAGCTAACATCATACATTTCCTCTAAGATCAGGAATAGGACAAGGATGCCAATTGTCACCAACACTTTTCAACACTGTACTGGAAGTTCTTGCCAGAGAAATTAGACAAGAAAAAGAAATAAAAGGCATCCAAATTGGAAAGGAAAAAGGAAAACTTTCCCTATTTGCAGATGATATGATTCATATACCAAAAATCCTGTGAAACCCACAAGAGAACTCCTAGAGCTAACAAATAAATTCAGCAAAGTAGCAAGATACAAGACCAAAAGTCAAAAATCAGTAGTGTTCCTATACACAAGCAATGAACAGTCAGAAGAAGAATCAAGAAAAATTCCACTCACAACAGCAACTGAAAGAATGAAATATCTAAGAATAAATTTAACCAAGGAAGTAAAACACTTTTACACAGAAAATTACAAACCATTGCTAAAATAAATCAAAGAAGACATAAATAAATTGAAGAACATTCCATGTTCATGGATTGGAAGACTAAATATTGTCAGGATATCAGTTTTACCCAAAGTGATTTACAGGTTGTAACAGTTTGTATATATTGTGTCCCCCAGAAAAAGCCATGTTCTTTGATGCAATCTTGTTGGGGGCAGACATATTAGTGGGGATTAAGTTGGAACATTTGGATTAGGTTGTTTCCATGGAAATGCACCCCATCCAACTGTGGGTGATAACTCTGATTGGATAATTTCCATGGAGGTGTTGCCCCACCCATTCAGCATGGGTCTTGATTAGTTTACTGGAGCACTATATAAGCTCAGACAGGAGTGAGCTTGCTACAGCCAAGAGGGACATTTTGAAGAATGTGCAGAAGCTAAGAGAGTAGCTTCAGATGAAGACAGTTTGAAGCCAGCTGTTGAAAGCAGACTCTTGCTCTGAAGAAGAGAGGACAAACACCCCAAGAGCAACTGAGAGTGATGTTTTGAAGAGGAGCTGTGGCCTGGAGAGGAAAATCCTGGGAAAAAGCCATTTTGAAACCAGAACTTGGAGTAGACACCAGCCATGTGCCTTCCCAGCTAGCAGGGGTTTTCTGGACACCATTGACCATCCTCCAGTGAAGGTACCTGATTGTTGACACATTACCTATGATACTTCATGGCCTTAAGATTGTAACTGTGTACCCAAATAAATCTCCTTTATAAATGCCAATCAATTTCTGGTGTTTTGCATTCTGGCAGCATTAGCAAATGAGAACACAGGTTAAACACAATCCCTTTCAAAATTCCAAAAACTTTCTTTGCAGAAATGGAAAATCCAATCATCAAATTTATATGGAAGGGTATGGGATCCCAAATAGAAAAAGCCATCTTGAAAAAGAAGAACAAAGATGGAGTACTCATATTTTCTTATCATAAAACTTATTAGAAATCCACAATAGTCAGAACAGAACAGTATGCACAGGGACAGACATATAGAACAATGGACTCAAATTGGGAGCTCAGAAATCAACCCTCATATTTATGGCCTGTTGATTTTTGACAAGTGGGCAAAGATCACTCAATTGAGAAAGAATAGGCTCTTCAACCATAGTGCCAGGAAAACTAGAGCTCCATTTGCAAGAAAAAAAAAGGAGGACCTTTACCTCACACCATATACAAAAATCAACTCATAATGGATCAAAGACATTATAAAGTAGGGAAACATCTTAAGGGCCTTTTTTTAGATTTTACAACCAAAGCACAAGCACAAAAGAAAAAATAGAGGAGATACAAGATGGCAGATTAAGAGAGACAGAACAAAATTCTCCTTCAGGAAAACACTAGATAAAAGGCAGAAAGTGCTCCAGAATAGCAGTTCCAGGGTTCCACCAGCTGGGCAGAGACTTATATATCCATAGTGATTGAGCACCTGGAGAAAGTGAGAGACTGCATTCAGAGTCATGCAAGTGTTTGATCCAGAGAGCAGCTGGGGAAATGACAACTGGACTCACACTGTGGTGGGGAGAAACCAAGAGACTGTGTTTGGAGGTGGGTCAGAGTGGGACCCGGGGAGCAGCCAGGGAGCTGGCAATGGGAGCTGCAGTTGATCACAGTGGGGCGTGACTTCCAGGCCCCAGGCACCCACCTCAGTGTCTGGCATGGGTGATAGCCCATTGCACACTGGCAGCTGAAGGCCCCTGAGCCAGGAATGAGCTTCTGTAGCAGGAGGATTATCATGGAAGTGGGTAGTTTCCACAACCTATGCAGCCATCTTTGCAGCAGGCTGGGAGACACCCATTCATAGTGCCTCAGTGGAATGCTTCCTTAAGCAAATTCAGGATTCAGCTGACTTCTGATGGCAAACACTCTTCCTCCACAGAAGCCAGCAAGTTGCACAGCCTAGAGGCAGGGATGCCACATGGAAGTACCAGGAGCCCTCCACCAATCCCAGAGAATTGTGGGCCCACAGCAGAAAGGATCTGTGGGGAGTCTGAGCTGAAGGGTTGGACACTTGAAACTTACTATAAAGCCACAATAGTCAAAACAGCACGGTACTGGCACAAAGATAGACATATTGGGCAATGGAATCAAATTGAGAATTCAGAAGTAGACCCCCAGATCCACACTTGACTGATCTTTGATAAGGCCACCAAACCCACTCAAGTGGGACATAACAGTCTGTTCAACAAATGAGGCTGGAAGACTTGGATATCCACATCCAAAAGAATGAAAGAGGACCCCTACCTCACATCCTACACAAAAATTAACTCAAAGTGGATGAAAGACATCAGTATAAGAGACAGTACCATAAACTCCTAGAACATAATGTAGGGAAACATCTTCAAGAACTTGTTTTAGGAGGTCACTTCCTAGACCTTACACCCAAGCACAAGCAACAAAAGAAAAAATAGATGAATGGGAACTCCTCAGAATTAAAAGCTTCTGTACAGAATTTGTCAAAAAGGTGAAGAGACATCCAACTCAATGGAAAAAAAATATTTGGAAACCATGTATCTGACAAAAGACTAATGTCTTGCATATATATAGAAATCCTACAACTCATTGACAATAGTTGAAACAGCCCAATTATAAAATCCTTTGTTTTGTTAGGGCTTGTTAATTTTCTTGGGGTATTGTAGGGACATGGAAGCAATGCAGTTATTTTAGGTTATTTGTTTTTCTTATTCCTTTGTTTTGTTTTGTTTGAATTGTTTTTTTTAATTTTTTGATAAAGTTAAAAAAGCTATTGCATTTTTAAAATTAGCCTCAATGTAGTCATTTTAGGTTATTTGGTCTTCTTATGCCTTTGTTTGATTATGATTTGTTAATTTTCTTGGGGTATGGAAGGAACATGTTGGAAGCAAAGTAGTTATTTTAGGTTATTCCTTTGCTTTGTTTTGTTTGAAATGTTTTTTATTTGTTTTTAATTTTTTGACAAAGTTAAAAAAAGAAACAATAGATAAATGAGAGTTTATCAAAATTAAAAATTTGCCCCTCAAAGTACTTTACCATGCAGATAAAACAACCTACACAATGGGAGAAAATATTTGGAAACCACATATCCAACAAAGGTTTAATATTCAGAATATATAGAGATATTTCAACTTAACAACAAAAAGACAAGCAACTTGATAAAAGACTTGAATAGCTATCTCTCTAAAGAAGACATACAAATGGCCAAAAAGCACGTGAAAATACATTCTACATCATTAGCCATCAGGAAAATGCAAATCAAAACCACAATAAGATACCATTTCACACACATTAGAATGGTGGCTATGTTTTTTAATGGAGAATTAGAATCACTGCAGAGATTGCAGAAAAATAGGAACACCCATTCATTGCTGGTGGCAATACAGATTGCTGCAGCCACTGTGGAGGACAGTTTGGCAGTTCCTCAGAAAGTTAAGTATAGAATTATCATATGACCCAGCAATCTCACTACTAGGTATATACCGAACAGAATTGAAAGCAGGGATTCAGACTGATTTTTGCACACTAATGTTTATATTGACAATATTCACAGTTGCCAAAAGATGGGTGCAACCCAAGTGTCCATCAACCAAAGAATGGCCAAAAAAAACGAGGTATATACATGCAATGGATTAATATTCAGCCTAAAGAATGAAGTTCTGATGCATATGACAATATGGATGAACCTTGAAGACATTACGTTGAGTGGAAAAAGCCAGGCACAAAAGGGCAGATGTAGTATGATCTTACTGATATGAAATAATTAGAATAAGCAAACTCACAGAACCAGAATCTAGATTATAGGTTAGCAGGGTGTGAGAGCCCCAGATCCCTGAGTGTCTTGAGGACTGCACACAGCATTTTGCTTGACCTAGGACAGCTGAGGTTTGACCTATTCTCCTGGTAATATCAGATGCTAACTGTAATCTATACCCAAAACTACTTCCTCCCTGAGACTCCCTGAGATACCATTATCTCTATAATCCTCCCCTCCTCCCTGTTGATTACAATCAACCTCTCCCTACATTGCACAATCCTGCTTCCTCCCTTATGCTCTCATACCCTTTGGAATGTTGAGCCCTTATAAGTAGCTTATTCAGTCCCCCAAAGTGTAGACCATTTCCATGTTGTGCTCTGAACTGGCTGTCATTCAGAGCAGCACCTGAAGCAATTCATAGAAGCTCCTGATTTCAGGGAAACATGGCTCAACTTCCCCACCCTGTAGGTAAGCCCTATAATAAAAGCTCATGTCTCAGAACATGTCCAGTGCTTTCTTTAGTTCTCTGGCTACAAAAGCCCTCTTGGGCCATGACATAGGGGATGAGGTGAGTATTGGAAATGGGAATTTATGGCTTAAGATATACAGGGTTCCCATTTGGAATGATGAAAATGTTTTGGTAATGGATGGTGGTGATGGTATCACAACATTGTGAATGTAATTAACAGCACTGAAATATAGATCTGAATGTGGCTAAAAGGGGGAAATTATAAGTTGAATGTATGGTAACAGAATAAATGTTACCATACACAAACAGTGAATTCTGAATTAAACTATGGAGTATAGTTAATCGTGCAATTATAAAAATGTACTTTATTCAATTGTAAATATTCCACACCAATACAAATTGTTAATAATAGGTTGTACATGCATGTATTTCATGCATGATTTTTCTGTAAACCCACAACTCTAATAAAGAAAAAAATCCAATGAGAAATTAAAAAATAAAATAAAATAAATGACTTAGTAAAGTATAAAAGAAATATTTAGGGGGCTGTCTGTGCTGGGAACAAGGAGGGAGAACTTCAGTGGTGGCTCTGACTGAAAACTCAGTCTGCTGATCCAAACTCTAAACATAGATAGACTGAGGCCAGACACCAGAGAATCCAGGAGCAGTCAGCCCAGCAGGGAGGAGATAGGGCTAGCAAAAACAGCGAGAAAAAAAAAAAAAAAAAAGACAGAAAGAAAGAAAAAGAAAAACCAAAAATAAAAATGCAGACTTTTTGGAGTTCTGGTGAACACAGAACAGAGAAGGGCAGGGCTCAAACAGAGTCAGGCTCGAGTTTCCTTGTCTGAAGAGCCAGTTTCTCTGCTTTCTTGATTATTCCTTAATGGCCCTAAACTCCTTGTCTCTTAGCATTTCAATAGCCCATTAGATCTGCAAGGAGGGTGCTTCTTTTCATTTTTTTAAAAATCTTTTTCTCTTTTTCTAAAACAATTACTCTATGAAGCTCATTACAGAAACCCTCAAAGACTTGCAATTTGGGCCCAGACAAGAGCAGAGCTAAGAGAGCTCTGAGACAAAAGGCAATAAGTCCAGTGGCTGGGAAAATTTGCTAAACACCACAACTTTCCAAGAAAAGGGGGACATCCCCTTACAGCCATCTTCCTGGTGGGCTGGGAATGCTCCTGCCCAGCACCAGTACCACAGCCCAGAGCTGTTCCAAACAACTCAGTTTATTGGAAGTGTTTCCAACAACACATGCACACACCACAATATCAGGCATGGACAATAGCCTTTCCTGTGCCCTCAGCTAATTGTTCCAGAGCTGGGAAGGCAGAGCTGTGTGAAAGGGGGGAAATTAGCACACTCCATTCAGCCATTCTTTCAGCAGACTGAGAATGCCCCTACACAGCCCTGCAGCCCAGAACCTCCCACGGGGGATGACACTCACCTGTGATGTAGCATAGTCATCGCTCAGCAGAGGACCTGGGAGTGCACGGCTTGGAATAGGGACCCACTCTCAAGTCCCAGGTACCATATGCCAATACCAAGGATTTGTGGGTCAACAGCAGACACAAACTATGGCAAGACTTAACTGAAGGATTAGACTATTGGAACAGCTTTAAATCTCCAGGAACAACTGGGAGATTTGATTATTAAAGCTGCCCCCTCCCTAACCACTCAGACACATGCCCATATGCAGGGTGGGCAACAACTACACATGCAAGCTTGGTGCACCAATTGGACCCCACAAGACTCACACCCCCACTCACCACAAAGACAAAGTTGTGGAGAACTGGCTTGAGGGGAATAGGTGGCTCGCTGACACCACCTGCTGGTTAGTTAGAGAAAGTGTACTCAATGAAGCTGCAGATTTGACAAATTAGAGATAAGGGTTTGAATCAGTCTACATGTCCTAAAAGAACCCTATCAAGTAAAGCAAATGCCAAGAGCCCAAAAACAACAGAAAATTTTAAAGCAAATGAAAAAAACAGATGATATGGATAACCCAAGCCCAAACACCGAAATCAAAAGATCAGAGGAGACACAGTACTTGCAGCAATTAATCAAAGAACTAAAGACAAACAATGAGAGCATAGCACAGGATATAAAGGACATTAAGAAGACCCTAGAAGAGCATAAAAAAGAAATTGCAAGAGTAAATAAAAAGATGATCTTATAGAAATACAAGAAACTGTTGACCAATTCAAAAAAATTCTGGAAACTCATAGTACAAGACTAGAGGAAGCTGAGCAGTGGATCAGTGACCTAGAGGATGACAGAATGGAAAAATGAAAGAACAAAAGAAAGAATAGGGAAAAAAAATCAAAACGGACCTCAGGGATATGATAGATAATATAAAACATTCAAATATAAGACTCATTGGTGTTCCAGAAAGAGAAGAGAAGGGTAAAGGTCTAGGAAGAGTATTCAAAGAAATTGTTGGGGAAAACTTCCCAAATCTTCTAAACACCATAAATACACAAATTATAAATGCCCAGTGAACTCCAAATTCAATAAATCCAAATAAACCCACTCTGAGACATATTCTGGTCATATTGTCAAACACTGAAGAGGAGAAAGTTCTGAAAGCAGCAAGAGAAAAGCAATTCACCACATACAAAGGAAACAGCATAAGACTAAGTAATGACTACTCAGCAGCCACCATGGAGGTGAGAAGGCAGTGGCATGACACATATAAAACTTTGAGAGAGAAAAAGTTCCAACCAAGAATTCTTTATCCAGCAAAGCTCTCCATCAAATTTGAGGGAGAGTGTAAATTTTTCATAGACAAACAAATGCTGAGAGAATTTGCTAACAAGAGACCTGTCCTACTTGAGATACTAAAGAGAGCCCTACTGACAGAGAAACAAAGAAAGGAGAGAGAGAGATGGAGAAAGGTTCAAGTACCAAAGAGATTCAGTATGGGTAGGTTAAAAGACATTAAGAGAGATAGGGAAAAATATACCTGACAAACATAAACCAAAGGATATGATGGCTGATTCAAGAAATGCCTTCACAGTAATAACATTGAATGAAAATAGATTAAACTCCCCAATCCAAAGATATAGATTGGCAGAATGGATCAAAAAAAAATGAACCATCAACATGTTGCATACAAGAGACTCATCTTAGAAACAAGGACACAAAGAAATTGAATGAGAAAGGATGGAAAAAATATTTCATGCAAGCTACAGCCAAAAGAAAGCAGGAGTAGCAATGTTAATCTCAAATAAGATATACTTTAAATGCCAGGATGCTATGAGACACAAAGAAGGCCACTACATACTAACAAAAGGGGCAATTCAACAAGAAGATATAACAACCATAAATGTTTATGCACCCAATAAAGGTGCCACAAAATACATGAGAAAAATACTGCAAAACTAAAGGAAGCAATGGATGTTTCCACAATAATTGTGGCAGACTTCAACACATCACTGTCTCCAATAGATAGATCAACCAGAGAGAAGACCAATAAGGAAACTGAAAATGTAAACAATCTGATAAATGAATTGGATTTAACAAACATGTATAGAATATTACATCCCAAATCACCAGGATACACATTCTTCTCTAGTGCTCATGGAACTTTCTCCAGAATAGATCATATGCTGAGACAGAAAACAAGCCTCAATAAATTTAAAAAATTGAAATTATTCAAAGCACATTCTCTGACCACAATGGAATACAATTAGAAGTCAATAACCATCAGAGACTTAGAAAATTCACAAATAACTGGAGGTTAAACAACATGCTTCTAAACAATCAGTGGGTAAAAGAAGAAATAGCAAGGGAAATTGGTAAATATATAAAGAATGAAAATGAGAACACAACATACCAAAACCTACGGGATGCAGCAAAAGCAGTACTGAGGGGAAATTTATAGCACTAAATGCATACATTAAAAAGGAAGAAAAAGCTAAAATCAAAGAACTAATGGATCAAATGAAGAAGCTAGAAAATAAACAGGAAACCAATCCTAAACCAAGTAGAAGAAAAGAAATAACAAGGACTAAAGCAGAAATAAATGACATAGAGAACAAAAAATACAGTAGAGAGGATAAATAACACCAAAAGTTGGTTCTTTGAGAAGATCAACAAGATTGACAAGCCCCTACCTAGACTTGACAAAATCAAAACAGAGAGAAGACCCATATAAGCAAAATAATGAATGAGAAAGGTGACATTACTGCAGATCCCAAAGAAATTAAAAAAAATTATGAGGATAATATGAACAACCGTATACCAACAAACTGGATAATGTAGAGGAAATGGACAGTTTTCTGGAAACATATGAACAACCTAGACTGACCAGATAAGAAATAGAATACCACAACCAAACAATCACAAGCAAAGAGATCCAATCAGTCATCAAAAACTTCCCACAAATAAATGCCAAGGGCCAGATGGCTTCACAGGGGAATTCTACCAAACTTTCAAAAAGAACTGACACCAATCTTACTTCAGCTCTTTCAAAACATTGAAGAAAATGGAACACTACCTAACTCATTTATGAAGCTAACACCCATCTAATACCAAAACCAGGCAAAGATGCTACAAAAAAGGAAAACTACCGGCCAATCTCCCTAATGAATATAGATGCAAAAATCCTCAACAAAATACTTGCAAATCGAATCCAAAGACACATTAAAAAAATCATACACCATGACCAAGTGGGGTTCATTCCAGGCATGCAAGGATGTTCAACATAAGAAAATCAGTGTAATAAACACATTAACAAATCAAAAGAAAAAATAAGTGATCATCTCAATAGATGATGAAAAAGCATTCGACAAAATTCAACATCCCTTTTTTATAGAAACACTTCAAAAGATAGGAATTGAAGGAAACGTCCTCAATATGATAAACCCACATATATGAAAAACCCACAGCCAGCATAGTACTCAATGGTGAGGGACTGAAAGCCTTTCATCTAAGATCAGGAACAAGACAAGAATGCCTGCTGTCACCACTGTTATTCAACACTGTGCTGGAAGTGCTAGCCAGGGCAATCCAGCAAAACAAACAATTAAAAGGCATCCAAATTGGAAAAGAAGAAGTAAAACTGTCATTGTTTGCAGATGATATGATCTTATATCTGGAAAACCCTGAGAAATCGATGATACAGCTACTAGAGCTAATAAACAAATTTAGCAAAGTAGTGGGACACAAGATTAATGCACATAAGTCAATAATGTTTCTCTATGCTAGAAATGAACAAATTGAAGAGACACTCAAGAAAAAGATACCATTTTCAATAGCAACTAAAAAATCAAGTACGTAGGGATAAACTTAACCAAAGATGTAAAAGACATATACAAAGAAAACTACATAACTCTACTAAAAGAAATAGAAGTGGACCTTAAAAGATGGAAAAATATTCCATGTTCATGGATAGGAAGGCTAAATGTCATTAAGATGTCAATTCTACCCAAACTCATCTACAGATTCAATGCAATCCCAATCAGAATTCCAACAACCTACTTTGCAGACTTGGAAAAGCTAGTTATTAACTTTATATGGAAAGGGAAGATGCTTCAAATTGCTAAAAACACTCTAGAAAAGAAAAACAAAAAGGTAGAACTTACACTCCCTGACTTTGAAACTTATTATAAAGCCACTGAAGTCAGAACAGCATGATACTGGCACAAAGATAGACATATAGATCAATGGAATTGAATTGAGAATTTAGAGATACACCCCCAGATCTATGGCTGACTGATCTTTGATAAGACCCTAAAGCCACTCAACTGGGACATAACAGCTTTTCAACAAATGGGGCTGCAAGAGTTGGATATCTATATCCAAAAGAATGAAAGAGGACCCTACCTCACACCCTACACAAAAATTAACTCAAAGTGGATCAAAGGTCTCAATAAAAAAGACAGCACCATAAAACTCCTAGAAGATAATGTACGGAAACATCTTCAAGACCTTGTACTAGGTGGCCACTTCCTAGACTTTACACCCAAAGCACAAGCAACAAAAGAAAAAATAGATAAATGGGAACTCCTCAAGCTTAGAAGTTTCTGTACCTCAAAGGAATTTGTCAAAAATGTGAAGAGGCAGCCAACTCAATGGGAAAAAAATTTTGGAAGCCATGTGTCTGACAAAAGACTGATATCTTGCATATATAAAGAAATCCTACAATTCAATGACAATAGTACAGACAGCCCAATTATAAAATGGGCAAAAGATATGAAAAGACAGTTCTCTGAAGAGGAAATACAAATGGCCAAGAAACACATGAAAACATGTTCAGCTTCACTAGCTATTAGAGAGATGCAAATTAAGACCACAATGAGATACCATCTCATACCAATTAGAATGGCTGTCATTAAACAAACAGGAAACCACAAATGCTGGAGGAGATGTGGAGAAATTGGAACTCTTATTCATTGTTGGTGGGACTGTATAATGGTTCAGCCACTCTGGAAGTCAGTCTGGCAGTTCCTTAGAAAATTAGATATAGAGTTACCCTTTGATCCAGTGATTGCACTTCTCATTATAAACCCAGATCTGAAAGCAGCGACATGAACAGATATCTGCAGGCCAATGCTCATGGCAGTATTATTCACAATTGCCAAGAGATGGAAACAACCCAAATGTCCTTCAACAGATGAGTGGATAAATAAAATGTGGTATATACACACGATGGAATACTACGCGGCAGTAAGAAGGAACGATCTCGTGAAACATATGACAACATGGATGAACCTTGAAGACATAATGCTGAGCGAAATAAGCCAGGCACAAAAAGAGAAATATTATATGCTACCACTAATGTGAACTTTGAAAAATGTGAAACAAATGGCTTATAATTTAGAATGTAGGGGAGCTAGTCATAGAGAGCAATTAAGGAAGGGGTAATGATAACCCAATAAGAACAGATAAGCTATCATGGATAAATTTAACATTCTGGAAATGCCCAGGAATGACTATGGTCTGTTAATTTCTGATTGGTATGGTAGGAACAAGCTCACAGAAATGTTGCTATATGAGGTTATTTTCTCGGGGTAGAGTAGGAAATGTTGGAAGTAAAGAAGTTATCTTAGGTTAGTTGTCTTTTTCTTACTCCCTTGTTACGGTTTGTTTGAAATTTTTTTATTGTATGTTTTTTAAATTTTTTTGATATAGTTGATTTAAAAAAAAGAGTTAATTAAAAAATATGCAGAGCCCCCTTGAGGAGCTGGTGGAGAAGGCAGGGGTGTTGCTCTTCCCCACCTCGATGTTTGCTGATGTGCTCACAGACATAGGGGACTGGTGGTTTTATGGGTTGAGCCCTCTACCACAGGACTTGCCCTTGGCAAGACTGTTGCTGCAAGGGAGAGGCTAGGCCTCCCTATAATTATGCCTAAGAGCCTCCTCCTGAATTCCTCTTTGTTGCTCAGATGTGGCCCTCTCTCTCTAGCTAAGCCAACTTGGCAGGTGAAATCACTGCCATACCCCCTACATGGGATCTGACACTCAGGGGAGTGAATCTCCCTGGAAATGTGGACTATGACTCTGGGGGAGGAAACTAGACCTGGTATCATGGGATGGAGAACATCTTCTTGACCAAAAGGTGGATGTGAAAGGAAATGAAATAAGCTTCAGTGGCAGAGAGATTCCAAAAGGAGCTAAGAGGTCACTCTGGGGGGCACTTTTATGCAACATATAGAGTAACTTTTTAGGTTCTAATGAATTGGAATAGCTGGCAGTAAATACATGAAGCTATCAAACTACAACCCAGAACCCTTGAATCTTGAAAATGATTGTATAACAAGGTAGCTTATGAGGGGTGACAATGTGATGGAGAAAGCCATAAGGAACACATCTCCCTTTGTCTAGTTTATGGAAGGATGAGTAGAAAAATGGGCGAAGAAAAAAAAAAAGCACCCAGTGTTCTTTTTTTAGTTTAATTTTTCTTTTTCACTTTAATTTTTATTCTTATTATTTTTGTGTATGTGGTAATGAAACTGTCAAAAATTAATTTTGGTGATGAATGCACAACTATATAATGGTGTATAAACAATTGAATGTATGCTTTGCTTTGTATGATTGCATGGTATGTGAATATATCTCAATAAAAATGAATAAAAAAAGGAAAAAACCAAAAGAAATATTTATATGTACTATAAAATATATGTATGTAATAGATTCATATATATACATGTATAAACACACATAAATCCTTTATAAAAGAAAAACATGTATAAACATCAAGCATAGAATAATATTATATACATATATACAGTTACATTATATGAACAAAACATAAAATAATATTAAAGAACTGATTTTAGGAGGCGGGGCAAGAAGGCAGACTGGTGAGTTGTATGTTTTAGTTACTCCTCCAGGAAAGTAGGTAGAAAGCCAGGAACTGTGTGGACAGGACACCACAGAGCAATCTGACTTTGGGCATACTTCATACAAGACTCATGAAAACGTGGAACTGCTGAGATCAGCGAAATCTGTAAGTTTTTGCGGCCAGGGGACCCGCGCCCCTCCCTGCCAGGCTCAGTCCCGGGGGAGGAGGGGCTGTCAGCTCCGGGAAGGAGAAGGGAGAACTGCAATGGCAGCCCTTATCGGAAACTCATTCTACTGATCCAAACTCCAACCATAGATAGACTGAGACCAGACACCAGAGAATCTGAGAGCAGCCAGCCCAGCAGAGAGGAGACAGGCATAGAAAAAAAACAACACAAAAAACTCCAAAATAAAAGCGGAGGATTTTTGGAGTTCTGGTGAACATAGAAAGGGGAAGGGCAGAGCTCAGGCCCTGAGGCGCATATGCAAATCCCGAAGAAAAGCTGATCTCTCTGCCCTGTGGACCTTTCCTTAATGGCCCTGGTTGCTTTGTCTCTTAGCATTTCAATAACCCATTAGATCTCTGAGGAGGGCCCTTTTTTTTTTTTTTTTTCTTAATCCTTTTCTCTTTTTCTAAAACAATTACTCTAAGAAGCCCAATACAGAAAGCTTCAAAGACTTTCAATTTGGGCACGTCAAGTCAAGAGCAGAACTAAGAGAGTTCTGAGACAAAAGGCAATAATCCAGTGGCTGAGAAAATTCACTAAACACCACAACTTCCCAAGAAAAGGGGGGTGTCCGCTCACAGCCACCATCCTGGTGGACAGGAAACACTCCTGCCCATCGCCAGCCCCATAGCCCAGAGTTGCCCCAGACAACCCAGTGTGACAGAAGTGCTTCAAATAACAGGCACACAACACAAAACTGGGCGTGGACATTAGCCTTCCCTGCAACCTCAGCTGATTGTCCCAGAGTTGGGAAGGTGGAGCAGTGTGAATTAACAAAGCCCCATTCAGCCATCATTTCAGCAGACTGGGAGCCTCCCTACACAGCCCAGCAGCCCAGAACTGCCCTGGGGGGATGGCACTCACCTGTGACATAGCACAGTCATCCCTCAACAGAGGACCCGGGGTGCACGGCCTGGAAGAGGGGCCCACTTGCAAGTCTCAGGAGCCATACGCCAATACCAAGGACTTGTGGGTCAGTGGCAGAGACAAACTGTGGCAGGACTGAACTGAAGGATTAGACTATTGCAGCAGCTTTAAAACTCTAGGATCACCAGGGAGATTTGATTGTTAGGGCCACCCCCCCCTCCCTGACTGCCCAGAAACACGCCCCATATACAGGGCAGGCAACACCAACTACACACGCAAGCTTGGTACATCAATTGGACCCCACAAGACTCATTCCCCCACTCACCAAAAAGGCTAAGCAGGGGAGAACTGGCTTGTGGAGAACAGGTGGCTCGTGGACGCCACCTGCTGGTTAGTTAGAGAAAGTGTACTCCACGAAGCTGTAGATCTGATAAATTAGAGATAAGGACTTCAATTGGTCTACACATCTGAAAAGAACCCTATCAAGTTCAGCAAATGCCACGAGGCCAAAAACAACAGAAAATTATAAAGCATATGAAAAAACCAGACGATATGGATAACCCAAGCCCAAGCACCCAAATCAAAAGATCAGAAGAGACACAGCACCTAGAGCAGCTACTCAAAGAATTAAAGACGAACAATGAGACCATAGTACGGGAGACAAAGGAAATCAAGAAGACCCTAGAAGAGCATAAAGAAGACATTGCAAGACTAAATTAAAAAAATGGATGATCTTATGGAAATTAAAGAAACTGTTGACCAAATTAAAAAGATTCTGGACACTCATAGTACAAGACTAGAGGAAGTTGAACAACGAATCAGTGACCTGGAAGATGACAGAATGGAAAATGAAAGCATAAAAGAAAGAATGGGGAAAAAATTGAAAAACTCGAAATGGACCTCAGGGATATGATAGATAATATGAAACGTCCGAATATAAGACTCATTGGTGTCCCAGAAGGGGAAGAAAAGGGTAAAGGTCTAGGAAGAGTATTCAAAGAAATTGTTGGGGAAAACTTCCCAAATCTTCTAAACAACATAAATACACAAATCATAAATGCTCAGCGAACTCCAAATAGAATAAATCCAAATAAACCCACTCCGAGACATATACTGATCACACTGTCAAACACAGAAGAGAAGGAGCAAGTTCTGAAAGCAGCAAGAGAAAAGCAATTCACCACATACAAAGGAAACAGCATAAGACTAAGTAGTGACTACTCAGCAGCCACCATGGAGGCAAGAAGGCAGTGGCACGATATATTTAAAATTCTGAGTGAGAAAAATTTCCAGCCAAGAATACTTTATCCAGCAAAGCTCTCCTTCAAATTTGAGGGAGAGCTTAAATTTTTCACAGACAAACAAATGCTGAGAGAATTTGCTAACAAGAGACCTGCCCTACTGGAGATACTCAAGGGAGCCCTACAGATAGAGAAACAAAGAAAGGACAGAGAGACTTGGAGAAAGGTTCAGCACTAAAGAGATTCGGTATGGGTACAATAAAGGATATTAATAGACAGAGGGGAAAAATATGACAAACATAAACCAAAGGATAAGATGGCTGATTCAAGAAATTCCTTCATGGTTATAACGTTGAATGAAAATGGATTAAACTCCCCAATTAAAAGATATAGATTCGCAGAATGGATCAAAAAAAATGAACCATCAATATGTTGCATACAAGAGACTCATCTTAGACACAGGGACACAAAGAAACTGAAAGTGAAAGGATGGAAAAAAAATATTTCATGCAAGCTACAGCAAAAAGAAAGCAGGTGTGGGGGCGGGGCAAGATGGAAGACTGGTGAGCTGTATGTTTTAGTTACTCCTCCAGGAAAGTAGGTAAAAAGCCAGGAACTGCGTGGACTGGACACCACAGAGCAATCTGTCTTTGGGCATACTTCATACAACACTCATCAAAATGTGGAACTGCTGAGATCAGCGAAATCTGTAAGTTTTTGCGGCCAGGGGACCCGCGCCCCTCCCTGCCAGGCTCAGTCCCAGGGGAGGAGGGGCTGTCAGCTCCGGGAAGGAGAAGGGAGAATTGCAGTGGCTGCTCTTATCGGAAACTCATTCTACTGATTCAAACTCCAACCATAGATAGACTGAGACCAGACACCAGAGACTCTGAGAGCAGCCAGCCCAGCAGAGAGGAGACAGGCATAGAAAAAAAACAACACGAAAAACTCCAAAATAAAAGCAGAGGATTTTTGGAGTTCTGGTGAACATAGAAAGGGGAAGGGCGGAGATCAGGCCTTGAGGCGCATATGCAAATCCCGAAGCAAAGCTGATCTCTCTGCCCTGTGCACCTTTCCTTAATGGCCCTGGTTGCTTTGTCTATTAGCATTTCAATAACCCATTAGATCTCTGAGGAGGGCCGTTTTTTTTTTTTTTTTAAATCCTTTTTGCTTTTTCTAAAACAATTACTCTAAGAAGCTCAATACAGAAAGCTTCAAAGAATTGAAATTTGGGCACGTCAAGTCAAGAGCAGAACTAAGAGAGCTCTGAGACAAAAGGCAATAATCCAGTGGCTGAGAAAATTCACTAAACAACACAACTTCCCAAGAAAAGGGGGGTGTCCGCTCACAGCCACCATCCTGGTGGACAGGAAACACTCCTGCCCATCGCCAGCCCCATAGCCCAGAGCTGCCCCAGACAACCCAGTGTGACGGAAGTGCTTCAAATAACAGGCACACACCACAAAACTGGGCGTGGACATTAGCCTTCCCTGCAACCTCAGCTGAATGTCCCAGAGCTGGGAAGGGGGAGCAGTGTGAATTAACAGAGCCCCATTCAGCCATCATTTGAGCAGACTGGGAGCCTCCCTACGCAGCCCAGCAGCCCAGAACTGCCCTGGGGGGACGGCACTCACCTGTGACATAGCACAGTCATCCCTCAACAGAGGACCCGGGGTGCACAGCCTGGAAGAGGGGCCCACTTGCAAGTCTCAGGAGCCATACGCCAATACCAAAGACTTGTGGGTCAGTGGCAGAGACAAACTGTGGCAGGACTGAACTGAAGGATTAGACTATTGCAGCAGCTTTAAAACTCTAGGATCATCAGGGAGATTTGATTGTTAGGGCCACCCCCCCTCCCCGACTGCCCAGAAACATGCCCCACATACAGGGCAGGCAACACCAACTACACACGCAAGCTTGGTACACCAATTGGGCCCCACAAGACTCACTCCCCCACTCACCAAAAAGGCTAAGCAGGGGAGATCTGGCTTGTGGAGAACAGGTGGCTCGTGGACGCCACCTGCTGGTTAGTTAGAGAAAGTGTACTCCACGAAGCTGTAGATCTGATAATTTAGAGATAAGGACTTCAACTGGTCTACAAACCCTAAAAGAACCCTATCAAGTTCAGCAAATGCCACGAGGCCAAAAACAACAGAAAATTATAAAGCATATGAAAAAACCAGACGATATGGATAACCCAAGCCCAAGCACCCAAATCAAAAGACCAGAAGAGACACAGCACCTAGAGCAGCTACTCAAAGAAATAAAGATGAACAATGAGACCATAGTACGGGATATGAAGGAAATCAAGAAGACCCTAGAAGAGCATAAAGAAGACATTGCAAGACTAAATAAAAAAAATGGATGATCTTATGGAAATTAAAGAAACTGTTGACCAAATTAAAAAGATTCTGGACACTCATAGTACAAGACTAGAGGAAGTTGAACAACGAATCAGTGACCTGGAAGATGACAGAATGGAAAATGAAAGCATAAAAGAAAGAATGGGGAAAAAAATTGAAAAACTCGAAATGGACCTCAGGGATATGATAGATAATATGAAACGTCCGAATATAAGACTCATTGGTGTCCCAGAAGGGGAAGAAAAGGGTAAAGGTCTAGGAAGAGTATTCAAAGAAATTGTTGGGGAAAACTTCCCAAATCTTCTAAACAACATAAATACACAAATCATAAATGCTCAGCGAACTCCAAATAGAATAAATCCAAAAAAACCCACTCCGAGACATATACTGATCACACTGTCAAACATAGAAGAGAAGGAGCAAGTTCTGAAAGCAGCAAGAGAAAAGCAATTCACCACATACAAAGGAAACAGCATAAGACTAAGTAGTGACTACTCAGCAGCCACCATGGAGGCAAGAAGGCAGTGGCACGATATATTTAAAATTCTGAGTGAGAGGAATTTCCAGCCAAGAATACTTTATCCAGCA
The DNA here is from genome assembly GCF_015220235.1 of Choloepus didactylus. Classification (NCBI taxonomy): domain Eukaryota; kingdom Metazoa; phylum Chordata; class Mammalia; order Pilosa; family Megalonychidae; genus Choloepus; species Choloepus didactylus. The sequence goes on along the minus strand of NC_051316.1, from coordinate 10,406,675 downwards.
AAGCTCTCCTTCAAATTTGAGGGAGAGCTTAAATTTTTCACAGACAAAGAAATGCTGAGAGAATTTGCTAACAAGAGACCTGCCCTACTGGAGATACTAAAGGGAGCCCTACAGACAGAGAAACAAAGACAGGACAGAGAGACCTGGAGAAAGGTTCAGTACTAAAGAGATTCGGTATGGGTACAATAAAGGATATTAATAGAGAGAGGGAAAAATATGGCAAACATAATCCAAAGGATAAGATGGCCGATTCAAGAAATGCCTTCACGGTTTTAACGTTGAATGTAAATGGATTAAACTCCCCAATTAAAAGATATAGATTCGCAGAATGGATCAAAAAAATGAACCATCAATATGTTGCATACAAGAGACTCATCTTAGACACAGGGACACAAAGAAACTGAAAGTGAAAGGATGGAAAAAAATATTTCATGCAAGCTACAGCCAAAAGAAAGCAGGTGTAGCAATATTAATCTCAGATAAAATAGACTTCAAATGCAGGGATGTTTTGAGAGACAAAGAAGGCCACTACATACTAATAAAAGGGGCAATTCAGCAAGAAGAAATAACAATCGTAAATGTCTATGCACCCAATCAAGGTGCCACAAAATACATGAGAGAAACATTGGCAAAACTAAAGGAAGCAATTGATGTTTCCACAATAATTGTGGGAGACTTCAACACATCACTCTCTCCTATAGATAGATCAACCAGACAGAAGACCAATAAGGAAATTGAAAACCTAAACAATCTGATAAATGAATTAGATTTAACAGACATATACAGGACATTACATCCCAAATCACCAGGATACACATACTTTTCTAGTGCTCACGGAACTTTCTCCAGAATAGATCATATGCTGGGACATAAAACAAGCCTCAATAAATTTAAAAAGATTGAAATTATTCAAAGCACATTCTCTGACCACAATGGAATACAATTAGAAGTCAATAACCATCAGAGACTTAGAAAATTCACAAATACCTGGAGGTTAAACAACACACTCCTAAACAATCAGTGGGTTAAAGAAGAAATAGCAAGAGAAACTGCTAAATATATAGAGATGAATGAAAATGAGAACACAACATACCAAAACCTATGGGATGCAGCAAAAGCAGTGCTAAGGGGGAAATTTATAGCACTAAACGCATATATTAAAAAGGAAGAAAGAGCCAAAATCAAAGAACTAATGGATCAACTGAAGAAGCTAGAAAATGAACAGCAAACCAATCCTAAACCAAGTACAAGAAAAGAAATAACAAGGATTAAAGCAGAAATAAATGACATAGAGAACAAAAAAACAATAGAAAGGATAAATATCACCAAAAGTTGGTTCTTTGAGAAGATCAACAAATTTGACAAGCCCCTAGCTAGACTGACAAAATCAAAAAGAGAGAAGACCCATATAAACAAAATAATGAATGAAAAAGGTGACATAACTGCAGATCCTGAAGAAATTAAAAAAATTATAAGAGGATATTATGAACAACTGTATGGCAACAAACTGGATAATGTAGAAGAAATGGACAATTTCCTGGAAACATATGAACAACCTAGACTGACCAGAGAAGAAATAGAAGACCTCAACCAACCCATCACAAGCAAAGAGATCCAATCAGTCATCAAAAATCTTCCCACAAATAAATGCCCAGGGCCAGATGGCTTCACAGGGGAATTCTACCAAACTTTCCAGAAAGAACTGACACCAATCTTACTCAAACTCTTTCAAAACATTGAAAAAAATGGAACACTACCTAACTCATTTTATGAAGCTAACATCAATCTAATACCAAAACCAGGCAAAGATGCTACAAAAAAGGAAAACTACCGGCCAATCTCCCTAATGAATATAGATGCAAAAATCCTCAACAAAATACTTGCAAATCGAATCCAAAGACACATTAAAAAAATCATACACCATGACCAAGTGGGGTTCATTCCAGGCATGCAAGGATGGTTCAACATAAGAAAAACAATCAATGTATTACAACACATTAAAAACTCGAAAGGGAAAAATCAATTGATCATCTCAATAGATGCTGAAAAAGCATTTGACAAAATCCAACATCCCTTTTTGATAAAAACACTTCAAAAGGTAGGAATTGAAGGAAACTTCCTCAACATGATAAAGAGCATATATGAAAAACCCACAGCCAGCATAGTACTCAATGGTGAGAGACTGAAAGCCATCCCTCTAAGATCAGGAACAAGACAAGGATGCCCGCTGTCACCACTGTTATTCAACATTGTGCTGGAAGTGCTAGTCAGGGCAATCTGGCAAGACAAAGAAATAAAAGGCATCCAAATTGGAAAAGAAGAAGTAAAACTGTCATTGTTTGCAGATGATATGATCTTATATCTAGAAAACCCTGAGAAATCGACGATACACCTACTAGAGCTAATAAACAAATTTAGCAAAGTAGCGGGATACAAGATTAATGCACATAAGTCAGTAATGTTTCTATATGCTAGAAATGAAGAAACTGAAGAGACACTCAAGAAAAAGATACCATTTTCAATAGCAACTAAAAAAATCAAGTACCTAGGAATAAACTTAACCAAAGATGTAAAAGACCTATACAAAGAAAACTACATAACTCTACTAAAAGAAATAGAAGGGGACCTTAAAAGATGGAAAAATATTCCATGTTCATGGATAGGAAGGCTAAATGTCATTAAGATGTCAATTCTACCCAAACTCATCTACAGATTCAATGCAATCCCAATCAAAATTCCAACAACCTACTTTGCAGACTTGGAAAAGCTAGTTATCAAATTTATTTGGAAAGGGACGATGCCTCGAATTGCTAAAGACACTCTAAAAAAGAAAAACGAAGTGGGAGGACTTACACTCCCTGACTTTGAAGCTTATTATAAAGCCACAGTTGCCAAAACAGCATGGTACTGGCACAAAGATAGACATATAGATCAATGAAATCGAATTGAGAATTCAGAGATAGACCCTCAGATCTATGGCCGACTGATCTTTGATAAGGCCCCCAAAGTCACCGAACTGAGCCATAATGGTCTTTTCAACAAATGGGGCTGGGAGAGTTGGATATCCATATCCAAAAGAATGAAAGAGGACCCCTACCTCACCCCCTACACAAAAATTAACTCAAAATGGACCAAAGATCTCAATATAAAAGAAAGTACCATAAAACTCCTAGAAGATAATGTAGGAAAACATCTTCAAGACCTTGTATTAGGAGGCCACTTCCTAGACTTTACACCCAAAGCACAAGCAACAAAAGAGAAAATAGATAAATGGGAACTCCTCAAGCTTAGAAGTTTCTGCACCTCAAAGGAATTTCTCAAAAAGGTAAAGAGGCAGCCAACTCAATGGGAAAAAATTTTTGGAAACCATGTATCTGACAAAAGACTGATATCTTGCATATACAAAGAAATCCTACAACTCAATGACAATAGTACAGACAGCCCAATTATAAAATGGGCAAAAGATATGAAAAGACAGTTCTCTGAAGAGGAAATACAAATGGCCAAGAAACACATGAAAAAATGTTCAGCTTCACTAGCTATTAGAGAGATGCAAATTAAGACCACAATGAGATACCATCTAACACCGGTTAGAATGGCTGCCATTAAACAAACAGGAAACTACAAATGCTGGAGGGGATGTGGAGAAATTGGAACTCTTATTCATTGTTGGTGGGACTGTATAATGGTTCAGCCACTCTGGAAGTCAGTCTGGCAGTTCCTTGGAAAACTAGATATAGAGCTACCATTCGATCCAGCGATTGCACTTCTCGGTATATACCCGGAAGATCGGAAAGCAGTGACACGAACAGATATCTGCACGCCAATGTTCATAGCAGCATTATTCACAATTGCCAAGAGATGGAAACAACCCAAATGTCCTTCAACAGATGAGTGGATAAATAAAATGTGGTATATACACACGATGGAATACTACGCGGCAGTAAGAAGGAACGATCTGGTGAAACATATGACAACATGGATGAACCTTGAAGACATAATGCTGAGCGAAATAAGCCAGGCACAAAAAGAGAAATATTATATGCTACCACTAATGTGAACTTTGAAAAATGTAAAACAAATGGTTTATAATGTAGAATGCAGGGGAACTAGCAGTAGAGAGCAATTAAGGAAGGGGGAACAATAATCCAAGAAGAATAGATAAGCTATTTAACGTTCTGGGGATGCCCAGAAATGACTATGGTCTGTTAATTTCTGATGGATGTAGTAGGAACAAGTTCACTGAAATGTTGCTATATTATGTAACTTTCTTGGGGTAAAGTAGGAACATGTTGGAAGTTAAGCAGTTATCTTAGGTTAGTTGTCTTTTTCTTACTCCCTTGTTATGGTCTCTTTGAAATGTTCTTTTATTGTATGTTTGTTTTCTTTTTAACTTTTTTTTTCATACAGTTGATTTAAAAAAGAAGGGAAAGTTAAAAAAAAAAAAAAAAGAAAAAAGACAAACAAGGAAAAAAAAAAAAAAAGATGTAGTGCCCCCTTGAGGAGCCTGTGGAGAATGCAGGGGTATTCGCCTACCCCACCTCCATGGTTGCTAACATGACCACAGACATAGGGGACTGGTGGTTTGATGGGTTGAGCCCTCTACCATAAGTTTTACCCTTGGGAAGACGGTTGCTGCAAAGGAGAGGCTAGGCCTCCCTATGGTTGTGCCTAAGAGCCTCCTCCCGAATGCCTCTTTGTTGCTCAGATGTGGCCCTCTCTCTCTCTGGCTAAGCCAACTTGAAAGGTGAAATCACTGCCCTCTCCCCTACATGGGATCAGACACCCAGGGGAGTGAATCTCGCTGGCAACGTGGAATATGACTCCCGGGGAGGAATGTAGACACGGCATCGTGGGACGGAGAACATCTTCTTGACCAAAAGGGGGATGAGAAAGGAAATGAAATAAGCTTCAGTGGCAGAGAGATTCCAAAACGAGCCGAGAGGTCACTCTGGTGGGCACTCTTACGCACACTTTAGACAAGCCTTTTTAGGTTCCAAAGAATTGGGGTAGCTGGTGGTGGATACCTGAAACTATCAAACTACAACCCAGAACCCATGAATCTCGAAGACAGTTGTATAAAAATGCAGCTTACGAGGGGTGACAATGGGATTGGGAAAGCCATAAGGACCACACTCCACTTTGTCTAGTTTATGGATGGATGAGTAGAAAAATAGGGGAAGGAAACAAACAGACAAAGGTACCCAGTGTTCTTTTTTACTTCAATTGCTCTTTTTCACTCTAATTATTATTTTTGTTATTTTTGTGTGTGTGCTAATGAAGGTTTCAGGGATTGATTTAGGTGATGAATGTACAACTATGTAATGGTACTGTAAACAATCGAAAGTGCAATTTGTTTTGTATGACTGCGTGGTATGTGAATATATCTCAATAAAATGATGATTAAAAAAAAGAATATAAATCCAAAAAAAAAAAAAAGAACTGATTTTAGACATTTCAAACATGCTAATAAATAAAATGGGCTTAACTGACTTATTAAAGGAACAAGAGTTTTATATTGACTAATAAATTAAAATTTAACAATATGCTGTGTACATAAGACACATATAAACAAAACATTTGGAAAGTTTAATAGTAAAAGAGCAGAAAACTTCCAGTTCCAGCCATGATGGAGTTGCTTGTGCTGGAATAAACTTCCTATTGACAACAATTATACAAGTTAGACAAAAACATTTAAAATTTTGAGAGATTAGAGACCAATGCAGACATGGCATTTGGGGCAATAAAACAAGAGACAAGAAGACCAAAGTGTGAGCTCTACTTTCACAGAACTTTTTCCCTGAGACCATTTTTCAAATCATGACAAGGAGAAATAGATCCAAAGGAGAAAGCAACTGCTTACTGCTCTGAAGAAAGAGGATGGAGTTCAGGTCTGCCAAAAAGCAAGGGAATTAAGTAGCAAAATCCCAGAGGGTAAGGAACCACAACAATATAGCCCAAAAATTTGTATACAAATTTTTCTTTAATCATTGACTGACTCCTAAGCTGTGAAACCATATAGTAAGACTCCAAAACTCTAGCAAAAAACTGCAGTTGGAACATTAAAGAATTTAGAAGAGGCCTCAGCAGTTGTAGGATGATAAAGGTGCAGGATTTGGAGTTCAAGCCTGCTGAAGTGGAGAAACTTTGGCAAACAACACGAACTTTCAGTTTGACAGGTAAAAATCCTTAGCCCTAGAGAAAGGATCACACGTCTGGCATGAGGAGCATGTCCTAGGGATAAAGGCCATGTCATAGTCATAAGGACATTACTGAAATGGACCAGCACTACCAGAATGCAATACCAACTCTCAACAGGAATCAGGGTGGTCCACCAATACTCTACTTCTCTGCTGAAATAACTCTGAAGGCAAATAACAGCTACCGAAAATGATATAATATTTCTTGACAATCCAATAAAAACGTATGAGGCATGCTAAAAACTTAGAATAACCAGAAGCCAAGAGTAAAAAAAAACAAAAATTGAAAGATCCATAGATGATTCAGATAGGAATTATTAGACAGACTTTAAAATACCCATAGTTAATACATTTTTAAAGAAAAGAAAAGATGAATAAAATACATTAAAATTTGGAGAATAGCAAGACAGAATTGAAATCTGTAACTAGGGAATAACATTCTAGAACTGAAAATCACAATATATGAAATTAAGAACTCAAGAGTCTCCCCCAGAGAACCTCTTTTTTTGCTCAGATGTGGCCTCTCTCTCTCTCTAAGCCCACTCAGCATGTAAACTTGCTGCCCTCCCCGCTACATGGGATCCAACTCCCAGGGGTATAAATCTCCCTGACAACATGGAACATGACTCCTGGGGATGAGCCTGGACCTGGCATCATGGGATTGAGAAAATCTTCTTGACCAAAAGAGGGTAGTGAAATGAAACAAAATAAAATTTCGGCAGCTGAGAGATTTCAAATGGAGTTTAGAGGTCATTCTGGAGGGTATTCTTACGTGCTATATAGATATCCCTGTGTAGTTTTTAGTGTATTGGAATAGCTAGAAGGAAATACTTGAAACTGTCAAACTGCCACCCAGTCGCTTTGATTCTTGAAGATGACTGTATAACAATGTAGTATACATGGTGTGACTATGTGATTAGGAAAGCTTGTGGCTTACACAATAGTGGAGATTTAAAATACACTAAAGGCATAATACAGGAGATTTAAACAGGCAGAAGAAAAAATTAGCAAAATAGAACACAGAAAAATTGAGATCATATAGTCAGAAGAATAAATAGAGAAAAGAATAGGAAAAAAATTAGCAGTGTCTCAGGGACTGGGTGATAGTATGAAGCACACAAACATATGTGCTGGTGATGTCCCAGAAGAAGAGAACAGCAAGGGGGCAGAAAGAATATTGGAAGAAATAATGGCCAAAATTTCCCAAATCTTGTGAAAGACAAATACACATGTCCAAGAAGTGCAGTGTACTCCAAACAGAATAAATCCTAATAGACCTACCCCAAAACACAAACTAATCAGAATGTCACATGCCTAAGATAAAGAGAGAATTCTGAAAGCAACAAGATAAAAGCAATATATAACATATAAGGGATCCTCAATAAGACTAAGTGCCAATTTCTCATCAGAAACCATGGAAGCAAGAAAGCAGTGTTATGATATATTTAAGACAATGAAAGGGAAAAACTGTCAGCCAAAAAGTCTTTGTCTGGCAAAACTGACAGAGTTCATCACCAAAAGACCTACCCTACAAGAACTGCTAAAGGGAGTTCTTCATGTTGAAAGAGAAAGATAGGAGAGAGTGACTTGGAGCAGTGTGAAGAAATGAAGGTCTCCAGTAGGAGTAAATAAAAGTGTAAATGCAAAACCCAATAGTACTGTATCCTTAATATAGAATTCTATTCTTTAATTCCTATAAGGATGAGAATACAACTGAACAAGAAAAATTCATATTTCCTGCTAATGGCCATGGAAAATACAAGAGGTGATGTGGGACAAAAACAACATAAAGAAGGGAAACAGAGGTATGTGGGATCAGAGAACATCAGGAGGGTATGGGACGTTTTGAGTGCTCTTTTCACTTTTATTTTTATTTTTATTTCCATTTTTATTTTTTGCTATGATGAAAATGTTCAAAAATTGATTGTGGTGTTGAATGCACAACTATATGATAAAACTGTGAACAATTGTTGTATACTTTGGGTGACTGTTTGGTATGTGACTATATATCAATAAAATTACATTAAAAAAGAAAAAATACACAGAAAAAGAGGCTTCAATAAAGGAAAAGAGAGATCAAAAAAAGGTATATAAAAACCAAGGGACAAAATAGCTGAAGTACTGTCTTTACAGAAATTGCACTGAGTTTTAATGGATTAAACTTGCTAATCGAAAGACACAGATTTGCAGAATAGATTTAAAAAGCATGATCCAACTGTATGTTGTTTACAAGAGATTCATCTTAAACCCAAAGACACAAATAGGTTGAAAGTGAATGGTTGGAATCCATGCAAATAGTAACCAAAAAAGAGCTGCAGTAGCTATCCTATTATTGGGCAAAATAGACTTTGAGTCCAAAGTTATTATAAGAGACAAAGAAAGACATTATATATTAACTAAAGGGGCAATTCACAAAGAAGAAAAAACAATCATAAATATCTATGCACCTAATCACAGTTCCCCATCATACATGAGACAAACACTGGCAAAATGGAAGGGAGAAATAGATACTTCTACAATAATAGTTGGAGAATTCAATACACCACTCTCAGGAATAGATAGAACATCTAGACAGAGGATCAATAAGGAAACAGAAAACTTGAATAATATGATAAATGAACTATTTCTCACAGACATATACAAAACATTACACTCAAAAATAGAAGGACATATATTCTTTTCAAGTGCATATGAATCATTCTCTAGGATAGACCACATGTTGGGTCACAAAACAAGTTTCAATTAATTTAGAAGTATTGAAATTATACAAAGCATCTTCTCTGATCATGAGAGAATAAATCTGTAATTCAATAACAGACAGACATGGAAAATCCACAAATATATGGAAATTAAATAATACACACTTAAACTATCAGTAGATGAAAAATCACAAGGGAAATTAGTAAATATCTTGAGAAGAATGAAAATGAGAGCACAGCATATCAAAACTTGTGGGACACAGAGAAGGCAGTACAGAGAAGAAAATTTATAACCCTAAACACCTACATTAAAAAAGAGGAAAGAGCTAAAATAAGAGGCCTAACTTCACACGTGGAGGAACTAGAACAAGAACAGGAAACTAACACCAAAGCTAACAGAAGAAAAGAAATAACAAAGATTCAAGCAGAAATAAATGAAATTGAGAATTTAAAACAATAGAGAATTAACAAAATCAAAAGTTATTCTTTGAAAAGGTCAATAAAATTGACACACCCTCAGCTAGACTGACAAAGAGAAAAACAGAGAAGATGCAAATAATAAAATCATAAATGAGAGGGGGACATTACTATGGACCTCACAGAAATAAAAAGGATCGTAAAAGGTGTTCCAGTTTGCTAATGCTGTCATTATGCCAAATATCAGAAATGGATTGGCTTTTGTAAAGGGGGGTTATTTGGTTACAAAGTTACAGTCCTAAGGCCATAAAAGTATCCAAACTAAGGCGTTAACAATCAGGTACCATCACTGAATAATGGCCGATGGCATCTGGAAAAACCTGTTAGCTGGGAAGGCACATGGCTGGCATCTGCTCCAGGGTTCTGGTTTCAAAATGGCTTTCTCCCAGGATGTTTCTCTCTCAGCATCTGAGGGTGTTCTCTTAGTTTCTCCCAGATGAATTCTAGGCTAGCAAAAGTCTGCTTTCAATGGCTGTCTCCAAAACATCTCTCTCAGCTGCAGCATGTTCTTGGTTCTTTCTACCAGGATGTTTCTCTCTAAGCACATGGGTGTCCTGTCTTAGCATACCCTGAGACAAACTCTGGGCTTCACCTCTTAGCTAAACATCCTTCTGTCTGAATCTCCAAGCACTTCTAAGCATCTGCATCAGCAAGCATCTGGGCCTGTGTGTCTCTTTTTAAAGTACTCCAATATACTAATCAAGACCCACCTGAATGGGCAGGGCCACACTTCCATGGAAATAATGTAATCAAAATTATCCCCTACAGTTGGATGACTCACATCTCCATGGAAACAACCTAATCCAAATATCCCACAAGATTGGATTAAAGAATATATCTTTCTCTGGGAGACATAATATATACAAACCAGCACAAGAGGATACTATGGACAACTGTAAACCAACAAATTAGTAACCTAGATCAAATGGACAAATTCCTAGGTACACGTGAACAACCTACATTGACTCTAGGAGAAATAGAAGATCTCAAAAGACCAATTACAATTAAAGAGATTGAATCAGTCATCAAAAACCTCCCAACTAAGAAAAGCTCAGAACCAAATTATTTCAGATGAATTCTACCAAACATTCCCAGAAGAATTAATATGAAACATGCTCAAACTCTTCAAAAAAAATTGAACAGGAAGAGATACTACCTAACTGATTCTATGAGGCCAGCATCACCCTAATCCCAAGGCTAGATAAAGATACTAAAGAAAGGAAAATTACAGATCAATTCTCCTTGTGAATATAGATGAAAATTCCTCAACAAAACACTTGCAAATTGAATCCAACATGTTCAAGTGGGTTTTATCCCAGGTAGGCAAGGTTGATTCAACATAAGAGTATCAATTAATGTAATGCAGCACATTAAGAAAATGAAAGGGGAAAAACACATGATCATCTCAGTTGACACAGAATAGGTGTTTGGCAAAATCCAGCACACATGCTTAATAAAAACACTTTGAAAAATAGTTATAGATAAAATGCATATATGAAATGTGATAAAAGGCATGTATGAAAAACCCATAGCTAACATACTGTATGTTAAAAGACTGAAAAATTTCCCTCTAAGATCAGGAAAAAGACAAGGATGCCCACTGTCACCAGTTAATCAACATTGTACTGGAAATTCTAGCAAGAAAAGCAGTTAGGCAAGAAAAGAAATAAAAGATGTCCAAATTGGAAAGAAAGGAGTAAAACTTTCACTATTTGAAGATGACACTACCTATATATAGAAAAACCCTGAAAAATCTACAATGAAGCTACTAGAGCTAATAAACAAATTCCACAAAGTGGTGGGGTACAAGCTTAACAGGCAAAAATCAGCTGGGTGTATACACCAGTACTGAGGAATTTGAGAACAAAATCAAGAAAAAAATCTATTTACAATAGCAGCTAAAAGAATCAAATATCTATAAATAAATTTAACCAAGGATATAAAGGACGTATATATAAACTACAAAACTTTGCGAAAACAAATGAAAGAAGATTGAAATTCCAGTTCTTCTCTGCTTTCCCTTTGGCCACTGCTGCCATGTCTCTCCTGCTGCTTTCCACCCTTCTGAGGGCTGCCCCCACACTTGGGGGTCTGAGGGATCTGCTCTGGGCTCTTGGGATGAACAGGCCCCTGAATTCATACATTGGGAGGCCAGGGCAGGACCCATGGGTATGCCAGGGCACTGGGGCAGGGGCTGCTCATTTCCTGATGGGGCCTCCCACCTGGGGCTGCACCAACCATGCAGCTAGAAGGTCAAGGACAGCCCACTGCAGATCTTCCTGGGGAGGCACCAGGATGAGAGATAAAATCTGCTGCTGGGACCCTCCTTCTGAATACACACCAACTAATGTGGAAAGATCAGTAAAATCATGAATGCTGCATGGCCATTCCTCTTTTCAAAATTGTTCATTGAAGACCAGGCAGCTGGCTTTGGAAAAAGTGTCAAAATAGTGGTTCATCTTCACCCAGTACCTCCTAACAAAGAACCTCATCCATTCCAAAGAAGTAAGAATTCCTTATCAAACTCTCCTTCAAAGAACATGGCCAGAGTAAGTCTCTTCAAATTTTATTGAGAGAATGATGTCATCAACATGTGACATAAACACCTACTGAAAACATCTTTCCAGAGATTCAAGGACATAAAGGACAATTATGAACTGTTTGAAACTCTGGAAGAGGATATAGACTGGACAAGCACCCTGCAAATGCTGAATTGAATAAAGAGAAGAAATATCAGGTAGGAATCTTCTGTTCTGGACCAGCTGATCCTCTCCCCTCCCTCTCAGTTGGTCTCATGTGGGAAAGTCACAGAATCAGCAGACATGACCCTTCCCACCAGAGACACAGACTACAAAATCTCTCACATCAGTGAGATACACCCCCACCATTTGAAGACCTGGGGGACAGGGGAGGACATCTCAAGGCCCAGGTCAGTAGGGACAAAGAGACCGAGAAAACATGGACACAGTGTTTCCAGCCCCAGTCCAAAAGTACTTCCCCCACCCTTGAGGGAAGAAGCAGCTGATAGCCATTTCCCTGCCTGGGAATGACTGGAGAACTGGGTCAGCTGATGGAATACTTTGCCAGAGGTGGAGGCCCACATTGAGCCAGATTTTGGCCAGCAAAAAGATCATAGGAATCCTGCAGTTTCAGCTCACCTGTGTAGATACAGCCTGTGCTCAGAGGCAAAGCAGCTTCACTGACCAATTAAGGTACCAAACAGTGCCATCTGCTGGACAGTCTAGAAAGTGCAAAGGAATTGAGAAACTTTTAAAAAGATGCTCCATACCCTTTCTTAAGATGACAGTAGCTGATCTACATGCCCTATATGGAAACCCAGGCCTGTTTTGGCTGAGAAATATGGAAGATCAAGCTGTTAAAGCAGGGCTCTAAAATAAATCTAGGTCCTGCTGGCCAGCAGAAAGCAGAGCACCACTGAAAGCCGGCAGATTTGTATTACCACACACAGTGAAGTTGCTGGGTGCCCAATGCCTACCTCCCATCCCTGTGGCAGGCCAGAGTGGGTGCCTGATTTTGGGGGGAAGACTGTGGGTCAGAGCCAATCTGACAACTGGCCAGTGAGAGAAACAAAGAAAAGATAGAGATCAAAGACAACCAACAATAAAACTCCAGGCAAAAGAGAGAAAATAACCTCCAGAATAAACTAATCAACAAAATCAGATGCCTGAACAGCAAAAAAATCACAAGCCACACCAGGAAACATGAAGACATGGCCCATTCAAATGAACAAACTAACACCTCAACTGAGATTCACAGGATGAATCAACTAATTAAAGATGTTCAAATAAATCTAAATCAAATCAATGAGTTGAAAGAAAATGTGACAAAAGAGATTAAGGATATAAAGAAGACACTGGCTTACCATAAGGAAGAATTTGTAAACTGGAAAAACATGACAGAACTTATGGCAATGAAAGTCACAGCAGAAGAGATGAAAAACACAATGGAGACATACAACAGCAGGCTTGGAGAGGCAGAAGAAAGTATCAGTGAGCTAGAAGACAGAACATCTGAAATCTTACACACAAAGGAACAGATAGGGAAAAGAATGGAAAAATATTAGCGGAGGCTCAGGGAACTGAATGACAACATGAAGTGCATGAATATATGTGTTATTAAGTGTCCCAGAAGAAAAAGAGAAGGGAAAAGGGGCAGAAAGAATAATAGAGGATATAATTGATGAAAATTTCCTGACTCTTACGAAAGACATAAAATTACAAGTCGAAGAAGTGCAGTGTACCTCAAACCGAATTGATCCAGATAGACCTCCAAGACACTTAACTAATCAGATTGTCAAATGTCAAAGGCAAAGAGAGAATTCTTTAAGCAACAGGAGAAAAGCAATCCATCACATACAAGGGAACCTCGATAATACTAAGTGCAGATCTCTTAGGAGAAACCATGGAGGCAAGAGGGCAGTGGTATGATATACTCAAGATACTGAAAGAGAAAAACTACCAACCAAGAATCCTATATCTGGCAAAATTGTTCTTCAAAAAAGAGGGAGAGTTTAAAATATTTACAGATAGACACTGAAAGAGTTTGTGAACAGGAGACCTCCTCTACGAGAAATACTAAATGGAGTGCTACAAACAGAGAGGAAAAGGCAAGAAAAAGAGGTTTGGAGAAGAGTGTAGAAATGAAGGTATCAGGAGATAGAAAGAGGGTAAATATCAGGCATTTGATGCTGAAGGAGTACAGAATATTCATGACAACTGAGTGTATAGATTCAGAAATGGATTGCACAATACTTTGTGATGGTAGGACAATATTGTAAGTACACTAAACAAAGATGACTGTAAGTATGGTTGAAAGAGAAAGGTTAGGGACATGTAGGACACCAGAATGAAAGGTAGAAGATAAAGACTGGAACTAACATAGAAACATAGAGTGGTCAATGATTGTGATTAAATGTACAAATACAAGAAAGTTTTTACATGTGGGAGAACAAATGAATGTCAACTTTGCAAGGTGTAAAACATAGGGATGGTATTAGGGAAAAAATACAATCAATGCAAACCAGGGTCTACAGTTAATAGCAACATTGTAATATGCTTCCATTAATTGGAGCAAAATTGATATACCAAAGCTAAATGTCTGTAAGAGGGAGATATAAGGGAGAGGTATGTATTCTTGGCATTGGTTGTGTTGTCTGAACTTTTTATTGTAATTTATTTTTATTTTTATTTTTATTTTACTTTATTTTATTATTTTTAGTTGTCATTTTTTTCTTTTTTCTCCTCTTTTTCTTTGTGGAAGAAATGGAAATGTCCTCATATAGATTCTGGTGGCAAATGAATAATTATGTTATTATGCTGGGAACAATGTTTTAAAACTTCAACTTCTGTGTGAGACCAGAGGATGAGATGTTTATTTGGTGCAAAATATATATTTTCTGTTGCACATTATATAAGTGAACACATATGGTCAGTTTATTCAAACACCATAATTACATGGAATTTTGAATATGGAGTGAGATCTGGTGGGTTTTTACAGGTTAGTGTGAAGCCCTGATACATCCCAGAGTAATTGGACAGAGAATAAAATTGTATTTGCAAAGCCCCCTTAAGGGACTTTGGAAAATTTGAAAATAGTAAACTTCCCCACCTGGGTAATTCCTGATATTCTCACAAGCATTGGGAGCTACCAATTTAGAAGGCTGAGGCCTGTATCTTGGGGCTTGCCCTTATGAAGCTTGTTACTGCAAAGGAGAGGCTAAGCCTACTTACAATTTTGCCTAAATGTCACCCCAAGAGAACCTCTTTTGTTGCTCAGGTGTGACCTCTCTCTCTAAGCCAACTCTGCTGGTAAACTCACTGCCCTCTCCCCTATATGGGACATGACTCCAAGGGGTCTAGACCTCCCTGGCTAGGTGGGACCAGACTTCCAGTGATAAACCTTACCTTGGCGTTGAGGGATTGAGAAAGCCGTCTTGACCAAAAGGGGGAAAAGAAATGTAGCAACATAAAGTTTCAGTGGATGAGAGATCTCAAATGGAGTCAAGAGGACATTCTGGAGGTTATTCTTATGCATTACATGGATACCCCTTTTTAGTTTTTAGTGTATTGGAATAGCTAGAAGGAAATACATGAAATTGTTGAACTCAACCCAGTAGCCCTGATTCTTCAAGATGATTGTATAGCTATATTGCTTACACTGTGTGACTGTGTGATTGTGAAAGCCTTGTGGCTCACACTTTCTTTATCCAGTGTATGGACAGATGAGTAGAAAAATGGGGACAAAAAGTAAATGAACAATAGGGAAGGATGGGAGGTGAGATGTTTTGGGTGTTCTTTTTTACTTTAATTTTTATTCTTCTTTTTTAACCGCAATTAAAATGTTCAAGATTAATTGTGGTGATGAATGCAAAACTATATGATGGTATTGTGAACAATTGATTGTACACTGTGGATGATTGTATGGTATGTGAATATATCTCAATAAAACTGAATTTGAGAAAAAAGGAAGAGCATTCCATGCTCATGTAATGGAAGACTAAATATTAAAATGCTAATTCTACCCAAAATGATATACAGATTCAACACAATCCCAATCAAAATTCCAACAGCCTACATTACAGAAAAGGAAAAGCCAATTATCAAATTTATATGGATGGGTAAGGGACCACATGTATCCAAAAACATCTTGAAATAGAAGAACAAAGGTTTTGGACTCACATTCCCTGACCTTAAAGTTTATTACAAAGCTACAGTGGTCAAAACAGCATGGTACTGGCACAAGGACAGATATGTAGATCAATGAAATCAAATTGATAGTTCAGAAATAGACACTCAAATTTATGACCAATTAATATTTGACAAGTCTTCCAAGTCTACTCAAATGGGACAAAACAGTCTCTTCAACAAACAGTACTGGGAGAACTGGATATCCATATGCAAAAGAATGAAAAAATAACTATCTCACTTCATATAGAAAAATTAACTCAAAATGGATCAAACACCTAAATATAAGAACAAGGACTATAAAATTCCAAGAAGAAAATTCAGGATCTTGTGTTAAGTAGTGGTTTTATAGACTTACATACAAAACACAAGCAAAGAAGAAAAATAGATAAATTAAAATCTTTTGTGGAGCAAAGAATTTTATTTTATCACAAAAGTGAAAAGACAAGCTACTCAGTGGGAGAAAATATTTGGAAACCACATATCCAATAAAAATTTAATGTCCAAAATATATAAGGAAATCTTACAAGTCAACAATAAAAAGACGAACAATCCAATTTTTAAAATGGGCAAAAGACTTGAATAGACATTTCACCAAAGAGGATATACAAATGGCCAAAAAGCACACAAAAATATGCTCAACATCATTAGCTATTAAGGAAATGCAAGTCAAAGCACAATGAGTTACTATTTCACACCCACTAGAATGGTTCTGTTATATAAAACAAGAAAATTACAAGAGTTGGAGGGGATGTGGAGAAATGGGAACACTCATTCATTGCTGGTTTGAATGTAAAATAGTGCAGCTGCTGTGGAAGACAGTTTGGCAGTTTCTCAGAAAGCTAAGTGCAGAATTACAATATAACCTGACACTCCCACTATTAGTTATATTCCTAAAATAATTGAAAGCAGGGATTCAAACAGATATTTGCAAACCAGTGTTCATAGTGGCATTATTCACAATTGCCAAATGATGAAAGCAACTCAAATATCCATCAACCAATGAATTAATAAATAAAGTGTGTTATATACATACAATGGAATATTACTCAACCATAAAAAGAAGTGAAGTCCTGATAAATTTGACAACATGGATGAACCTGGAAAACATTCTGGCAAATGAAATAAGCCAGAAAAACAAGGACAATATTGTATGATCTCATGCAAAATAATTAGAGCAAACAAACTTACAGAGTTATAACATAGATTGTAGGTTACCAGGGGCTGGGTTGGGGTTAGGGAATGTGGACTTAATGCTAAGCTTGTACAGACTTTGGATTTAGGTTGATTGTAAATTTTTGAAATGGTTATTGGTGGTGGTAGCAAAATATTGTAAGTGTAATTAACAGCACTGAATTATACATATGAATGTGGTTACAAGTGGAAATTTTATGTTATATATGATACAAGAATAAAAATAAAAAGATAACATGTGACTGTGAAAAAAAAGTATTAATGAGATGGGCTTAACAGAGATTTGACAGAGCATAAGGAAGCATTAGTGAACCAGAAGGAAAGCCAATAGAATATACACCACTGAAACACAGAAGGAAAAAAGAATGAGGGAAATGAGCAAAAGAGACATGTAGAACATAGACAAAACATTCACATTAATAGATTCCTAGAAGAAAAGGAGAGAATGAATGGGGTAGAAAAACTGTTTGAAGAGATATGGCTAATTATATTCCAATTTGATAAAACACATCAGTCCACAGATTCAAGAAGTTTAATGAACCCCAAATAAAAAACTACAAAAGCAAACAAACAAAAAATCTATACCTAGGCACACCATAGTCAAACCCCTGAAAAGTTAAAGGGAAAGTAATTAAAAGCTGCCAGAAGGAAAAAAGCTATATTATGTTTAAAGAAGAAACAATACTGATAGCTGACTTTTCAAAAGAAACTGTGGAAACCAAAGACAATAGAATTAGGTTTCTAAAGTACTAAAAGTAAAAGAAACTGCCAACCTAGAATTTCATATCCAATAAAATATCCCATAAAATTATAGATAAAAGTGCTCTTGGGCACACTAAAACAGAAAGAATCCATCACTAGTACACCTTACCACAACATATACAGAAGGAAGTTTTTCAGGATGAAGGAAAATGATCCCAGAAGTAGAAGGGAAAATGAAGAGTACAGTAATTGAAAAGTGTGTGTGTGTATAATTTTATATACGTATATATAAATGCTGAGTATTTAAAATGTCAACAATAAAAATGTATGTGGTTTAAAACATGTGGGAAAAGTGATCACAACAGCAAATGAATAGGAGAGTAAAACTGGAGTTAACTGTTGTAAAGTTTTGTATACTTTGGCAAATAGTAAGAGTACTAATTTGATGTAGACATATAATCTCTAAGTTACAGACAAAAGAATAAAAGATATTATCACTAACAGGCTAAAAGATTGCTTGAAAGGAAGAAAATTCTCAATGAATTATAAAAGAAGACAAGGAAGTAACAAAAGAAAAAGAACACTTTTCAGAAATAGATAATAAAGAACAAGATGGTAGATGTAGTCCTACTTATGTCAGTAATTGCAATAGTGTAAAAATTAGTAAATGGACTAAAACCTCCAATAAAAAGATAAAAATTGTTAGTCTGTGTTCCAGTTTGCTAATGCTGCCATTATGCAAAATACCAGAGATGAATTGGCTTTTATAGAGGGGGATTACTTGGTTACAAATTTACAGTGCTAAGGCCATAAAAGTGTCCAAATAAAGGCATCAACAAGAAGATATCTTCACTGAAGAATGGCCGATGGCATCTGGAACACCTCTGTCAGCTGGGAAGGCATGTGGCTGGGGTCTGTGTTCCCAGGTTGTGTTTCAAAATGGCATTCCCCAAAATATCTCTGGTCTTGTCTCTCAGCCTCTTCAGCTCCTGTGCAGCTAATCATCTGGGGGTCCGCACTTAGTTTCTCTAGAGCAAACTCTGGGCTAGCATCTCTTAGCTTAGCATCTCCAGATGTACTTCTGGCCACATCTCTAAGCATCAGCTTTCAACAATCTTCTCCAAAATGTGTCTCTCTTTCAGGACTCCAGTGATTTAATTAAGACACTCTAAATGGGCAGAGTCCATATTTCCATGGAGATAATTTAATCAAAGATCTATCCCACAGCTGATTGAATCTCATCTCCATGGAAACACTCAATCATAAGATTAATTTCTGCCCTCACAAGAATGCATTAAAGAATATGGCTTTTGGGGGAACATAATATATCCAAACTAGCACAGTCTGGATGAAGGAAACAAAACCCAACTAAATTCTGTTAAAAGAGGCCCACCTTAAAAATTTGGATGCCAAATGGTTGAAAGCAAAAGGTTGGAAAAAGATGAAACATACATAAACAAATCCAAAAAAATGTGCCTCTATATTAATATCAGACAAAGTGTAATTTAAGCAAGAAATATTATTAGAGATAAAGAATTCCGTTTCTTAATGATAAGAGGTTAAATTCAACAGGAAGATATAACTATCCAAAATTTGTATGTATTTAAATTATTAGTAGTAAATAATTAGTAGTAAATTGTTATTATGATGATCCACTCAAATTATTGGCAGAAACACATTCATGCTATCCTCTTATTATCTATTTAATGCTTATAGGCTCAGTGTGATGGCCCCTTGTTTTGACAACTTACTTGGATTGACAATTCCTTAAAACATACAATTTAATAAAAGTAACACAAATAGAAAGAGAAAAATCTACATAATCTAATTTCCATTAAAGAAATTGAATCTGGGATTGAAAGCTGTATTACTAAAAGCTTTCCTAGGTAGCCTAATGGGAGAATTCCTTCAAACATTTAGAGCAAGATAATGCTAATTTTAAACAAATTCTTTCAGAGAATAGAAAAAGATGGAAAACTTCCCAATTTGTTTTATGAATCCAGCACACTCATGATATCAAAATCCAACAAAGATATTGTAAGAGAATAAAATTACAGGCCAAATAGCCTAAACAAGATATTGTTAGTAAATAAAATCCAGGAGTACAAGATTGATTTATCATTCAAAAGTCAATGTAGAGGATCTAAGATGGTGGCATAGAGAGGAGTGGAAGCTAAGTTGTCCCCCTGGAACAACTGAAAAAAAAACAGAAACAACTAGTAAATAATCTGGAATAACTGCAGGGGGACAAACATGACCATCCACTCATCATACACCATCCTGAATTGGGAGGAATGCCCAAGATCACAGCATAAAATCTGTAAGTAAAAACTGCAGATCTAAATCAAGAGACCCCTCCCCCACACCCTGAGATACAAAGCCTGGTGGTGCCAGAGAGCTTTCTCCCAGCAAGTGATTATAGCTCAGCTGAGCTCCAACTGGGGTTTTAATTAGTGAGTGTGAACTGCTCACTACAAGGCATGAATCCCCAACAAGTAGAAAGAGGCTTTGGGTGGTGACTGACCTTGGAGAGCCAGAGAGTCACCTCGGACTAGTTCTGTTCCTTTTTCAACTCAGTGGAGAAAGTCTCAGCCATTTTCAGTTCCCAGTTCTGTGACCCAGACAAGGGTTTAGCACAGGCAGAAAGAGACCATTGAAATGCTAATGACCTCCCCCTAGGGCATCTATCTTCTCTAAGAGGAAATGGGTGGGGCCCAGCTCTACTACCTGCCTTTCATTCAGAACTTGGGGAAAAAGAGCCACACCTCCTTACACCAGTCAAGAATTATAGGCTAACAGGTGCCACCTGCTGGGCAGAAAAGCACAGTGACTAGAGGCATCAGAGGGTGTACCAATTTTCTAAGACAAACCCTCAGGGAAACCAGATACTGAATATTTCTTCCTTCTGGGACCTGAGCCCATTCTGGTCTTGGGAGGCCTGATTGGGGTAACCAAGGAAACCATGCCTAGACAACAGAAAACTACAACCTACACGAAGAAATATGAGGTTATGGCCCAGTCAGGGGAACAAACTTGTACTTCAACTGTGATGCAGGAATTGAAACAACGAATAATAAGTGAATTCAAAAAGTTTAGGGAAGATATGGAAAAAGAGATGAACCATATAATAAAAACACAGGATGCACATAAGGTAGAAATTGAAAGTTCAAAAAACCAACTGGCAGAATCTATGGAAATGAAAGGCACAACACAAGAGATGAAAGACACAATGGAAACATAAAAAGCAGATCTCAAGAGGCAGAAGAAAACACTCAGAAACTGGAGAACAAGACACCTGAAAGCCTACACACAAAAGAACAGATAGGGAAAAGAATGAAAAAATATGAGCAATGTCTCTGGGAACTTAAAGACAAAATGAAAAGCAAGAATTTATGTGTCATTGGTGTCCCAGAAGGAGAAGAGAAGGGAAAAGGGGCAGAAGCAATAATAGAGGAAAAAATCAATGAAAATTTCCCGTCTCTTATGAAAGACATAAAATTATGCATCCAAGAAGCACAGCGTACCCCAAACAGAATAGATCTGAACAGGTCTATGCCAAGACACTTAATAATCAGATTATCAAGCATCAAAGATAAAGAGAGAATCCTGAAAGCAGCAAGAGAGAAGCAATCTATCACATACAAAGGAAACTTGGTAAGACTATGTGTGGATTTCTCAATAGAAACCATGGAGGCAAGAAGGAAGTGGGGCAATATATTTAAGATACTGAAAGAGAAAAACCACCAACCGAGAATCCTATATCTGGCAAAACTATCCTTCAGATATGAGGGAAAGCTTAAAATATTCTCTAACAAACAGACAATGACAGAGTTTGTGAACAAGATACCTGCTCTACAGGAAACACTAAAGGAAGCACTGCAGACAGAAAGGAAAAGACAAGAGTGAGAGGTTGGGAAAACAATTTTGGGAGATAGTAACACAGCAATGAGTACACTGAACAAAGATGACTGTGAATATGGTTGAAAGAGGAAGGTTGGGATGATGTGGGACACCAGAACAAAGGATGAACGATAAAGACCGGGACTGTGTGACTCAGGGAAACCTAGGATGCTCAACAATTGTAATAAAAGGTACAAATATTTTTTTACATGAGGTAGAACAAGTGAATGTCAACATTGCAAGGCGTTAAACATAGGGTGGGATTGGGGGGGAAATACAATCAATGCAAACTAGAGGCTAGAATTAATAGAAACATTGTATCATACCTCCTTTAATGTAACAAAAGCAATATACAAAAGCTAAATGCCTATAGGGGTGTGGGGAATAGGGGAAGGGTATGGGACTCCAGGCATTGGAGATGTTGTCTGACTCTTTATTCTACTTTAGGTTAATGCTATCTTTCCTTTTGTCACCTTCTAGCTATCAAGTTTTTTTGTTTGTTTGTTTTTCTCTCTTTCTCTTGCCTTTTTCTTTTGCCTCTCTGCCTTCTTTGACTCTTCCTCTGTCTTTGTGGAAGAAATGTCCTCATATAGAGAGTGGTGATGGTGCTCAATACATAAATACGTGACTATACGGGGAACCAATGATTGTTTACTTAGGATGGAATGTATAGTGTTTGAACAAAACCATCTTGAAAGAAATGGGTTGATGAAGAAAACTTGAGGGCACTATATTGAGTGAAATAAGACAAACACATAAAGGCAAATATTGCAGGGTCTCACTGATATGAACTAATTATAATATGTAAACTCATAGACACGAAATTTAAGTTACCAGGATATAGAATGAGGCTAAAGAATGGGGAGTGGTTGCTTATTATGAGCAGAATGTTCAACTACGGTGAACTTAAATATTTGGAAATGGACAGGGGTGATGGTAGCATGTAATGAGAATAACTAACAGTGCTAAAAGGTGTGTGAAGGTGGTGGAAAGGGTAAGCTCAGAGTCATACATGTCACCAGAAGGAAAGTTGGAGGTTAAAAGTTGGGAATGGATAAAACAGTGAATCTTGTTGCTGACAATGTCTGTGATTAACTATATAAATATTAGAAATCCCTCTCACAAACTAGAACAAATGTATGTCACTATAACTAGAGGTTAATAATAGAGGGGCATATAGGGAAAAAAATATATGCCTATTACAAACTATATACTACAGTTAGTAGTATTTTAACATTCTTTCAGCAACAATAACAAATGTACTATACCAAAACTATGAATCAATAATGGAGGGGGGGTGTGGTAGGGGTATGGGAGGATGTGAGTTGTTTTTTTTTTTTGTCTTTGTTTCTTTTCTGGAATAGTGAAAATATTTTAAAAATTGTAAAAAAAATTGTGTTGATAGATGCACAGCTGCATGATGGTGCCATGGGTAATTGATTGTACACTTTGGATCTTTGGATAGTTGTATGGTATCTGAACAATCTCAATAAAAAAGTCAATGTCATTTACATCATTAATAGGAACAGAAAACCCACATGATCTTCTCAATAGATGTAGAAAAAGCAACTGATAAATTTCAACACTCATTTATGATTAAAAAAATTTTTCAACAAACCAGAAGTAGAGGAAATCCTATAAATCTAATAAAAGGTACTACAAAAAAAAGCTCAGCTAACATCATACTTAATGGTGAAATATTCAGCATTTTCCCCTGAGATCAGGAGCAAGATAAAAGTGTCCACCAACATAACTGTCACACTTTTTATTCAACATTATACTAAAAGTGCTATTCAGTTCCAAAGGCAA
The DNA here is from genome assembly GCF_015220235.1 of Choloepus didactylus. Taxonomy (NCBI): domain Eukaryota; kingdom Metazoa; phylum Chordata; class Mammalia; order Pilosa; family Megalonychidae; genus Choloepus; species Choloepus didactylus. Next base: position 10,382,990 of record NC_051316.1, on the reverse strand, counting down.
TCAACAGTCAGTCAATAATATAAGGACTAGAGAAGAGGGAATAACTTCACTTGGCAACAGCCACATACACATTCTTTTTGAGGGTCCACAGAACATATACCAAGATAGACCATATCTTGGCCATAAAGCAAACATCATCACATTTAAGAGAGTTGAAATCATACAGAGTGTGCTCCCTGATGACAATGGAATCAAACTAGAAATGAATAATAACAGAAAGACAACAGTATGATGTCCAAATGCTTGGAAACCAAACCAGACACTTCTACAGAATCCATGGGTCAAAGAGGATGCCTCAAAAGAAATTTTCAAAAAATTAAGATATGTGGGACATGACTCCCAGGAATGAGTCTGGAGCCAGCAATCATGGGACTGAAAAAGGCTTCTTGACCAAATGGGGGAAGAGAAATGAAAAAAAGTAGTTTCAGTGGCTGAAAGATCTCAAATAGAGTTGAGAGATCATTCTGGAGGTTATTCTTATGCATTATATAGATATTCCTTTTTAGTTTTTGGTGTATTAGAATAACTTGAAAGGAATACCTGAAACTGTTGAACTGCAACCCAGTAGCCTTGATTCTTGAAGATGACTGTATAACTATATAGCTAATATGGTGTGACCATGTGATTGTGAAAACTTTGTGGCTCATACTCTCTTTATCAAGTATATGGACAGATGAGTAGAAAAACGGGGACAAAAAAGTAGATGAATAATGGGGGGTTGGGATGTTTTGGGTGTTCTTTTTTACTTTAATTTTTATTCCTATTTTTATCTTTATTACTTTTTTTGGAGTAAGGAAAATGTTCAATAATTGATTGTAGTAATGAATGCACAACTATATGATACAGTGAACAATTGATTGCACACTTTGGATGATTCCTATATGACTATATCTCAATAAAATTGTGTGGAAAATTTTATAGCAGTGGGAAATTTATAGCACTAAATGCATACATTAGCAATGAGGGAAATTCTCAAATCAATAATCTAAGCCCCCAACTCAAAAACCTAGAAAATAAGAGAGAAAAACACACAAAGCAAACAGAAGGTAGGAAATAATAAAGATAAGAGCAGAAATCAATGAAATTGAAAGCAGAGAAACAATAGAAAAAATCAATGGGATATAGACCTAAAAGGGGAATAAAATTCTAATACATGCTGCTACATGAATGAACCTTAAAGACATCTTGATGAGTGAAATAAGTCAGATACAAAGGGACAGATATTTATGATTCCACCTTATATGAAATAGCTAGATTATATGGAGATGCACAGAGATAGAAAGCAGAGAACAGGTTCCTGGGATGGGGAAGGAAGGAAAAGAGGGAGTTAATGTGTAATGGGTTCAGGGTTTCTACTTGGGGTAATGGGAAAGTTTTGGTAATGGATGGTGGTGAGGGTAGCACAACATCGTGTGTGTGAGTAATCCCAACATTGTATGCTTGGGAGTGGCTAGGTGGGAAGTTTAGACTGTATAAGTGTTTCTACAATTAGGGAGAGAGAGAGACAGAGAGAGAGAGAGACAGAGAGACAGAGAGAGATATGAAAGGAACAGTAAAAACCAATGGAAATATGTGATCCCAGATTGGAGGAGAAAATGCCCAAAAGGATATTATTGGAATATGTGAAAAAAATTGGAGTATAGACCATAAGCTTATATCAATGAACTTTTTTGAGCTTGATGAATGTACTTAAGGTCATTACAGAAGTGAATATCCTTGTTCTTAGGAAAGGTACATGGAAGTATTAAGTGTTCACAGAACATGATGCATACACCATACCCTCAAATGTTTATAAAATAGATAGAAAGATAGATGAATAAATTGACAGATAGAACAATATGGCAAATATGACAAAACATTAAAAGCTGGTTGATTTCAGTATCTGGGAGAGGGTATGTTGGAATAGCCTGTATGGGATTTGTATTTTTGCAACTGTCCTGTAAGATTGAAATTATTTCATACTAAAAAAATTAAAAAGAAAAAAGTTGCTCCCAGTGTTAGTCAAGATGAGAAGGAATGGTTACTGCTGATGGGAATGCAAATGGTATGCCCTTTCTGAAAGTCAGTTGGACAATTTGGCAATAGGTATCCAAGAACTTAAAAATGAACATCCTCTTTAACTCAGCAATTCTACTCCCAGTATTTCATCTTTAAAAAACTATGATGTAAATATGTCTTAATGAAACTGCTATAAAGAGTAATAATATGTACTAATAAAAGATAAAAAGGTCAAAAAAATTTCTGGATGTAAGCAAGGGTCTAACAACAAGGAATTTCAGTGCAATGCTGTTACAATGGCAAAAAATAAAAAATAAAACAATCTAAATGTCCATCAATAGGGAGTTGGTTAAATTAATTATTAACACCTATAGAATAGAATATTAGGTATCAATTTTAAATTATGTGGCATAATAATATTAAATAATATTTTCAATGTTGATTTCTCATTATATTTTGTTAATTGAAAAATAAAGATTAAAATAAAAAATAAATTAAAAAACAGAAAACAACAAAGATGTCAAGAAATTGGAACCCTTATACATTGTTTGTGGGTTTGTAAAATGATGCAGCCACTGTGGAAATCAGTTTAGTGGTTTCTAGATAATTGAATGTAGTATTGACCTGGCAATCCCACTTTTAGATATATACAAAAAGAATTGAAAGGAGGAACTCAAAGAGATATTTGTATACCAATGTTCATAGCAGCAATCTTCATAATAGGAAAAAGGTTGAAGCAACCCAGTGTCTGTTGACTGATGGATAAACAAAATGTGGTTTATACACACAATGGAATATTATTCAACCATAAAAAGGAATGGTGGTCTGCTACATGCTACAACATGGATGAAACTTGAAGACATCAGATAAGTGAAATAAGCCGGACACAAAAAAAGACATATTATCTGATATCCCTTACATGAAATACCTAGAACAAGCAATTTCATGGAAACAGATATTTGGCTACAGGTTGCCAGGGACTGGGGTATAGTGGGGTGAGGAGATTGGGGACTTATTGCATAATTGTTGAAGAGGTTCTTTCGAGGTGATGAAAAGGTTTGGGTAATGGATGTTGTTGATGGTAACACAATATTGTGAATGTGATTAATAATGTTGAATTGTGGTTATATTGGGAAATCTTGAGCTGTATATGTATTGCTACAATAAAAAGTTAAACAACAACAAAAAACAGCAAACAACCAGGCAGATGAAGTACTGGGCTCAGTCACACTCCATCTTGAGTGACTGATTTTGAGAATGGTCTGGCCACAACCACTTCCAAGTCAGCTGAAGGTGCTCTCTTCCTGAGCCACAGCTCCCAGTGGAACTAGCTATTCCCAAGTGTCTCCTACAGCTCCACCACAGCAATGGCTGACAGTAAGCCCACCCCCTGCCCATCAGATTAACCACAAGTGGAGAACCCCAGAGCCTGATGATCTAGAACAGCAGCCACCTCCACCAACTCATAATGCAGGCAACAGTGAGTGGGTGGGTGAGCCTGCACAGGCTCAACACTTGGGCTGCACCTTCATCCTCAAACCAGAAGCACAACTCCATGTCCCCTGCTTCCAAGGGGCTGCCCTCCCAAAAGCCAGCCAAAACTTCATAAATCCAACAAAGAAGAGGACAGTCACAAGGACACTAGATCTGAATACTCCTGCAGATGACTCTTCTATAACCCATTGTGTGTGTGTTACACCATGGGCATATCATTTTAATTTTCCCTAAGTCTTTACTTGTAGGAAAAAGCCTCACAAGGATTTTTTGAACCCCCTTCCACTTATCACATCTCTTAGGGAAAAAAAGCCATTTGCCTCAGCCATAAATTTCCTATGGCTATTCTCCAGCTGCTTCTCAAAACTCACAATGTTAAAATGCTAGAAATAGGAGCTTGTAAGATGGCAGCATAGAGAGGAGTGGAAGCTAGTTTGTCCCCCTGGAACAACTAATAAACAACTAGGAATAGCTAGTAAATAATCTGGAATAACTGCAGGGGGACAAATGTGACTGTCCATGCATCATACACCAACCTGAATTGGGAGGAATGCCCAAGATCACAGCATAAAATCTGTAAGTGAAAACTGTGGATCAAAGTCAGGAGCCACCTCCCCTCATGGTCCAAGCTGCAAAGCCTCATGGTGCTAGAGAGCAGCTCTCTCCAAGCAAGTAAATACAGCTCAGCTGAACTCCAACTGGGGTTTTAATTAACAAACATGCACTGTTCAACACAAGCTATGAATCCCCAAAAAGCTGACAGAGGCTTTTGGTGATGACAGGCCTTGGAGAGCTGGAGGACCTCCCTGGGAGGGTGGGGGAGCCCAGAAGACTGGGTGCTGTCTCTGACCAATGGGTGAAACTGAGGGTGACCAAGAACTTGCCCTGAAGGGGGAATTTCTGTCCCTTTTTTGGCTCAGTGGAGAAAGCCTCAGCCATTTTCAGTTCTCAGTGCTCTGACCCAGACAAGGGTGGAGATAGCGCAGGCAGAGAGACCATTCAAATGCTAATGACTTCTCCCTAGGGGGAGTATCTTCCCTAAGAGGAAAGAGTTGGGGTCCAGCTCTACTACCCACCTTCCATTCAGAACCAGTCCCCAGAGCCTGGGGGAAAACAGCCGTGGGCCACACTTACTTACATCTGTCTGGAATGACAGGCTGACAACCACCACCTGCTAAGCAGAAAAGCACAGTGACTTGAGACCTCACAGGGTGCATCAGTCTTCTAAAACACACCCTCAGGGGGAAGTGATACTATTGCCTCTTTCTGAGACCTGAGCGTGTTCTGGTCTGGGAAAACCTGATTGGGGTAACCAAGGAAACCAGATGCCTAGACAACAGAAAACTACAACCTACACTAAGAAAAATGAAGTTATGGCCCAGTCAAAGGAACAAAGTTACACTTCAACTGAGATACAGAAATTTAAACAACTGATGCTAAATCAATTCAAAAAGTTTAGGGAAGATATGGCAAAAGAGATGAAGTATATAATGAAAATACTGGGTGTACATAAGGTAGAAATTGAAAGTTCAGAAAAACAACTGGCAGAATCTATGGAAATGAAAGGCACAACACAAGAGGTGAAAGACACAACAGGGACATACAACAGCAGATCTCAAGAGGCAGAAGGAAACACTCAGGAACTGGAGAACAAGAAACCTGAATGCCTATACACAAAAGAACAGATAGAGAAAAGAATGGAAAAATATGTCCAACATCTCCAGGAATTAAATGACAACATGAAATGCAGAAATGTATACGTCATGGGTGTCCCAGAAGGAAAAGAGAAGGGAAAAATGACAGAAGCAATAATAGAGGAAATAATCAAGGAAAATTTCCCTTCTCTTATGAAAGATATAAAATTATGGATCCAAGAAGTGCAGTGCACCCCAAACAGAATAGATTTGAATAGGCCTATGCCAAGATACATAATAAGCAGATTATCAAATGTCAAAGATAAAGAGAGAATCCTGAAAGCAGCAAGAGAAAATGACCCATCACATACAAAGGAAACTTGATAAGACTATGTGCAGATTTCTCAATAGAAACCATGGCGGCAAGAAGGAAGTTGTGTGATGTATTTAAGATACTGAAAGAGAAAAACTGCCAACCAAGTATCCTATATCTGGCAAAACTGTCCTTCAAATATGAAGGAGAGCTTAAAATATTCTCTGACAAACTTACAATGACAGAGTTTGTGAACAAGGAAACACTAAAGGGAGCACTGCAGACAGAAAGGAAAAGACAGGAGTGAGAGGTGTAGAACACAATTTTGGGAGATAGTATCACAGCAATGTAAGTACACTGAACAAAGATGACTGTGAGTATGGTTGAAAGAGGAAGTTTAAGACCATGTGGGACACCAGAATGAAAGAGGAAAGATAAAGACTGGGACTGTATAACTCAATGAAACCTAGGGTGCTCAACAATTGTGATGAAAGGTACAAATGTGTTTTTACACGAGGGAGAACAAATGAATGTCAACATTGCAAGATGTTAAAAATAGGGTGGGGTTGTGGGGAAAATACAATCAATGCAAACTAGAGACTGTAATTAAGAGAAACATTGTATTATACTTCCTCTAATATAACAAAAGCAATATACCAAAGCTAAATGCATAAGGGGGGGGGGACATAGTGGAAGGATATGGGACTCTTGGCATTGGTGATGTTGTCTGACTCTTTATTCTACTTTAGTTTAATGTTATATTTCCTTTTGTTGCTTCCTAGCTGTCATGTTTTGTTTTGTTTTCTCTCTTTTTTCTTTTTCTTTTGTCTCTCTAACTTCTTTGACTCTTCTTTCTTCTTTGTGGAAGAAATGGAGATGTCCTTATATAGATAGAGGTGATGGTAGTGAATACATAAATATGTGACTATATGGGGAACCATTGATTGTCTACCTAGGACAGAATATATGGTGTGTGAACAAAACCATCTTTGAAAAAATGCATTGATGAAGAAACTTTGAGGGCACTATATTGAGTGAAGTAAGACAGACACATTAGGACAAATATTGCAGGGTTTCATTGATATGAACTAATTATAATATGTAAACTCATAGACATGAAATATAAGTTACCAGGATATAGAATGAGGCTAAAGAATGGGGAGCAGTTGCTTAGTATGAGCAGAATGTTCGATTAGGGTGAACTTAAACATTTGGAAATGGACAGAGGTGATGGTAGCACAATGTGAGAATAGCTAACAGTGATGAATGGTGTGTGAAGGTGATGGAAAGGGTAAGCTCAGAATCACATATGTCACTAGAAGGAAAGTTGGAGGTTAAAAGATGGGAATGTATAAAACAGTGAATCTTGTGTTGGGCAATGTCTGTGGTTAACTGTACAAATATTAGAAATATCTCTCATGAACTACAATAAATCTATGACACTATAACTATAAGTTAATAATAGAGGGGCATATAGGAAAAAATATATAACTATTGCAAACTATATACTACAGTTAGTAGCATTTTAACATTCTTTCATCAACAGTAACAAATGTACTATACCAAAACTATGAATCAATAATGGATGGGGGTTGGTTAGGGGTATGGGAGGATCTGAGTTTCCTTTTTATGTCTTTATTTCTTTTCTGGAGTAATGAAAATGTTCTAAAAATTGAAACAAAAATTAATTGTTGTGATGGATGCACAGCTGTATGATGGTACCATGGGCAATTGATTGCACACTTTGGGTCTTTGGATAATTGTATGGTATGTAAACAATCTCAATTTATAAATGCTAGAAATACCCAGATTATATCAGGGTGTTCTTCTATAATTCTTTGCAATTTTCTGTGTGGTTGAAATTTTTAAAATTCTGTTGACCACAGACGAGTGTTTATTTTGGGCTCTCAATTTGATTCCAGTGGTCTGCATGTCTGTCCTTCTGCCAGTACTGTGCTGTTTTGATTACTGAAGCTTTGTACTAAGTTTTGAAATTGGGAAGTGAGAGTACTCCAACTTTGTTCTTTTCCACATTGTATTGACTATTCAGGGTCCCTTGAAATTCCATATGAATTTTAGGATGTCTATTTCATTTCTGCAAAAAAATAAAAAAGCCTTTGGGGTTTTGACAGGAATTGCATTGAATGTGTAGATTACCTTGCATGGCATTGCCATCTAAACAATTTTAAGTCTTCCAATCCATGAACATAGGACATCCTTCCATTTATTCAGGCCTTCTTAAATTTATTTCAGCAATATTTTGTAGTTTTCAATGTACAAGTCTTGTGTCTCCTCAGTTAAATTTTTTCCTATTTCACTCTTTTCAATGCTATTATAAATACAATAGTTTTCTTAATTTCCTTTTCAGAATCTTGATTGCAAGTGTATAGAAATATGATTTTTGCATATTTATTTTGTATCTTGCAACTTTGCAAAATTATTTAATAGCTCTAAGATTTTGCATACTCTTTAGGGTTTTCTACATTTTAAAAATATTTCATCTCCAAATATAGATAGTTTTACCTCTTTTCCAATTTGGATTCCTTTTTCCTTTTTCCTTTTTTTTTTTTTTTTTTTTTTGCCTAATTGCTCTGACTAGGATTTCCAGTACTATGTTGAATGGAAATATGTATCAGTGGGATCTTTATTTTGTTCTTGAATTAGGGAAAAAGGTTTCACTATTTTAAGATTGGGAATGATATAATCTGTGTGCTTTTCATATAAACCTTTCATTGTGTTGAGGAAGTTCCCTTTTAATCTTTGTTTATTGAGTTGGGAAGTTTTTTTTTTTTTCATGAACTAATGTTGTATTTTGTCAAATGCTTTTTCTGTATCAATCAAGGTGATCATGCTGTTCTTTCTCTTCATTCAATTAATGTGGCATGTTACATTGTTTGATTTTCCTATGTTGAAACACACTTGCACTCCTGGGATAAATCCCACTTAATCACTACATACAATTCTTTTAATAAGCTGCTAAATACAATTTTATAGTATTTAGTTGACTTTTGCATCTATATTCATAAGGGATATTGGTCTGTAATTTTGTAGCGATTTTGTCTAGCTTTGGTATCAGGGTAATGCTGACTTCAAATTTGGGGTGAGTTTGAGAATAATTGGTGTAATTCTTAAACTGGTAGATTGCACCAGTGAAGCCATTTGGTCTTCAGATTTTCTTTGTTATGAGGTGTTCTGTGTTTTTAAAAATTTTTTTATTGTGTACATACACACCCAACATTTGAATCATTTTAAGTGTGCAATTCAGTAATATTAATTACATTCACAATGTTGTGCTACCTTTATCACCATCCATTACCAACACATTTTCATCACCCCAAACAGAAACTCTATCCATTAAGGAAGAACTCCACATTCCTCCCCCCCACCCCCCAGCCATCTAATCTACTTTCTGTCTCTATGAATTTGATTATATTAGGTATTCCAAATGAGTTGAATTGCACAATGTTTGTCCTCTTGTTTATGACTTATTAAAGTCAACATCATGTTTTCATGGTTGATCCATGTAGTAGCATGCATAAGAACTTCATTCCTTTTTACAGCTGAATAATATTCCTTGGTATGTATATAATACATTTTGTTCACCCATTCATATTGATTATGGACACTTGAGTTGTTTCCACCTTTTGGCTATTGTGGATAATGCTGCTATTAATATTGGTGTACAAATATTTGTTAAGAGTCCCTGTTTTCAGTTCTTTGGTGTGTATACCTAGAAACTGGTTTCCAAATGATATAGCAATTCCTCATTGATCTTCAGTCTAAATGTGTAATCTATTACTTAAAATTTTGTATTGAAGTCTCCTACTATTGGTATAGGATGATCTATTTCTCCTTTCAAATCTGTCAATGTTTGCTTCATATATTTTGGGGCTCTGTTGTTATGTGCACATATGTTTATAATTGTTATATCTTCTTGATAATTTCTTATTCTTTTTAAAAATTTTTTACTTAGTCTATTTTGTCCAATATTAGCATACCTGCTCTCTTTTATTACTATTATGGCATATAATAATTTCCATCCTTTCATTTTCAGACTGACTACTTGCATCTTTGGATTTAAGGTGAGTCTCTTGTAAACAGCATATAGTTGAGTCATGCTTTTTTTTTAATCAATTCTGTCAATATCTGCATTTTGACTGGAGAGTTTAACACAATTACACTTAAAGTAACTACTGATAATGTGGGCCTAACTTCTGCCATTTTGCTGTTTCATTTTTGTAAGTCTTATATGTTATTTTATCCATCAATTCTTCCATTATTGCCTATTTTTGTATTTAGTTGATCATTTAGATCCATTTAGAATCCCTCCTCCTATCCTCTGTGCATATTTTTCAGATGCTTTCTGTGGTTACAGTGGGCTTAAATTTCCAGAAGGCTTGATTTTATACCAACTTAACTTCAATACTATACACAAACTATGTTCCCATACACTTCTGCCCCCCACCTTGATGTTCTTGTCAGAAATTACATCTTTATACACTGCATTCCAAAACCAAAGATTTATCTTTGCTTTTAATGTATTTGTATTTTAGATCCTGTAAGAAGTAAAAAAAAGTTGAGTTACAATGGGACCTGACTCCCAGGGATGTAAATTTTCCTGGCAATGCAGGATGTGACTCCTGGGGATGAATCTGGACCCAGCGTCATGGGATTGAGAACATCTTCTTGATCAAAAGGGGGATGTGAAAGGAAATGAAATAAAGCTTCAGTGGCTGAGAGATTTCAAAGTGAGTCAGGAGGTAATCTGGTGGACATTTTTACACACTCTATAAATAGCACTTCTTAGGTTTTAATGTACTGGAATAGCTAGAAGTAAACATCTGAAACTAACAAACTCCAACCCAGTAGCCTTGACTCTTGAACACGATTGTATAACAATATAGATTACAAGGGATGACAGTGTGATTGTGAAAACCTTGTGGTTCACACACCCCTCATCCTGTGTATGGATGGTTGAGTAGAAAAATGGGGACAAAAACTAAATGAAAAATAGGGTGGGATGGGGGGATGATTTGGGAGTTCTTTTTTTACTTTTATTTTAAATTCTTGTTCTGATTCTTTCTGGTGTATGGAAAATGTTCAAAAATAGATTGGGGTGATGAATGCACAGCTATATGATGGTCCTGTGAACAGTTGATTGTACACCATGGATGATTGTATGGTATGTGAATATATCTCAATAAAACTGAATTTTTAAAAAAGGTGGAGTTACAAAGCTAAAATACAATGGTACTGGAATTTATATTTATTTCTTCATGCAGTTTTGAAATACTCCCTAGTGTCCTTCCTTTCAACCCGGAGACCTCCCTTTAGCATTTCCTGTAGGGCTGATCTAGTGATGACAAACTCCCTCAGCTTTTGTTTATCCAAAAATTTCTTAATATCTCCCTCATTTTAGAAAGACAGTTTTGCCAGATACAGAATTCCCAGTTGGTGATTTTTTTCTTCCAGCACCTTAAATGCCATCCTGCTATCTTCCTGCCTGCATAGTTTTAGATAAGAGGTCAACTGTTAATCTTATCAAGGATCCTTTGTACATGGTGAATCACTTGTCTCTTCCTGCTCTCAAGATTTTCTTTGGCTTTGGCTTTTAACAGTTTGATTATAATTTGTGTCAGTGTGCACTTCTTTGACTTTATCCTACTTAGTGTTCATTGAAACACTTGGATGCATAAATTTGTGTCTTTCATTAAATTTTGGAAGTTTTAAGCCATTGTTCCTTCAAATATTTCTTGTGTCCCTTTCTCTATCTCTTCTCCACCTGGGACTCCCATAATGCATATAATGGTATACTGGATGGTGTCCCACATGTCTGTTAGTCTCTGTTCAATTTTATGCATTCTTTTTCTCTCTGCTCCTATATTGTATAACTTCAATTATGCTATCTTCAGCTTCACTTGTTCCTTCTTCTACCTCTTCAAATATTCTGTTGAATCCCTCTAGTGAATTTTTCATTTCAGTTATTGTAGTTGTCAGCTCCAGAATTTCTATTTGTATTTTTTATAATTTCTATCCCTTTACTAATGTTCACATTTTGTTCACACATCATTTTCCTGATTTCCATTAGTTCATTCTCTGAGGTGTCTTAGCTCTTTGAACTTATTTTATCATGTTGATTTAAAGTCTTTGTCTAGTAAGACCAAGGTCTTGATTTCCGTGGGGATGACTTTTGTTTTTTTTTTCCTGTGAATGTGCCAAAATTTCCTGATTCTTTGTATGTCTATAAATTTTTGTTGAAGCCTGGGCATTTTGAATAGTATAGTGTGTTAACCTGGAAATCAGATGCTCCCCTTTGCTAGTGTTTGCTTTTGTTGATTTGTGGTGACCTCACTTGTTTTCCAGTATAGTCTGCCTGTGACCTTTTCAAATGTTTCACAAAGACCATATTCTTTGTCATGTGTGGTCACTGAAGTCTGTTCTGTTATCTCAGTGATCAGTGAGTGACCTGACAGTGATTTTCTTAAATGCCTGGAGCCAAAAAAGAAAAATATAATTCTCTCTCAGTCTTTGCAGTGTGGCTCTGAGATAAGGCACTCCTTCAGTTCTAAGCCAGACTGCCTACAACTCTGCTTTAGCCTTCATCTTGTGCTTGCACAGAGTCTGCAGATCCACCAGAGGTGGAACACTGGCGTCTCTCAGGTATTTTCTAAGCATGTCTTCTGTTCTAGGAATTCTCATTGTACTCTAATTTTTCCAGTAGATGTGGTGGCTCTTTCAATCCCTTATTCTCCAAATAACATTTCTCCTTGTCATCCACTGTGCCAGTTTGAATATATTGTGTCCCCCAAAAGCCATTATATTTGATGCAATCATTATATTTGATGCAGACATTATCAGTGTTGATTAGATTGTAATTCTTTGAGTGTTTCTTTGGAATGTGCCTCACCCAGCTGTGGCTGATGACTCTGATTGGATAATTTCCATGGAGGTGTTGTTCTGCCCATTCGGGGTGGGTCTAAGTTGAGTCACTGGAGCCATATAAATGAGCTGATGGACAGAGGGAACTCAGTGCAGCTGTGAGTGATGTTTTGAAGAGGAGCTACAGCCAAGAGGTACACCTTGAAGAATGCACAGGAGCTGCAGATGAGAGACAGTTTGAAGAAGGCCGTTGAAAGCAGACTATTGCTCCAGAGAAGCTGAGAGAGGACAAATACCCCAAGTGCAACTAAGAGTGACATTTTTGAGGAAATGCAGCCTAGAGAGGAACGTCCTGGGAGAAAGCCATTTTGAAACCAGAACTTTGGAGCAGATGCCAGCCACATGCCTTCCCAGCTAACAGAGGTTTTCTGGACACTATTGGCCATCCTCCAGTGAAGGTACCCAATTGCTGATGTGTTACCTTGGACACTTTATGGCCTTAAGACTGTAACTATGTAACCAAATAAACCCACTTTTATAAAAGCCAATCCATCTCTGGTGTTTTGCATTCTGGTAGCATTAGCAAACTTATACATCCACTTTCCCAGGCTTTTGGGTTCTGTTAGCCATTTGTCTTATTCCTTGCCTAAGGTGGCCATGAGGAGCATATGATATTAAATCTTTGTGCCTGTTTGGATGTATTGTGTCCCCCAAAACACCATGTTCTTAAATGCAATCTTGTGGGGGCAGATGTATTAGTGTTGATTGGGTTGGAACCTATTGATTGTTTCCTTGAAGATGTGACTCAATCAACTGTGGGTGAGAACTTTGATAAAATTATTTCCATAGATGTGTCACCCCACCCATTCTGGGTGGGCTTTAACTAAATCAGTGGAGTCCTTTAAAAGAGTTCACAGAGAGAAGGAGCTCAGCACAGCTGAGAGTGACATTTTGGAGAGAAGCCAAGAGAGACATTTTGGAGACAGCCACTGAAAGCAGACTTTTGCTGACACCTTGGAGATGTTAGCACAGTGTTTGCGCCGGTGAAGCTAGGAGAGGACAAAATGCCCCAAGAACTACATTTTGAAGAATGCATAGGAGCTGGGAGAGGAGCTGGAACACAACCCAGGATCAGCAGACACAAGCCACACATCTTCCCAGCTAACAGAGTTTTTCTGGATGCCATTGGCCTTCCTTCAGTTAAGGTATACTCATGTGGATGCCTTCATTTGGACATTTTCATGGCCTTCAAACTGTAAATTTGTAACCAAATAACCCCTCTTTATAAAAGCCAATACATTTCTGGTATTTGGCATAATGGCAGCATTAGCAACCTGGAACAATCTTTCAACAGATACCACTGCTACCTGGGAAGCTACTTCCACCCAACATGGGGGGAGGGGTGAAGCAAAAGTTAGCTTCTGTCCTGGTCCTTCAGGGAGCAACCGGATAGGTCAAGCTTCAGTACCATGGAATTTTGAGAACAAAGTCTATATGAGTCCTCTGGCTCCATCAGATCACACCAAGAATGCTAGCTGCCATCTCAAAGTTATCTACTTCTTCACCACCATGCTGGGCAATGGGAGATGTAGTCAAGTGGGAAAAATTGCTACAACACTGTCTTACTGAAATTCAGCTGTCTTTTTTTTTAATTAAGCCATCTCCTGGTTGCTGTAAATTTCAGATCAGAATCCAAAGTTCCAAAAAGTTGATTCTGTCTATCTTTGTCAGCTTATGGCTGTTTTAGTGGAGGGACAAATTCTTTAAGCACTCTACTCTGTCATTTTCCATGTCATCACTCAGGAATTGTATTTTTGATTGGGGGAAGACTTTAGCAATGAGTGTTACAAAGAGCATCAGTTAAGAACTATTGTGCATACTAATCAGATAATACTAATTCTTGCTATGAAGTTCATGTGAAAAATTACTCAATTTGTTTCTCCTAAACACAACAGAAGGCCCACGGAATATTTCAGCTCCTCAAGAGATACTAGAGAGCATATAAAACCACATTACTTAGAGCTGGCTCCTTACTCCACAGTCAGCCTCGATAACCTCCACAAACACACACTTCCTAGTACCCACAACTTTGTGTAAGCTACACCTATGCTGTATCAGCATTAGTCTATGTGACCAATAAAATAAGTCAGAGATGCCGGTATGTCACTTCTGAAGCTAGATCATAAAATACATTGTGGCTTCTGCCCATCTCCTTTGGAATGCTTTCAATCTCACAGAAGCCAACTGCCAAGTTTTAAAAACACTATGAAAAGAGAACCTAAGATGGTGGCTAGGTGAGACAGGGCAAAAAAACACCTCCATGAAAAATACTAGATTAAAGTAAGACAGTGACCTAGAACAGCAGTTCCAGCTATACACCAGCCAGACAAGGTCTGCTAAATCTACAGGGACCATGCATTTGGTGAAACCAGGAGTCTGCATTCTGAAATGAGTGAGTGAGTGAGCTGGCTGAAAGTTCTGTGGCTGTGCTGTGGTGTGGGGAAACTATAGGTTTGCATTTGGAGATAGACCAGTTCTTTTAAAAAAAGAACGGGGAGCGGCTGTGGTTATGACAGTGAGAACCATGCAATGAAGCCCAGTAGGAGCGGGCTGGGCCAATGTCTCGGTGTCTGGCATGGAGGATAGCCCCCTGCTGATTGCCCTGGGGCCAGAGGGGCAGAGGGGAGCCAAAAGGAGAAAGAAACCATGCCCCTCACAGCCATCTTCCTGGGGGGCTGGAGATGCTCCTGCCTGGGCTGAAGCTATAGCCCAGAACCTGGTCAAGGGTCCCAGTGTGACAGGGAGTGATTCCTGCAGCACTGCACACATGTCACAATATCAGCCATGGACAGTGGCCTTTAGTGCACCCACAGCTAATTGTCCCAGAGCTGGGAAGGTGGAGCTGTGTGAAAAGGGGGAAATTAACACACCCATTCAACCATCTTTAAAGCAGGCTGGGGACACCCCTGCATGGCCTGGCATCCCAGAGCTTCCCTGGAGGGCTGGTGTGCACTTGTCATGGGCCACAGCCTTCCCTCAGCAGAGGTTCTGGAAGAGCATGGCTGAGAAGGGGGACCCATTCAGAAATCCCAGGGACCTTACACCAATACCAAGGACTTGTGGGTCAGCAGCAGAGACAATCTGTGGCAAGACTGAAATGAAAGCTTAGACCCTTGCAACAGCCTTAAATCTCCAGGAACACCTGGGAGGTTTGATTATTAAAGCTGCCCTGCCTCCCTAACCACCCAGACACACGCCCCACATTCAGGGCAGACAGCACCAACAACACACCCAAACTTAGTGCACCAATTGAACTGCACAAGAATCAGATCCCCACACACCACCAAGACAAATTTGGGGAGAACTGACTTGAGGGGAATAGGGGGCTCGTGGACACCATCTACTGGTTAAAGTGTACACCACCAAGCTGTAGACCTGACAAATTAGAGATTGGTATTTTTTTATATCCTGAAAGAACCCTATCAAGTAAAGCAAATGCCAAGAGGCCAAAAACAACAGAAAATCTTAAAGCATATGATAAAACCAGATGATATGGAGACCTCAAACCCAAACACCCAAATCAAAAGATCAGAAGAGACACAGTACTTGGCACAATTAATCAATAAGACAAACAATGAGAGCATAGCACAGGATATAAAGGATATGAAGAAAAGCATGGCATAGGATATAGAGGACATAAAGAAGACCCTAGAAGAGCATAAAGAAGAAATTGCAAGAGTAAATTAAAAAATAGAAGATCTTATGGAAATAAAAGAAACTGCTGGCCAAATTAAAAAGACTCTGGATACTCATTATACAAGATTAGAGGAAGTTGAACAATGACTCAGTGTCCTGGATGGCCACAGAACAGAAAATGAAAGAACAAAAGAATGGGAAAAATAAAAAAAATGAAATGTATCTCAGGGACATGATAGATAAAATAAAACATCCAAATTTAAGACTCATTGGTGTCCCAGAAGGGGAAGAAAAGGGTAAAGGTCTAGAAAGAGTATTCAAAGAAATTGTTGGGGAAAACTTCCCCAACATTATACACAATATAAATACATAAAGCATAAATGCCCAGCGAACTCCAAATAGAATAAATCCACATAAACCCACTCCAAGACGTATTCTGATCAGACTCTCAAATACTGAAGAGAAGGAGCAAGTTCTGAAAGCAGCAAGAGAAAAGTAATTCACCACATACAAAGGAAACAACATAAGACTAAGTAGTGACTACTCAGCAGCCACCATGGCGGTGAGAAGGCAGTGGCATGACATATTTAAAATTCTGAGAGAGAAAAATTTGCAACCAAGAATACTTTATCCAGCAAAATTCTTCTTCAAATTTGAGGGAGAGCTTAAATTTTTCACAGACAAACAAATGCTGAGAGATTTTGCTAATAAAAGACCTGCCCTACTTCAGATACTAAAGGGAGCCCTACTGACAGAGAAACAAAGGAGAGAGAGATATACAGAAATTTAACAGACATATATAGAACATTACATCCCAAATCACCAGGACACACATTCTTCTCTAGTGATCATGGATCTTTCTCCAGAATAGACCGTAGGCTAGGACATAAAACAAACCTCAATAAATCAAAAAAAAATTGAATTTATTCAAAGCACTTTCTCTGACCACAGTGGAATACAAATAGAAGTCAATAACCATCAGAGACTTAGAAAACTCACAAACAACTGGAGGGTAAAAATGAGGGGGAGATTAAAACATTCCCAGATAATCAAAAGCTGAGGGATTCCATCACCAGTAGATCAGTCCTATGAGAAATGATAAAGGGATTGAGCAAGCTGAAAGGAAGAGACACTAAACAATTGACTGAAACCACATGAAGAAATAAAGATTTCCAGTAAAGAGCACATGACAAATATAAATACCAATATTACTGTATTTTTGATTTGTAACTCCACTATTTACTTCCTATAGGATCTAAAATACGTAAACTGCAATGACAAATCAGTGGTTTTGGACTCAATGTAAAATATGTAATTTTTGACAAGAGCTACATAAAGGCGGGGGAATGGAGGAGTATAGGAACATAGTTTATGTGTCCTATTGAAGTTGAGTTGGTATCAAAGAAAAACAAGATTGTTATAGATTTAAGAGGTTAAATTTAAGCCCCATGGTAAACGTAAAGAAAGCATCAGAGAGTATGACCATAGAGATGAAAAGTAGAATATGGGTTATGAGAAGTGGGAAAAGGGGCAATGAGGAGTTAAAAAATGAGTGTAGGGTTTCTGTTTGGGGTGAAGGGAAATTTCTAGTAATGGATGGAGGGAAGTTGATAGCATTACAACATTCTAAATGTGATTAATCCCACTAATGGAATGCTAGGGAGGGGTTGGAATGGGAAGATTTAGGCCGTATATATGTTTCCACAATTGAAAAAAAAAAGAAAAAGACAGTCTAAATAGATAATGACAATTAAATGCCAAGGATGATCCTGGATGGGATCTGAGGATGAAGGAGAGGAAGCTCAAAGGGACACAGTTGGGACAAAAGAAAAAAAAGGAAATATAGAATGTAAGCTTTGAATCAATGTTGTTTCTTGAACTTCTTAGCTGCACTTAATGGGATTGCATAAAAGAATGTTCTTGTTCATGGGAATTGTAGATGTGAATTATATTGTTTTTTCAAGGATGTGTGCAGCTTGCTCTCATATGTTCAAAAGACAGAGCAATAGATGATGGGTGATAGACAGGGAGGGAGGGAAAGAAAGAAATGGTGGTGTGACAGGATGTTAAAGTTGGTGGATCGGGGTATCAGGGGAGGGGGGTCAGGGTATGCTGGAGTTCTGTGTATGGGGTTTGTATTGTTTCTGCAACTGTTCCTGTAAGTTTGAATTTATTTCAAAATAAAATTAAAAGAATAAAAATAAATAAATAAATAAACAAATAAAATACTATGAAGAGGTCACACAAGAAACTGAGACCTCCTACCAAGAGATATGTGAGTGAGTCTTCTTAGAAGCAGACTGTCCAGTCCAAATCATGGCTTCAGATGACTTCATTCCCAACTGAATAATTGACTGACATCTCATTAGACACCCTGAGTTAAAACCACCCAGACAAGCCACTTCCAAATTTCAAACCCTCAGAAATGGTGTGAGATGAAAAGTGTTTGTTGTTTTAAGCTGCTAAATTTGGGAAAATTTGTTACACAGCAGTAGATAATGCATGCCTCTCATTGGCTTTCTTCCCTCATCCCCACCATTCTTATTCTCTCTCCATCTTTGCTCATTCTCCTCCCCTCAACCATTACACACACTTGGACTACACTCTCTACTCCACTTCAGTTACTCAGTTTCAACTTCACTGTTTAAGTCCTAAGTCCCATCCGCTCCTTGAACCCTTTTTTCAATTCTGTAGGAGAGCCCACATGACCTCAGCCTTTTCCCAATTATTAAGTTTGCCACATGTTACAATATCAGTTGTAATTGCTTTATAAAATGTCTTATCTTATCCAGTAAATCAGTAAACTCTTTGAGGATTTTTAGCACTGTATTAGTTGTGTATTGCTAGGTAACAATGAGCACAGTGACCGGAAAGAACATTCGTTAGCGCACTGTTCTATAGATTATAAATTGCAGTGGGCTCAACTGGTTCCTCTAATTAAGGCCTCAAAGACCTGAAACCTAGGTATTAGCTGCTCCGGGCTCTTCCTTGGAGGCTTTAGGGAAGAATCTGCTTTCAAGCTCATTCATTGTGTTAAGATGAATAATGCCCCCCCCCTGCCCAAAATATCCTTGCTTTAATTACCAGAAGCTGTAAATGTTACTTTACTTTGTTAAAAGGACCTTGCAGATGTGATTAAGCTAAGGATCTTAGATGCGGAGATTTTACCTGGATTATCTGGGCAGGCCCAATATAATCCCAGGGGTCCCTGTACTGGTTTGTATATATTATGTTTCCCATAAAAAAACACATTACTTGATGCAGTCTTGTGGAGCCGACATATTAGTGTTGGTTAAGTTAGAACGTTTGGATTAGGTGGTTTCCATGGAGATGTGCCCCACCCAGCTGTGGGTGATGACTCTGATTGGATAATTTCTATGGAGGGGTGGCCCTACCCATTCAGTATGGGCCTTGATTAGTTTACTGGAGCACTATATAAGCTCAGACAGAAGAAGCGAGCTTTCTACAGCCAAGAGGGACACTTTGAAGAATGCATAAGGGCTGAGAGAGTAGCTGGAGCTGAGGCAGATATTTTGAAGATGGCTGTTGGAAGCTGATGCAGGCATTTTGGAGAATGTCATTTTGGAATGCAAATTGGGAGCAAGCAGATACCAGCCATGTGCCTTCCTAGCTAACAGAAGTTTTCCGGACACTATTGGCCATCCTCCAGTGAAGGTACCTGATTGTTGATGCATTACCTTGGACACTTTATGGCCTTAACTCTGTAACTGTGTAACCAAATAAACCCCTTTATAAAAGCCAATCCATTTCTGGTGTTTTGCATTCCAGCAGCATTAGCAAACTAGAACAGTCCCTATAAGAAGGAAGCAGGAGGATGATATTCAGTAGTAAAAGATGTGATAATGGAGGCAAAAAATTTGCAGACACTCAAGAAAGAGGCCATGCACCAAGGAATGCAGGCAGCATCTAGAAGATGTAAAAGGCATAGGATACCAGTTACAGGCATCCTCACTCAAATAGAGAAAATGGAAGAAAGAAAGGAGTCACTGGTCCCAAGCAATTTTGAAATCCAGCAGAATAAATTCTGTTAGGTTCGAGGCCTGGGAATAACCTCTGTGGCCTGAGGCTCTGCCCTCTGAATCACCCTTCCTTTTTCAGGAAGCGTAGCATGTGTTTACAGCCAAGTAGTTTTATTAGCCTGTTTCCTGCCTGCATGATTTTGGGACTCCAACAGCCTTCTTTCATTTCACTCTCCCTCTGTATTCCTCGCAGTGCAAGCTGGTGTTGTTAATGCTGGATTGACATTTTCAAAAAACTTGTCTGTCTCCCATTATGTCCCAGTGATTCACTCCATTAGACAAGAGGCTCCTTCCTTCACAAATCCTTCCTGGGTAACCCAGGTCTATTTTTGCCTTCTGCTGAGCTGGATGATGGCATCCAAGTCACATGCCCAATCTCTTTAAACAATCTGTGTGACTGAATGATGTGACATTTTGTTACTTCCAAGGCACTAACTAGCTAAAGGTTATCCAGTCACACCCTTGGCTTTCTCTCCAGAACACACTCTCCAGGCTGTGAGTCTCTTCATTTTAGCATCTTTTGCACTCTGGATAGGCTGAGTTTCTCAATTCAAGTCCTGCTTCCTTTTTGCTTAACAGCTCTTCCCTCAATTTATCTCTTTCCTTTTGCATTTTACTATGGGTAGCAAGAAAAAATCAGGCAATACCTTCCACACTTTGCTTGGAAATCTCAGCTAAGTATCCAAGCTCATAGCTTACAAGTTCTGCTTTCCACATGTCTGCAGGTCACAGTTTACCTAAGCTATCCTACATAACAAGGATCCCCTTTCCTCCAGTTGCCAATAGATGTTCCTCATTTCCTTTGGAGCCCTCACCAGCAGTACATTTAACACCCTTATTTCTACCACCAATCTGTTTATGATGCTTCAAGTATTGCCTACACTTGCTCTCTTCAGATTCTGGTAACTGTTCCCCCTTCTTTCCTACTCAGGGCTGGGGCTGGTAATGCTCCTGAACTTCCCCTTCCCCCTCTCCATGCCATCATAAATAATCATCTTCCACCTGCCTCCTCCTGGGACCCTGACAGATGCACTTCCAGAGCCAAGTTCTCCAAACCACCTCCATGCATTCATTCATTCATTCATTCATTCATTCATCTCTTCAGTCATAAATATTTTTCCTTCACCAACTACTCTGGTTTGTTAATGCATCCATTATGCAAAATACAAGAAATGGACTGGCTTTTATAAAGAGGTTTTATTAGTTCACAAATTTACAAAATGTCTCCCTCAGCTGTAGCAGTGAGCTCCTTCTGTCTGAGCTCTTATAGGCTCCAGTAAACTAATCAGGACCCAGGCTGAATAGGTGAGGTCATGCCTCCATGGAAATAATCTAATCAAAAGGTCACTCCCTAATCAAAGGTGTCACTCAAACTTGGGTGAGTAACATCTCCATGGAGACACTCAATGAAAAGTTTCCAACATAATAAACACTAATACATCTGCCCCACAAGATTGCATTAAAGAACATAGTATTTTGGGGGAAATAATACATCCAAACTGGCACACCAACTGTGTGCCAGTGTTCTAAGTAAATAAAACAAATGAAAATCTCTGTCCTTTTGGAATTTTATATCCAAGTGATGGATAATTTTTAAAAAATTAGCAAAATATATAATAGGTCAGATGCAAGAAGTCTTATGGAGTAAAAGAAACAAGGAAACAGGGTTGGGGAGTATGGGATAGAATTTTAAATGGGTGGTCAGAGAGACCTCCATGAGAAAGTGACATTTTAGGAAAGAAAAAGTTGACTTTATGACATTACTCAGGCTGGCCTTCACACCAATTTGCCTCCTGGAGGCCTTTCCTGACCCCTCCCCCCAATTTAGAATTGCACCCCTACCCTGTCAGATCGACCTCCCTGCTCTGTTTCCCTCCACAGCACCACCTGACATCTCATGTATGTTGTCCCTTTTGTTATTTATTGTCTGTGTTCCATGAGGGTAAGGGTTTTTATGCTTTGTTAATGCTTTGTTCATCTAGCTCACATGTGTCAGTGTTGCTGCAAATGTGGAACTACATGTGGGTGGTCAGAGAGACCTCCATGAGAAAGTGACATTTGAGAAAAGATCCCAAGGAGAGAGGCCATGCCACTTGATCATCCATGGGAAAAGCAAATTAAAAGATCTTTCAACATGGCCATATCTGGCTGGTTCCAGAATGTGGTTGGAGAGTGGTAGGAAATGAGGTCAAAGCAATTAAGTCCACAAAGTGTCTGAACTACTTATTATGAATTGAACATTCATAGTAATGACAAAAATCTTATGAGGTAAATGTCCAGGTCACCAAAATCTATTTGTTTATCTACAGTTGATAGGTTCAGCTGACCCTAAGTTTGGGACCTACACCATCATAAAAGAGTAAGAGCTCACCCAATCAGCATTAGTTCAGCCTTGCTTCTGAATTGATTCAATTCTGATGTTCACATCTAGTTCTACTAACTAGGTTTTTTGCCTTATTCAATTGTGAGGAGGCCACTGCCTTCTACTCTACTTCTGATAACTAGGCCACCAGCTTTTGCATCACACTGAAGCCATGGTCTGGGTGTCCTTCCCATTCCCCTAGTTTCTCCAGATCTTGCATTCTGCTTTCAGAGAATAGAGCCTCAGTGCAGTTCCCATCTGAGATCCCTGGTGTGGCTGTGCACTGCCTTTGCTTCACACACCACTGGTCGGCTCCAACCTCCTGCTACTGCTCCCTGCCTGGTCTGTGCCAGTGCCTGCTCCACCCTGATGCAGCTGCTTGGTTCCTGAGGGCTGGTCACTCTGATTTGACTATCCTGTCACCAACCAGGCCCCCAACAGTTTTCACCCCCTAATTTTGTTTTTTATTAGAGCAGTTGTAGATTTACAGAAACAAAATGCAGGGAGTACATTTACCCCCCTCTCACAGGCACAAAGTTGTTCCTATTATTAACATTTTGCATTAGTGTGGTACCTTTGTTACAACTCATGAAACAACATTATTATAATTATGCTATTAACTTTAGCACCTTCTTTACGTTGAGTTGTTGTGTTCTATGGGTAGTGTGTGTGTGTGTGTGTGGTAACTTATACACACCTAAAATTTCCCTTTATAACTTTTGTGAATATATAATTCAATGGTGTTAATTACATACACAAAGTCATGCCTCCATCCCTATCATCCATTGATAAACCTTTTCCATCACCCGTGTTCCAGTTTGCTAATGCTGTCCATTATGCAAAATACCAGATATGGATTGGCTTTTATAAAGGGGGTTTGTTTGTTTGCAGAGTTACAGTCTTAAGGCCATAAAGTGTCCAAGGTAACACATCAGCAATCAGGTACCTTCACTGGAGGTTAGCTCTGAAGGCACATGGCTGGCATCTGCTTGCTCCAAGGTTGTGTCTCAAAATGGCATTCTCCAAAATGTCAGCTTTCAATGGCCATCTTCAAAATGTGTCTCTCAGCTGCAACACCTCCTTCTGTCCATGACCACTTTTATAGGACTCCAGTGATTCAATTAAGACCCTCCATGAATGGGTGAGGTAACACCTCCATGGAAATTATCCAATCAAAAGTCTCACCCAAAGTTGATTGAGTCACAGCCCATGGAAACACTCAATCAAAGGATTCCAACCTAATCAACACTAATACATCTGCCCCACAAGATTGCATCAAAGAACATGGCATTTTGGGGGACCTAATACATCCAAACTGGCACACTATTTTAATAGTTATCCATTTTTTAAAAATTTAAGCAGTAATAGAAACAAAAAAAAACAGCATCCCCTGCCCTTCCTCTCCCTATTTCTCCCTGGTTCATGCAGTCACAGAAAGAAGTAACAAGTAGAAGCCACTTTCAACTTTCACCTCCGTATTCCTAAATAATGCATGTTAGTTATTTCTTACTCTGTTGTGGACATTATCTTCTGTCTTCCTGTTTTGTTAGCTGTAGCTTTAGCTCATAACCACTTTTTTTTTTTATTAAATTCAGTTTTATTGAGATATATTCACATACCATACAATCATCCATGGTGTACAATCAACTGTTTACAGTACCATCATATAGTTGTGCATTCATCACCCCAATCTATTTTTGAACATTTTCCTTATACCAGAAAGAATCAGAATAAAAATAAAAGTAAAAAAGAACACCCAAATCACCCCCATCCCACCCTATTTTTCATTTAGTTTTTGTCCCCATTTTTCTACTCATCCATCCATACACTGGATAAAGGGAGTGTGATCCACAAGGTTTTCACAATCACACTATCACCCCTTGTAAGCTACATTGTTATACAATCATCTTCAAGAGTCAAGTCTACTCGGTTGGAGTTTGGTAGTTTCAGGTATTTACTTCTAGCTATTCCAATACATTAAAACCTAAAAAGTATTATCTATATAGTGCATAAGAATGCCCACCAGTCATATCCACTTTTGTTTTCCCTTCCCCTAGTCCACCAGTATAATTATATCACTTTTTTTTTTGGTATTTATGTTATTATTTCTATCAGGTAGATCCTGTTCACTGTGGAGCTAAGTAAGGAATAACTTTTTTTTTCTTATAGCAAATTATTGCCTCTTTTTAAAAACATGGCTATGTACCTACCCTTTTACTCCTCCAACATGCCATATGCACTGCCAAAAGTCAATTTGCATCAGCACATCCTCGGGTCCATTTCTTTCCATTGGACCTTCTGTCTTCCCATTTTACACTGGCTTCTTGGCATCCTCGACTGGTGGCACAGCTGTCACCTCAATACTTCCCTAAAACTTACTCCTGAGCCCAGTGCTGGATGTCCTGCTGTCTTCCAGGGTGTTGGTTTACTTCCTTATTTTCCTCCAGTAGTATTCAAGAGAAGGGCAAAGAAGGTAAAATTCTCATGTCCATAAATGTCTTTCAGTTGGCTAAAAGTTTAGCTGAATGTGAGACTTAGAGAATGAAAATCATCTTCCCTCTAAATGTGAGCAATCATTTTTCTCTGGCTTCCTAGTGTGGTGGGTGAAGCTGTGATGTCGTACTGGCTTCCAACCCTTGACATGTGATTTGTAGGCATCTCTGTCTATGCAAATATATATTCCGAGCTATGTGTGTGACTTTCACTTGTTCTAGCCATCACCCTAAAATAAAGTGCAAGGAAACAGGTGAGATTTATTTTCATAATGTTTTATTTAACCCACTATATTAAAAAGTATTATCATTTCAGCATGTGATCAATAAGAAAATTATTAATGACATATTTTACATTTTTTTTGTGCGAGACCCTCAAGATCCAGTGTGTATTTTCACTTACAGCACATCTCAATTCAGACTAGATAAAACAGCTGCCAATGTCTATCACATAGGGCAGTGTGGATTTAGGGGTTTTTAGGATTTTCTTTTGATCCTTAATATACTCAAGTTTCAGACCAATGTATGTCTCGATGTGGGTCCTTTTCATCTGTTGTTCTTCTGTTGGGCCCTTTCAATATGGAGACTCATATCCTTTAATTCTGAGAAATTTTCTTGAATTATTATTATTATTATTTTGCAATTTCCTCCCAATCTTTTCTCAGTTCCTCTTTCTGAAACACCTATTCAGTCTCTAAAGTCATTATCCTTTCTCTACTATTCTCTATTTCTTTTCTTTTTTTTTAATATTACATTCCTACCCTCATTTGATGTTTTCAGTTCAGTTACCATCTTTTTTTAATCTTCATTTTATTGAGATATACTCACATACCACGCAGTCATACAAAACAAATCGTACATTTGATTGTTCACAGTACCATTACATAGTTGTACATTCATCACCAAAATCAATCCCTGACACCTTCATTACCACACACACAAAAATAACAGGAATAATAATTAAAGTGAAAAAGAGCAATTAAATTTTGTTTCCTTCCCCCATTTTTCCACTCATCCATCCATAAACTAGACAAAGGGGAGTGTGGTCCTTATGGCTTTCACAATCCCATTGTTAACCTCACAAGCTACATTTTTATATAATCATCTTCAAGATTCATGGGTTTTGGGTTGCAGTTTGATAGTTTCAGGTATCTGCTGCCAGTAACCCCAATTCATTAGAACCTAAAACGGGTTGTCTACATTGTGCATAAGAGTGCCCACCAGAGTGACCTCTCAGCTCCTTTTGTAATCTCTCTGCCACTGAAGCTTATTTCATTTCCTTTCATTTCCCCCTTTTGGTCAAGAAGATGTTCTCCATCCCACAATGCCAGCTCTACGTTCCTCCCCAGGAGTCATATTCCACATTGCCAGGGACATTCACTCCCCTGGGTATTTGATCCCATGTAGAGGGGAGGGCAGTGATTTCACCTGCCAAGTTGGCTTAGCTAGGGAGAGAGGGCCACATCTGAGCAACAAAGAGGCATTCAGGAGGAGGCTCTTAGGCACCTATAATTGTGCCTAATATAGGGAGGCCTAGCCTCTCCTTTGCAATAGCTACCATCATTTTAATCTCATTTTCCCTTTTATCATTACACCCTGTTATTTGAATATCTTATTTCATTTGTCTGGGGCTAATAACAAGTGACTTATAAAGTCTTGTTCTCTTCATTATTTCTATTTCCCCTAAATTCCATTTTCCTGGCATTTGTGTGTTTTGGTTTGTCTGCTATGTAGGAGACTTCCTTCAAATAACAGACAATCCTTGGTGGTCCCTCCATATTCAAAAGTGAGACACCTTTGACATTTGCTCTATAGCTACTCATTGAATTGTACTTTGAAAGTTATCACCTTTCTGTATGTATTTCATATTTCACAATAAGGAAAGAAGTGAAACTATAGAACAGTAACCTGTAACATTCTTTGAAATTACCTATATAACTGTTGAGCTATACTTCGAAAGTTATCACCTTTCTGTATATATATTATATATTTTGCAATATGGAAATAACTAAAATTCTGGAACTGTAACCCATAACATTCTTTGAAATTTGTTCTCTAGCTACTTGTTAAATTGGAGTGTGAAAGTTATCACTGATACATATAGATGTTAAATTTCATGATTAAAAAAAAAGAGTGAGACAGCAAAATCTCAGTGGAATATCTGTGTGTTCGTGGCCAGGGTTTGGGGTTGGTGGGTTTTTTTGTTTGTTTGTTTTAGAACCCAGTATCAGCATTTAGAGAAATTTTCTTTTGCATTCCTTTGGGATTTCCCTGGAGAATAACCTCTTGACCTGGTGTGCCAGTTTGATGTATTATGTCCCCCCAAATGACATTATCTTTGATGCAATCTTATGTAGGCAGACATATTAGTGTTGATTAGATTTTGGAATCCTTTGGCTGTTTCCATGGAGATGTGATTCAATCAACTGTGGACAAGACCTTTGTTTGGATAATTTCCGTGGAGGTGTTGCCCCACCCATTCAGGGTAAGTCTGAATTAAATTACTGGAGCACTATATAAGCTCAGACAGAAGAAGCAAGCTAGCTACAGCCAAGAGGGACACTTTGAAGAATGCACAGGAGCTGAGAGAGAGAACCTACAGATGAGAGACACTTTGAAGATGGCCATTGAAAGCAGACTTTTGCTCCAGAGAAGCTAAGAGAGGACAAACACCCCAAGAGCAACGGAGAGTGACATTTTGGAGAGAAGCTGAAGCCTAGAGAGGAACATCCTGGGAGAAAGCCATTTTGAAACCAGAACTTGGAGCAGACCCCAGCCACGTCTTCCCAGCTAACGGGTTTTCCGGATGACATCGGCCATCCTCCAGTGAAGGTACCCGATTGTTGATGTGTTACCTTGGACACTTTATGGTCTTAAGACTGTAACTGTGTAACCAAATAAACCCCCTTTTATAAAAGCCAATCCATATTTTGGGATAGAATAAAAAAAAAAAAAAAGCCAATCCATCAAGGGCAATGGAGGTTGGATCCTTGCAGACGTTGCTGCCAGGATTTACTTTGGCAATGGCTGTGGCTCCTCAGAAATTAGGCCTAGTTTTGGGCTGGTATGAATATGACTGCTATGAACATCCCGAAACTACTCATTTAATGGACATATAGTCATATAGTTTCCTATCTCTTAGATAGAGTGGAGTCAGTGGAGAATATATGCCTCCACCAAGGAGGAATGATCAATGGTATGCTACCACCTTCACCAATCAATAGATTGATCAGTTACCAATACAACCTACTCAGGGAGAAACTCTCAGAGTCCTGGAGTTGAAGGGGTTCCTGAGGAAGACAGCAACCACCATGTCTACAAATCAAGTGATTGTTGTGTTCCTGGTATGAGCTTAGGCCTAAAGGAAAAGGCAAGGAAGCAGTTCCTGAGACCCAAAGGGAGATTCCTGTGGAGCTACCCACATGGTGAGGTGCACTTTTCTTGGTTGAGGGACACAGGCAGCTCAAGTGCTCTGTGGAGAGAGATACAATGATCTAGAGAAGCATTTGTGTTCAATGACACAGGATGACATTTATTTTTACCATTCCACCCATGTGCTACTCTAACAACAGATCATCTCATCTGGCAGTGATTCTGATAATGAAGTTGACAAAAAGTTAAAGAGGAAAAAGCAAGTTACTCCAGAAAAACCTGTAAAGAAGCAAAAGACTGGTGAAACCTCAAGAGTGCTGCCATCTTCCAAGCAGAGCAGCAGCAGCAGCAGCAGCAGAGATGATAACATGTTTCAGATTGGAAAAATGAGAGCATGGCTTCTGCATGAACTCTGCAGTGTCAAAATTCAAGCTTTAGTGACAGTGTCAGTGTGAGTGAGAGTGAGACTGAAAGTGATAGCTCTGAAGACAGTGGGACCATGAAAAGCTTGTCCTCATTTTCCCAGTCTGAAGAAGATTACCTAAGCTCTGAAAGCATAATGGAAGAGCCAGCTTCTGAACAATTACGGTATGAGTTTGAAATTAATGAAGAGAAGCCTACGGATGTTGAAGCTACAGATGTTAGCAGCTGTGATTTACAAAGATCAGGAAGAAAGAATACACTGAAGCTATATACTAATTAATTCTCTGTATGTCTGACACATCCAGACCATTGAGACTCAGAGTGATACCACTGGAGGGCCACTGGGGAAGAAGAAAATCTGCAGAGGAACCAGGCCATAGAATTCTTCGATAGCTTGAGCATCTATTTTCTCTACAATGTCATCAAACAAAAGCCAGAAGCCATGACTTATCACAATAGGACCACTGCCACAGGGAACCACCATGGCGACCAGGTCGTAATTGCGGTCCAGGTTCACTGCATCACTGGAGGGGTTGAAGAGCTGAAGTTCCACAGGGAATACCAAACATTTCACAGTTCAAGCATTGAGTTTCACTGGAGAGCATTCCCTGAAAAATCTCATGGACCCAGGATGTCTGCAATAGTGTTTAGCAAATAATTTAAAAATTCATGGCATCCTGCTGCATGTATTACCAAAGAGATCATTCTCTTTTCTCAGCCTTGAAATGAACGCCTTTGGTGGGGTCACACCAACCTCATTCTTCCACGTGGCAATGCTGTGGAAAAGGTCTGCCAGGCATGTCAACAAGTTTTCCTTCTTTTTTTGCTGGGCCTTGTGTGCCCACACATTCTCATGGAATGGCCAGCAGAAGTACAACACTTGAGCATGGAGTTACAGTAGCATGTGTTTCCTGAGGCACTGGCAAGTCCCAGGGCTAATACAGACTCTTTCCTAGAGGAAATACTGACATTAGCTGGGTATGAAGGTGGGCATAGGAAGTGTCAGTGAGCGGAATAACCTCATCTCACTATAGTTACTTTTACTTATTTTCGTTTTTGTTATATCTGTATTTATTACAGCATTTGAGTATTGGTACCTTTTATTAAAAGGGTCAATTTGGTGTTTTGCTGTTAAGCTGGTTTTCGGTTTCCTACAAATATTATGAGTTATATTTATGGGCTTCTCTATGGGAAGACAATGAACTTTCATATACTATAATATACTGTGAAGGTATTATTCTGTTACCTAATATATCAGTGAATAAACATGCAAACTTAAAAAAAAAAAAAAAAAAGCCAATCCATCTCTGGTGTTTTGCATCCTGGCAGCATTAGCAAAGTAGAACACCTGGTGTATAGGGTGGGAGTGGGTATAAACCTGACTATCAGAAACAATCCAGAACAGTTGAAGGAAAAGAATTGAAGGCTTCATTCTTCCTTTTAGTTTAGCTTAGTTTTAGCTGAGATGCTCACCTCTCCTGCATCTGCTATCTCCGTCTGCTGCCATTCAGTCTACAGAAAATAAGCCTATGGTCTCTTGCCTGGGGCAAAAAGAGAAGTAATCTCCAAGTGCATGTGTTAGGACAAGGGATCAGGCTAGCCCACTCCTCTGAACTTAGACTTTCGACCAGTATCCTTGGTTTCAGCCATGGTGTTCTGAACTACCAGGTGCCTCCATGTCCTGGAGACACTCTGCAAGGCAGGAGGCTGACTTTCTGTCAGTGGATTCCTCTGCAGGCCTTAGAGTTAGCTTCTTCCACTCTAAGCCCATCACCTCTGCTCCATGCTCTCCTTCTCTTCCAAAAATAACTCTTGAAGTCCCTTGTCCATTGCATGTTTCCCTTTCTTTTGTCTTTATCATTGTTGATTTACTATATTTTCTATTCTTTTCCTCTAATCTTAAGGAGGTCTCAATAAAAAGGAATTGAAAGTGGTTAATCTCTCTTCTGGAATTTAAAGCCTCCATTTCAGACTCTGTATATAGTCTGCTCTCAATTTTAGAAAAATCAAGTTATAATCGTACTCATTCTTAAAGCTATGTCTACATATTGGGCAAAATATTCTATGATTATATTCAATACATTTTGCCAAAACTATATGAAATGTTTTATTTCAGCATAGTTATTTAATGGAGAAGTATTTGTTCATTACATCTTTTTGTCAAAAGGCAGAGCTGAACAATATCAAGAAAATTAATATGGCTAATTTTTTCCCCTCATGACTAATAAAATGATTTGATTGGCTAATAGCCAGCAATCTTTCTGGGAAAAAATTTCCCCCATTTAAAAACTATAAACTAAAAATTTGTTTAGCAAGTTCTTTCTGGGAAATTTAATTTCTACATTAAAAAATATAAACTAAAATTCTTTGCTGTATGCAAAACTAAATAATTTTTACATATTTGCCAGGATTCTTCAGGAAATACAGAGTATACTCTTCCGGGATTTAGAAGAGAATTTCAGGGTTAAGGGAACCAACAGAGGATATTTCATCACCCAGGGATGAGGGGCAGGAAACTCTGACACTGGCCAGAGGCTGGAGCTGTAGAAGAGGACTGTGGTGTTAGAGAACTCAGTCCCCAACAGAACCACAAAGCTGAGGCACAGAGAGAGTGGGGTAGAAATTCCCTGATATCTCTGACCTTCACCCATTGATCAAACCCAGCTGAACGCCAGAGAACAAGGACATCTGTGTGGCACCGTCTGCAGGGTCAGACCCTGAGGCTTAGGGGTAGGTAGAGAAGGATGGAGAATGGTTGGAGCCGGGGGAGGCAAACGGAGTGTCATTAGCTACCTAACAATATGCAATTGTTCATGTGGGCTTCATTTGGAGAAAATCTCAAAATTAGTTGGTGACCATAGGACTTGTATAGTAGCACCTCCCCATTCCAATTATCATTTAGGTTTTCCATTAAATATTTTCTTTAGGTTTAGAAAGACTATGTGCCAAGGAATACTTAATGGTTGAGCTTGAAAAGAACCTATATTTACATATTTAAGATTTTCTAAAGGGAGATGGCAATTACAATCTCTTTGCAACTAAGGTAAAACTAAAATATTTATAATTTTCTTTAAAGATTTTCTTTCAGTATTAGCAAGTCTCAGTCATCTCAGTATTAACAGTATATTTAAAATTGAAGGGACAGTCCAATTCTCAAATCCGTAAAAATGCTAACCTTCCAGTTTAATTTTGCTGACTTCTTTATGCTTCAGATTCAAAATTTAATAAATGTAAAATGTTAGTGATGATTTTCTTTTACTACACATGAAAGCTGGCAGATTTAGCAATGTCTTATGTGTGATTAAAAAATTCAGTTATTACTTTTTTCCTTCTATTCCATTGAGCTATTTCAGGGTTAATCTTTTGGCTCATAAACATGCAGAACTCCTTAGAGTTCAATAGTGTTATGTGCATGTAAGGACTTGGGAATTGGGCCTTTGGTTTATTTCTCAACTCTTCACTTGAATTGCCTTTGCTTCATTTTCTAAAGGTAGTTTCCCGGATGTCTATTCATTTGTACACTGCACCCTGTTTTCCCTTTGTAAATTTGGACAATTCATACCCCTACCCTCTCTTTGGTTTCCAGAGGTTCTGGTCCATGAAACACTGTTGCTTAGCAACAGGTTAACTAGCTGTTACTCTCCATGGTGTACTACAAAAGAGCTGATCAAAGCCCCCCTCCCCATGAACTCTTATTTATTACATGAATATAAGATAGAGTTTCTTATGCTGTATTATTGATTGGGCTATACAACGTTACCTGTCTTTAAATTGCAGAAAAAGAAAAAGTTGCATGTTTTAAAATCAAATGTTTCTTACTAAAATTTGCATGCATGCTTGGTTTGATTTTAAAACAATTTTTTTGCTTAAAAGGATTCTTTTTTTTAATTTTTAATTTGAAATAAATTCAAACGTACAGTAACAGTTGCAAAAATAATACAAACCCCATACACAGAACTCCAGCATACCCCAACCCCCCTCCACCAATACCTCGATCTACCAACTTTAATATTTACCATTTCTTTCTTTCCCTCCCTCCCTCCCTGTCTATCATAAAAGGATTCCTTTTAATTGAAATACGATAAATTTGTTTTCCCTAAATTTAAACCAAAGAAAATACACATGATTTTAAGCTGATTACCCAAACTCTTCCAAAATACCTTTTCTTACTAAAGTTTGCTCCATATAAATGGCTGTTCTGAATAAAAAGAGAGTGATGACAAAATAATCTTCATATATCTTATATCAAATTTAAATATACTGAAGTCAACTTGTGATTCACAGATGCATTGCCATGATACTTTGAGAAATCAACAACTTTTAAAAACATCTAAGAGATTTTTAAAGTTTAATTCTTTTGAACTGGGGAGCACAGAAAGCTAAGGTAAAGTTCAGACTTAGTAACAAAAGACCATAATATTCTGGATTCTTCACTTGTCAAACTGCTCTAAAATTCCCTGTTGCTAAGGAAGGAGATAAAGAAGAACTCTTAAGCCACCTGAAATAATATTTGATAGGCTAAAAAAAGAAAAAAGAGGAAAAACATAAATTCAAGCTTAAATTTTATAATATTTAAAATGTTAGGGGCTCAAACAGATATTTGCACACCAAGGCTCATAGAAGTTTTATTCACAGTTGAAAATGGAAACAACTCAAGTGCCCACTGTCAGATGAGTGGATGAACAAAATGCAGTACAGACATACAATGGGAATCATTCAGCCATAAAAAGGAATGGAGTTCTGAACTGTGAAAACACTGTGCTGAGTGAAGTGAGCAAGATGCAAAAGGACAAATACTGTATGATTCCACTCATACGAAATACCTAGGATAATCAGATTCATAGAGACAGAAAGCAGATTAGGGACTGGGTCGGAGGGGAGTATGGGGGGTTATGTCTTAAAGGGAACAGAGTTGGTAGCACAACATTGTAAATGTAATTAATGTCACCGAATTGTATGCTTTAAATGGTTAAAATGGCAGAGTTCTTCCTTATCTCCTTCCTTAGCAACAGGGAATTTTAGAACAGTTTGACAAGTTGGCCGGCTAAGATGGAATAAGCATACTATAGTATTTCTGTCCCACTCATTACAACTAAAAAATTGGGGCAGCTCCCCTCTACATGGGGCCTGACTCCCAGGGGTGTAAATCTCCCTGGCTATGCAGGATATGACTCCAGGGGATGAATCTGGACCTGGCATCGTGGGATTGAGAACATCTTCTTGACCAAAAGGGGGAGGCAAAATGAAACAAAATAAAGCTTCAGTGGCTGAGAGATTTCAAATGGAGTTGAGAGGTCACTCTGGTGGACATTCTTATGCACCATGTAGATAACACTTTTTAGGTTTTAATGCTTTGGAATAGCTAGAAGTAAATACCTGAAACTACCAAACTCCAACCCAGTAGCCTTGATTCTTGAAGACGATTGTACAACAATGTAGCTTACAAGGGGTGACAATGTGATTGTGAAAACTTTGTAGATCACACTCCCTTTATCCAGTGTATGGATGGATGAGTAGAAAAATGTGGACAAAAACTAAATGAAAAATAGGGTGGGACGGGAGGTGATTTGGGTGTTCTTTTTTTTCTATTTTTACTTTTTATTCTTATTCTGATTTTTTCTGGTGTAAGGAAAACATTCAAAAATAGATTTGGGTGATGAATGCACAACTATAAGACAGTACCATGAACAGTTGGTTGTACACCATGGATGATTGTATGGTATGTGAATATATCCCAATAAAACCAAATTTAAAAAAAAATGGGGCAAAATTTAAAAGCAACTACCTAAGGACTCTTAAAAGCAAATAATGGCAAGCAAGTTGGTGGAGATTAAAAAATGAAAAAGTATCCTGTTCAGAAATTAGTTTCCAAGTATTTTTTTCTCTTTACTCTTCTAGCTTTGACATGAGGTTGGCCCCTGTCATGGAACTGTACAGTTGACATGCACAGGAAAAACTCCAAAAAAAAAAAAATAATAATAAAAAAAGAAAGAAACCAAAACACAGTCTTTATGGACAGAGGACTGGAAAAAGTGGTTCCTAAGAGCTAAATAGCTGTGTTTTGGGGAATTCTAGTGGAGAGAGAGCTAGAGAAGGGGTGTTCCAGTTTGCCAGTGCTGCCAGAATGCAAAACACCAGAAATGGATGGACTTTTATAAAAGGGGGTTTATTTGGTTACACAGTTACAATTTTAAGGCCATAAAGTGTCAAAGGTCACACATCAACAATCAGGTACCTTCACTGGAGGATGGCCAATGGTGTTTGGAAAACCCCTGTTAGCTGGGAAGGCATGTGGCTGGTGTCCGCTCCAGAGTTCTGGTTTCAAAATGGCTTTCTCCCAGGATGTTCTCTCTAAGCTGTGGTTTCTCTCCAAAATGTCACTCTCAGTTGCTCTTGGGGTGTTTGTCCTCTCTTAGCTTCTCCAGAGCAAAAGTCTGCTTTCAATGGCCATCTTCAAATTGTCTCTCATCTGCAGCTCCTCTCTCAGCTCCTGTGCATTCTTCAAAGTATCCCTCTTGGCTGTAGCAAGCTCGCTCCTTCTGTCTGAGCTTATATACTGCTCCGGTAAACTAATCAAGGCTCACGCTGAATGGGCAGGGCCAAACCTCCATGGAAATGATCTAATCAGAGTTGTCACCCACAGTTGGGTGGGGCACATCTCCATGGAAACACTCAAAGAATTACAATCTAATCAACACTAATATGTCTGCTCACACAAGATTGCATCAAAGATAATGGCGTTTTGGGGGACACAATACATTCAAAGTGGCACAAGGGGAATCCCTAATTCTGCATATCATTGGGCACAGGTCCTGGGTTTAAGCATGGACAGAATCAAAGAACCTTAGCAAAGGCTTTGACTGAACTATTAGAACCACTGCCCCCAGAAAGAGACACTGAATTTGCTGTTGAATCTGTTTGGGATGATTGCCTGGTTAAAATGAGTATTTTCCAGAGGAAACACATACTTAATATTCAAAGTGTCCAGGAAACAATCAAAAATTACTTGACATACAAGGAACTAGGAAAATATGGCCAATTTACAAGGGAAGAAACAATCAACACTGGTCAAGTGAAAAAATGACCCAGATGTTGGACAAAAACTCTAAAGCAGCTATTATAACCGTACTCTTGAAATGAATGGAAATATAGAAATTCTTGCCAGAGACATAAAAGATAAAAAAAAATTCCAGATGAGAATTTTACAACTAAAAAATATAATTGCTGAAATAAAAAATACAGTGTTTGGGCTTAATAACAAAATGTAAGAAGAAAGAGTCAATGAATTTGAAGAATTTGAAGTAGAAATTCTCCAATCTGAGGAACACAGTGAAAAAAGATTAACCAAAATGAACAGAGCCTTACAGGCCTATGCGACAATATCAAATGGTATATATTTTTTTTGTTGGAGGCCCAGAAAGAGAGGAGAAAGAGATTAACCCTTTAAAAAGGGGGGGGGGGATGTTGAAGAAATACTTGCCTAAAACTTTCTAAATTTGATGAACAACATAATTTACAGGCTCAAGAATCTCAGCAAAATCCAAACAAGATGCCAGCATATCATAATTAAACTGCTGAAAACAAAAGCAGCCAGAGAAAAATAACACATTACATATAGGGAACAATAATTTTAATAATTTTAATAACTGTAACTATCTAATTTAAAAAAAAAACATGTAGGTCAGAATGCAGTGGAAAAATACCTTTAAAGAGCTAACAGAAAAGAACTATCAAACTGGAATTATATATACACCAGTGAAAATATCCTTCAGGAATGTGGTGGTTTTAAAATATACCCACAAATTATCTGACAAGTCTAATTTCCCTCCCCTGGAGTGAGAGGCTGAATTAGTGATTTACTTTTAAGGAATAGAATGCAGCAGAAGTGGCATTTTATGATTCTGAAATCTCAATTATCCTGGTGTGCCGGTTTCAATGTATTGTGTCCCCCAAATGCCATTATCTTTGTGGTCTTGTGTGGGGCAGACGTTTTGGTGCTGGTTGGATTTGCTTGGAGTGTGCCCCACCCAGCTGTGGGTGATGATTTTGATGAGATATTCCCATGGAGGCATGGCCCTGCCCATTCAGGGTGGGCCTTGATCAGTGGAGCCATATAAATGAGCTGACTCAAAGAGAGGGAACAGAGTGCAGCTGTGAGTGGTGTTTTGAGGAGGAGCAAGCTTGCTGGAGAGGAACGTCCTGGGAGAAAGCCGTTTTGAGGCCAGAGCTTTGGAGCGGACGCCGGCTGCCTTCCTAGCTAACAGAGGTTTTCCGGAGGCCATTGGCCATCCTCCGGTGAAGGTACCCCATTGCTGGTGTGTTACCTTGGACACTTTGTGGCCTTAAGACTGTAACTGTGTAGCGAAATAAACCCCCGTTTTACAAAAGCCTATCCATCTCTGGTGTTTTGCATTCTGCAGCATTAGCAAACTAAAACACCTGGTTTAGTTAGCACCAGTTTCCCAAAAACAGGGCTCAAATTTCGGTTATCATGATATACCAACTATGAGTAATTGCATAAAACACAAGCTCTTCAATGCAGAAATCAGTATGCAGATAGCAAGTGCCCATCATGATCAGTAACCAATCACATCACTTCTTTCAAAGCCTGTTGGTGATTGGTCACCATACATGAGTAGTCATTTTATGCACAGACAGCAAAGTGTGTAGTTGTGTTGCCTTCTTGGCTCCCACTGATAAACCTACATGAAATTTTCAGAAACAGGCACTTGAAAGAGGGAATTGGCCAACAAAGAAAAAGGTGCAGTGAAGAACTGTGCACTGGAAATGCTGAAAGTGAAATTCAAAGCAAACATAAATGGAGCTATAGAAAAAATAGCTGACTGTGGGAATAGTGATAGAGACTTTAGATGTACAGCCATAGGAACCTAATGAACAGGGACTTAAATAAATGAGGAAAATTATTGTGACAAAAAGGATGAAAATGTCTCAGAGGACGTGACACCAACAAAAACTTCCCATTAAAGGAACTCTCAGAGATATCCCATGACAGCAAAAGCGCAAAGGATAAAATGGTGGAAATTGATCCAAACTCAGAAATTAATATGATAATTTGCCAAAACATGGTAAAGATGCTCCATTAATATCATGAATTATATGACTAATGAAGAAGGCAAGCACTGTTCAAATGACCCTTGATAAGTTTTTTTATAATGAAATAAATCACATTATTTCTCAGTAATTCTTATGTTTTTAATTACCGTGTACTAAATGTGAGTTTTACTATTTTTTCATTCCTTATACATGTACAACTGATGGCAAGTTTGTAATGTTTTGACAACCATTTTCAAAAGTCATAGAAAATCATAATTTTATCCATTGACTATTATTATCACATTGCATGATTTCAGCTTGCAAGGTCATTTTTCCAGATGCTCATTACTGTGCAAAGCAAAACTCTCTGTGTTATACATGGAGACTCTGTTTTGCTAAAACCTAGGAGCCTGGTTAGCTCAGGCCACAAATCCTATCTTGCCTTCTGCTGGTGGTAGTTCCAGTGTCAGTTCACTTTTCAAAGTGCAACTGTGCTGCTCTGGTTTTGACTCACATCTGTGTAACTCTCTCCTGAGCACAGGACTTGTGTTAGTTCGTAGATAGAATTAAGGAATCCCCATTCCAAAGAACTCACCCCAGACTCTCTGACTCCTAGCGCCCCTTTTCCTAGTCCTCAAGCTAGAAAGATGGGGCTTCTTTCTGAGTTTTAGCTGTCCACACTGCCTTTTCCCTTTGCACAAAAGAAACCTCCCTCAGGCAAAGTAAGGAGAGAAAGCAGAGAGAAATGTATATAAATGCAGATTCCCTCCACAATCTTCCAACCACTGGATCACTTCACCCTGCATTTCTCTGATTGGAAAGACAGGTTTTCTCTCAGGGTTTTAGTTGACTCTGCTACCACTTTTGCCACAACAGTACAGCTCCGTGATGAAGGTCATCTTCAGGTCAGGACTAAGAGACAAAAAGACAACTATAAATAAAATAAAATAAAATAAATAAAATAAAATAAAAATAAAATAAATAAATAAATAAATAAATAAATAAATAAATAAATAAATAAAATAAAATAAAATAAAAAAATAAAATAAAATAAAATAAAATAGTTATCAACATATTCTTTGGCTTACAGGGGCCCCATTTACCAAAATTTCTTTTAAAAACTTCCAGACTGCTTTCCTACCAACAATGTATAAGAGTTCCAATCTTCCACATCCCTGTCAACACTTGAGATGGTCAGTCTTTTAATTTTAGCCATTCTAATAGGTTTGTAATAGTATCTCGTTGTGGTTTTAGATTGCATTTCCCTAATAACTAATGATGTTGGACATCTTTTCATGTGTTTATTTTTCACCCATGTATTTTCTTTAGTGATGAGTTTGTTCTAATTTTTTTGCCCAAATTACATATTGGGTTGTTTGTTTTCTTATTATTGAATTTTGAGAGTTTTGAAATCATATATTCTGAATATAAGTTCCTTATCACATATGTGATTCAAAATTTTCTGCCAGTGTATAACTTGCCTTCATTCTTTTAAAAGGGTCTTTCTAAGAGCAGAAATTCTTAATTTTATTGAGGGTCAATTTACCAATTTTTCTTCTATAGATTGTGCTTTTGGCATAATATAAGAAATTTTTGTGTAACCAAAGGTCACAAACATTTTGTCCAATTTTCTTCTGGACCTCTTACAGTTCTAGGTCTTACATTTAGGTCTAACAACCATTTTGAGTTAATTTTTGTATGTGGTGTGAGGCATGGAACAAAATTTATTTATTTATTTTATTTCCATGTGGTTATCCAACTGTATGAGCACCGTTTCTTGAAAAGTTTATCTTTCTTCATGAATTGCCTTTGAACCTTTGTTGAAAATCAATTGACCCAAATGTGTAGATATATGTCTGGACCCCTGAGCTTGTTTGAATCTATTATGTACCCCAGAAAAGCCATGTTCTTTTAATCCAATCTTGTGGGGGCAGAACTATTGTGGGTACGTGTTCTGGTTTGCTAATGTTGCCATTATACAATATACCAGAAATGGATCGGCTCTTATAAAGGGGGTTTATTTGGTTACAAAATTACAGTCCTAAGGCCATAGAAGTGTCCAAACAAAGGTATCAACAGTAGGATACCTTCACTGAAGGATGGCCAAGGGCATCTGTTAGCTGGGAAGACACATGGCTGGTGTCTACTTTCTCCCAGGTTGCATTTCAAAATGGAGTTCTACAAAATGTCAGTGTCAGGTTTCAATGGCCATCTTCAAAATGTCTCTTCAAGCTGCAGCAGCACTGAGTTCCTTCTGTCTGAGCTCTTATATAGTGCTCTAGTGAACTAATCAAGACCCACACCGACTGGGTGGGGCCATACCTCCATGGAAAGAACCTAATCAGAGTTATCACCCACAGTTGGGTGGGGCACATCTCCATGGAAACACTCAAAGAGTTACAATCTAATCAACACTAACATATCTGCCCACACAAGATTGCAATAAAGAACATGGCATTTTAGGGGACATAGTACATCCAAACCAGCACAGTAGGACCTTTTGATTAGGTTGTTTCCATTGAGAAGTGACCCCACCCATTCAAGGTGGGTTTTAATCCCCTTGCTGGAGTCCTCTATGAGACATTTTGGAGAGAGCCAAGAGAAGCTCAGACACAGGCCCAGAGACATGCTGGAGAAAGCCACGGAAACCAGAAGATGAACCCAGGAGTGGACCAGCAGACTCCGGCCACGTGCCTTCCCATGTGACAGAGGAACCCCAGATGCCATTGGCCTTTCTTCAGAGAAGGTATTGTCCTGTTGATTCCTTAATTGGGACATTTTCATGGCCTTAGTACTGTAAATTTATGAACTAATAACCCCCAGTGTAAAAGCCAATCCATTTCTGGTGTATTGCATCCCAGCAGCTTTAGAAAACCAAATAATCCTCTATTCTGTCTCATTGATCCCTTTGTTTATCACGATGCCAATATCACACTGTCTTAATTGCTTTATAGTAAGTCTTAAAATCAGGTAATGTGAGTTTTCTACCTTTTTTCCCAAAACTGTTTTGCCTATTCAAGGTCTTTTGCATTTCCATTTGAATTTTAGAGTCAGCTTGTCAACTTTTTTTCAAAAAGCTGGCTGGAATTTTGGTGGGCATTATGTTGAATCCATAGGTCAATTCAACATCTGAACAATATCGAGTCTTCTGACCCAAGAACATGATTTATCTCTTATTTATTTAGGTCTTCTTCAGTCCACAGTCCAGGCGAGGGCTTAAACGAGGGCATGAGTAACACATGTGGGGATCCCTGGAAGCCAGATTAAAGGATGACTAACCAAGGGCTATTAAAATCTCCAACTATAATTGTGGATTTCTCTATTTTTCCTTCAGTTCTATCAATTTCTGCTTCATGTTGTTTTGAAGCTTTATTATGAGGTACATAAACATATAGATTTGTCACACCCTTTTGATGGATTTATCCCTTTATCCTTATGAAATGATCATTTTTATCCCTGGTATTGTTCTTTGCTCTGAAATCTTTTTTTTTTTTTTTTCTGATATCAGTTTAGATACTCCAGCTTTCTCCTGATTGCAGTTGGCATGGTGTATCTTTTTGCATCCTTTTACTTTTAACCTATTTTTACCCATATTGGTAAAACGTCATGTCTCTCTCACTGTTTTCAAGACTTTTCTCTTTATTTTTCAGAAGTTTGACTATGATATATCTTGGCATGGATTTCTTTGAGTTTATCCTATGTGGAGTTCATTCAGCTTCTTCAATCTGTAGGTTTTATGTCTTTTGCCTATTTGGAATACTCTAGGCTATTATTTCTTTGAATACTTTCTTCAGTCCTGCCCTCTTTATTCTCCTTTTTTGATACTCTGATGCAACAATTGGACACTTTATAGCCTTAAGACTGTAACTGTGTAATCAAATAAACCCCCTTGTATAAAAGCCAATCGTCTCTGGTGTTTTGCATCCCAGCAGCATTAGCAAACTAGAACAGTATCTATTGATTATCCTTTTTTTTCCACTTAAATTGAGGTTGTCTGTGTCTCGGTATGAGTGATGTTTGATTGAAACCTGGGTATTTTAGACTACAATTCTTTTCTTATAGTCTCACAGTTCCCTGAACTCTACTTATTTTTTTCTTCTACTTTATCTGTTTGTCAGCTTGGTAGTTTATATTATTCTATCTGATTCTTTCTTTTGTCCTCTTCATTCTGCTGTTGAGCCCATCCATTGAGATATCTGCTTTGGTTGTTTTTTTTTTTTTTCTCAGTTCTAAAATTTCTATTCAGTTCTCGTATTAGACAGGGTTCTCCAGAGAAAGAGAATTGACAGGATACATGTTCAGAGATTTATTATAGGAATTAGCTCATGTGATTGTGGGGATTGGTTGCAAGTTGGAAACTCATTATAGGTGATGTTGAATTCTCCAGGAGAAGATGGCTGGCTGAAGTAGAGATGAAAATTCTTCTTTCTAACTGCTGAATTCCTCAGTTCTTCCTTTAAGGCATCCAACTGATTGGATATGGAGACTCTGCACATTGCTGAAGGCAATGTCCTTTGTTGACTGTAGATATAATCAGCCATATATGCATCAACTGGCTAATGATTTAAATCCATCTGTGAAATACCCTCACAGTAACAATCAGGCCAGGACATGATTGACAAAATAACTGGACACCATAACCTAGCCAAGTTGATGCATGAATTAACCATCATGGTCCACGCCTTGTCAACTTGGGACCAAAACAGATCTCCTTAAGCCATACTTAATCTCTAACTGAAGACAATAACATAGTCATACTTTTGCTAACATAATTCAACTGTCCTGCATACAACTGGAAATGCACTAACCCTTTCCCCAGAAGAGGATGTAAGTCCCTGGGTGATATTCACTCTTATCTGTGATATCTTATAACCTAAATATCATGACATAAAGTTAATACAACTTATTTTATATGGTAAGGAGATAAGAGAGGAAAGAAAACAAAGATTTTTTTTTTATATACAAACATGCAAAACAAAACAAGGAAGAAATGCTCATAACCATTTGTGCTGGTTTGGATGTATTATGTCCCCCAAAATGCCATTATCTTTGATGCAGTCTTGTGTGGGCAGAATATGTATTGGTGTTGATTGGGTTGGAGACTTTTAATTCATGTTTCCATGGAGATGTGATCACTCAGCTATGGGTGGGATCTTCCATTGGATGGTTTCCATGGAGGTGTGCCCCACACATTCAGTGTGGGCCTTGATTAGTTTACTGGAGCACTATATAAGCTCAGACAGAAAGAGCCAAGAGGGACACTTTGAAGAATGCACAGAAGCTGAGAGAGTAGCTGCAGACTGTTGAAAGTAGACTCTTGCTCTGGAGAAGCTAAGAGAGGACAAACGCCCCAAGAGCAACTAAGAATGACATTTTTGAGGAACTGCAGCCTAGAGAGAAACATCCTAGGAGAAAGCCATTTTGAAACCAGAACTCTGGAGCAGATGCCAGCCACGTGTCTTCCCAGCTAACAGTTAAGGTACCTGATTGTTGATGCCTTACCTTGGACACTTTATGGCCTTAAGACTGTAACTGTGTAACCAAATAAACCCCCTTGTATAAAAGCCAATCCTCTCTGGTGTTTTGCATCCTGGCAGCATTAACAAACTAGAACAGCATCTATTGATTATCTTTTTTTTTTTCCACTTAAATTGAGGTTCTCTGTGTCTCGGTATGAGTGATGTTTGATTGAAACCTGGGTATTTTGGATATTATAGTAGAAGACACTGAGTCTTATTTAAATCTCTGTTTTAGTTGGTCTCTCCTGACATTGCTGAGGCAGAGGATGGGTGGGACTCCACCTTGTATGTGTCAGATGGGGATGGAAGTTCAACTTCCCCACTCAGCCTCTATGGGAAAGAGCTCCTTGTTACTGCTGTGCAAGCAGGGAATAACAACTCCTTACTAGGCATCTGCTGAGTCACCCTGGCTAGGAGGGGATGGAGTGTCTGCACCAGCAAAGAGATGGACTGTCCACCAGGCCTCAGCATGGAGGGGAAGAGATGCCTCACTACCACTTGGTTGGGGTGTAAGTACAGCCTCCCCGTTGGGACACCCATGACACCACAGGGCAGACCTCACCCCTCCCAGCTCTCTACTTGCCCTTCTCTGAAATCACCCTGGTAGGGGTGTTAGGAAACCTTTTTAGTACTTTATAGGAAGACATGTTAGCTGACTTTAGTCCATTCAACTCTTCCCCATGACTTAAAATCTTGAGCAAGTGATCACAAGATAATAAAAGATTGGCATTCGTTCATGCTGTATGAAGCACCCCATATTCTACCATATTGCTGCTGGTCATTCCTAGTTCCCATCCACTTCTAATCCTAGTTCTTCAATGTTCTCACTGCTTTATGAGTTCTGAATATCCTTGTAATAAATGCCTTTTGCTTATATTACAGAGAATTCTTCTTTTACCTGTGACCTAAGGGCCCATAATGATAAGTGTATTATGCAATCTTGCCTATCAAGGTGTGAGGTTTTATTTAGTCTTTTCAGTTGACCTGACTGCTTTAGTTGACTACAAGTTCAATGTGAGCAAGTTGTGAGTGATGTCTGCCACAGTGGTTAACCCAGTCTTAGGCTGCACATTCTGACCTACCCAGATCTCAGAAAGTCAGCCTCACTGCACACTCTGCTGACCAGGAAACAACTTAAGCCTGGCATCTAGTAAGAGCAAGGCATCCTTAGGTATATTGACAAACTGGAAAGACACCCGGTAGTATGTGTCCCAGGTGGTGACATGTCTAGAAACCAAGTGATAGAGTTGTTTAGTCTGGGGAATTGAAAATTTAGGGGAGTAGACTTATTTTATAATTTCCCTATTTCTAGAACTAGGTAGCAATCTGTTCCAGCTTGCTGATGCTGCCAGAATGCAAAACACCAGAAGTGGATTGGCTTTTATAAAGGGGGGTTATTTGGTTACACAGTTACAGTGTTACGGCTATAAACCAGCACACCATCCATTACAGAGTAGAAGGGATTTTTTTAATTGGAATGGCAATTGATAGACTGTAAAGCATTGCACAAACATTTTATTATATTCAGGCATTACTAAGGCCTTTATTGAACAAGTTACCATAAATGTAATCTAATATAGGGCTAGGCTGGTGCAGCCACTCAGTTATTACTGTAAGCATT
The DNA here is from genome assembly GCF_015220235.1 of Choloepus didactylus. Classification (NCBI taxonomy): domain Eukaryota; kingdom Metazoa; phylum Chordata; class Mammalia; order Pilosa; family Megalonychidae; genus Choloepus; species Choloepus didactylus. The sequence continues at coordinate 10,338,093 of NC_051316.1, read as the reverse complement.
AAGATCCTCCAACTTGGAAGCCACCAGCCACATGGGGATACTTAAATTAATTAAGATTAAAGGAAATTAAAAATTTGTCCCTCAGTTGTACTTGCCACATTTCAAGTGCTCAACAGTCACAAGTGACTAAGTGCTACTATATTAGACAGTACAAAACAACAGTGCAGCTCAATAAAAATGAATGTTAGGGTAGTTTTATTGCTGGAGATTGAATCTCCATAAAAGGAGGTACACGCCCCAACCCCTGGTGCTGTGGGAATGAACCTGTTTGTAAACAGGCCCTTTGCAGATGTTACTAGCTAAGGTGCCCAGATTGAACGAGGGTGGGCCTTCCTCCAATGTGACCAAAGTCCTTACAAGGAAATTGGATGCAGAAAGAGAAGTCATGGGACGAGCAAGAAACTGGAACTCAACAGAACCCAGAGGAGAAAAGAGATGACCTTGCCATGTGACAGAAAAGCCAGAGATCAATGGCAACCAGCCCCAGAACACCTGTCTTCAGTGTTGCCTTGCTGACACCTTGATTTTGGACCTTGCCTAGTGTCCTGGTTTGCTAATGCTGCCGGAATGCAAAATATAAGAAATGGATTGGCTTTCGTAAAGGGGGTTTATTTGGTTACAAGGTTACAGTCTTGAGGCCATAAAGTATCCAAGGCAACAGGGTACCTCCATTGCAGGACGGCCGATGGCATCCATAAACCTCTGTTAGCTGGGAAAGCACATGGCTGGCATCAGCTGGCTCCCAGGTTGTGTTTCAAAACGTGTTCTCCAAAATGTCAGTGTCAGCTTCCAACAGCCATCTTCAAAATGTGTCTCTCAGCTGCAGCTAGCTTTGAGCTCCTTCTGTCTGAGTTTTTATAGGGCTTCAGTGAACTAATCAAGGCCCACACTGAATAGGTGGGGCCACACCTCCATGGAAACATTCAATCAGAGTTATCACCTACAGCTGGGTGGGTCACATCTCCATGGAAACAATCAAGGGGTTTTAACCTAATCAACTCTAATGCATCTGCCCTCACAAGATTGCATTAAGGAATATAGCTTTTTCTGGGGGAACATAATATATGCAAACCAGCACACCTGGTCTCAAAACCATGAGCCAATGGATTCCTGTTGTTTAAGTCAGCCCATTGGGTAGTATTTGTTTTAGCAGCTGGGAAACTAAAACAATTCTTATGTCTATAATCTTTCCTTTTTTAGTGTCAGGAAAATTTTGATGACTTATATTATGTAGTACTTCCTGGTTTATCAAAACTGGAAGGGTATTTTACTTGATGAACAAATAACAGGCCATGTCTTATAAATAATTATGCCAAAATCCTTACCTATGTGTGCACTGGTGTGCAAGATGGATGTGCCAGGCACCCAGCCCACAGACTGGACCAGTTCTCCCTGAGCCACACACCTGGACCTGTAGCAAGACAGCGTGGGGAAGGGACAGTGGTAAGAAGGGGTGTGTGTGGGGGGCTGTGTTTGGGCCTTTGGTTCTTTCCCAGACAGAGCTGCCTCCCAGGCTCAGGGTACTGTCCCACCCTGAGGGTACTGACCTGTGCCGGTCTGGATGTATTATGTTCCCCCAAATGCCATGTTCTTTGATGCAATCTTGTGGCAGCAGACGTATTAGTGTTTATTAGGTTGGAACCTTTGGTTGAGTGTTTCCATGGAGATGTGACTCAATCAACTGTGAGTGAAATGTTTGATTGGATAATTTCCATGGAGACATGGACCCTGCCCATTCAGGGTGGCTCTTAATTAAATCCCTGGAGTCCTATATAAGAAGGTCAAACAGAAAGAGCTCATTGCTGCAGCCAACAGAGACATTTTCATGATGGCCACTGCAAGCTGACATTGTGGAGAACGCCATTTTGAAACACAACCTGGGAGCAAGCAGATGCCAGCCACGTGACTTCCCGGCTAAGAGAGGTTTTCCGGACACAAGTGGCCTTTCTCCAGTGAAGGTACCCTGTTGTTGATGCCTTAGTTTGGACACTTCATGGACTGGACTTAACACTGTAACTCTGTAACCAAATAAACCCCCTTTATAAAAGCCGATCCATTTCCGATGTTTTGCAAAACGGCAGTATTAGAAATCAGAACATGGCATTTACGGCAGAACTTGTCCCCTGCCTTCCAGAGGCACTTGCATTCTCCTAGTGCCACAGCCAACTCAGACCTCTTCCTCTAGCAGCAGGGTCACAGGCCTGAGCAGGGAATCTCGGCTCAGTGTCTAGAAGGAGAACATGTGCTCCAACCCCTGTCTGAGGCCCCAGACTCCCTGGAGGAAATTAGGTAAATTAGGTTCCTGTGTTCCCGGGTGGCCAGGCCCTGGTGCTTTCCACGCAGTGGTATGAGGGAATCACTCCTCCAAGAGACATTTTTGTGGTCTTCATAAATGTATCAGACCATTGAATAGCCATCATTCTCCAACTTAGAAGAGATGACTAGAAATAGAAAATCTGCAGAGATAGAAAGTAGATTAGTAGCACCAGGGGCTAGGGGTGGGGAGTGAAGAGAAAGGGTTTGGAAAAATAAAAATTAAATTAAATACAAAAGTGAGTCACTACACCTGAAACTCAAAGCTAGAGCTCAGCAGATATGAATGACAGTATTGCACATACAACAGCTGTTTAAAAAAGCTGAAAAAGAGTCCAGACTTCAATTAGAGATATGAATGAAGCATATCCAGTTAGGACTAGGGCAAATGGGGCCAAAGGGTAAAGGACGATATTGACTGTGTTTTAAAACTTCAACTTCCATGTGAGACCAAGGGAAGAGAAGTTTCGTTGTTGCAGGATCTGTATTTCCTAAACAATTTAACTCATACAGTTTGTTCAAACACCACAATTACATGGAACTTTGAATAGGAAGTGAGATATGGTAGGTTTGTACATGTTAGTGTGAAATAGCGACACATCCCGAAGTAATTTGGGCAGGGAATAAAAGTATATATTTGGAGCCCCCTGAGGAGCTGGGGGAGGATGCGGAGGTGTTGGACTTACTCACCTGGATTGTTGCTGATGTTCTCACAAACATTGAAGATGGGCGGTTTGATGTGCCAAGGCCTCTATCATGGGACTTGTCCATATGAAGCTGGTTACTGCAAAGGAGAGGCTAAACCTGCTTATAATTGTGCCTAAGTGTCTCCCCCTGAGTAACTCTTTGTTGCTCAGATGTGGCCCTCTTTCTCCCTCTAGCTAAGCCAACTCGGCGAGTGAACTCACTACCCTCCCCGCTGCATGGGACCCGACTCCCAGGGGTGCAAATCTCCCTGGCAATGCAGGATATGACTCCCAGGGATGAATCTGGACCTGGCATCGTGGGATTGAGAACATCTTCTTGACCAAAAAGGGGGAGGCGAAGTGAAACGAAATAAAGCTTCAGTGGCTGAGAGATTTCAAATGGAGTCAAGAGGTCACTCTGGTGGACATTCTTATGCACTACATAGATAATACTTTTTAGGTTTTAATGCACTGGAATAGCTAGAAGTAAATACCTGAAACTGCCAAACTCCAACCCAGTAGCCTTGAATCTTGAAGATGATTGTATAACAATGTAGCTTACAAGGGGTGACAGTGTGATTGTGAAAACCTTGTGGATTGCACTCCCTTTATCCAGTGTATGGATGGATGAGTAGAAAAATGGGGACAAAAACTAAATGAAAAATAGGGTGGTATAGAGGGATGATTTGGGTGTTCTTTTTTATTTTTATTTTTTATTCTTATTCTGATTCTTTTTGGTATAAGGAAAATGTTCAAAAATAGATTGGGGTGATGAATGCACAACTATATGATGGTACTGTAAATAGTTGATTGTATACCATGGATGATTGTATGGTATGTGAATATAGCTCAGTAAAACTGAATTTAAAAAAAGCAAAAAACAAAACAAAACATTCATGTTCTCTTCCCAGTTATGATGTTCATGGTTCTCTTAAACAGGAATGCATTTACAGTTTTAAATTGTAAGTCAATGAGAAAACATAAATTGACTATAAACTCACATTTCTGGAACTATTCAAGAATAGAAGGAATTCCCATTCATACATACAAACCCATTTTAAAAATTTAATCATTTGGAGACTAATTTTTTTTGTTATTTTGGAAAATATGTCTGGCACCTGAGTGACTCTTGGGAGTATATTCTGCTTCCTTGCCCCATACTGGTGGAAAACGGATACACATAGCAGTCATGGCCTGAGAATGTCAACGGGCCAGACTCGGAGGGAGGAGGGTCTAAGTCACACTACCGGACAATCCGTTTGGAGCTGGTGGAGGATGAGAGGAGTCTAAAGGGAAGGTGATGTCCTCAGAACTATAAGAAGGTTAACAGCAACTGGGAAAAAATCCCTGCTCAATAGGAGAGGAGGAGGGGTCAGGAAAAAAGCCCTTGATGCAGAGCCACACTGCTGGTTTGGTTCAGATTCCACCACATGGAGCCTCTATGAGTTTGGGGCATGTGGTCATTTTAAAATAGGTCCAAAATTTTAACACTCTTCTCCTTAAAAAGTGGAGCTTAATTCTTCCACTTGAGCATGGACTGAGACTCACTTTTTTTTTTTTATTAAATTCAGTTTTACTGAGATATATTCACATATCATACAGTCATCCATGGTGTGCAATCAACTGTTCACAGTACCATCTTATAGTTGTGCATTCATCACCCAAATCTATTTTTTTAACGTTTTCCTTATGCCAGAAAAAGTAAAAATAAGAATACAAAACAGAAGTAAAAAAGAACACCCAACTCACGCCCTCCCATCCTGTTTTTCACTTCGTTTTTGCCCCCATTTTTCTACCCATCCCTCCATACACTGGATAAAGGGAGTGTGATCCACAAGCTTTTCACAATCACACTGTTACCCCTTGTAAGCTACATTGTTATACAATCATCTTCAAGAGTCAAGGCTACTGGGTTGCAGTTTCATAGTCCAGGTATCTACTTCTAGCTATTCTGATACATTAAAACCTAAAAAGTGTTATCTATATAGCGCATAAGAACGTCCACCAGAGTGACCTCTCGACTCCATTTGAAATCTCTCAGCCACTGAAGCTTTATTTTGTTTCATTTTGCATCCCCCTTTTGGTCAAGAAGATGTTCTCAATCCCACGATGCCAGGTCCAGATTCATCCCCTGGAGTCATATCTTGCATTGCCAGGGAGATTTACACCCCTAGGAGTCAGGTCCCACATAGCAGGGAGGGCAGTGAGTTCACCTGCCAAGGTGGCTTAGCTAGAGAGAGAGGCCACATCTGAGCAAAAAGAGGCACTTGGGGAGATGCTTAGGCACCTTTATAAGCAGGTTTAGCCTCTCCTTTGCAGTAACAAGCTTCATAGGGGCCAGTCCGAAGACAGAGGGCTCAGCACATCAAGCCTTCAACCTCCAGTGTTTGTGAGAACATCAGCAACAATCCAGGTAAGTCCAACACTTCCGCATCCTCCCCCAACTCCTCAGGGGAGCCCCAAACATATATTTTTATTCTCTGCCCAAATTACTTTGGGATGTCTTGCTATTTCACTCTTACTTATACAGACCTACCATATTTCACCTCCTATTCAAATTTCCATGTAATTGTGGTGTGTGAACAAACTGAGTGTAGAAGTTATATTGTTTAGAAAATACAGATCCTACACCAAATAAACATCTCTTCCTTTGGTCTCAGGTGCAAGTTGAAGTTTTAACACACAGTCAGTTTCAACCTTTACCCTTTGGCCCAATTTGCCCTAGTCCTAACCAGATCTGCTTCATTCATATCTCTAATTGAAGTCTGGGCTCTTTTTCAGCCTTTTTTTTTTTTTTTTCTTTAACAGTTTCTGTATACAATACTGACATTCATATCCGCTGAGCTCTAGCTCTGAGTTTCCAGGTGTCACATAGATACCCAATGAGAACAAGAGTTTTAATCCAGATAAATGAAGACAAAAAGCACTTTTAAAAATTCCAAAGTCAAACAAACAAACAAAAAACCACCAAACCAAAGACTGTAGAGATTAGTGTGTACTTCCAGGTGATTTAAGTTGACAGTTAACTAATGGATTACAGCCTGGTGCTAGGTGAAGGCCACAGGTTCAAATCCCTAACATGGCTTGATTTACTGTCTTCCATGGTCACAGACAGCATGCTTAGCTCCAGCCTGCTGTACTGATGATTTGTATGTCTTCCTCCCTGTGCCAGTTGGATGTATTGTGTCCCTCAAAATGCCATTATCTTTGATGCAATCTTGTGTGGGCAGACATATTGGTGTTGATTAGATTTTGAAATCCTTTGGGTGTTTCCATGGAGATGTGATTCAATCAACTGTGAACAAGACCTTTGGTTGGATAATTTCCATGGAGGTGTTGCCCCACCATTCAGGGTGGGTCTGAATTAAATTATTGGAGCACTATATAAACTCAGACAGAAGGAGCAAGCTTGCTACAGCCAAGAGGGACACTTTGAAGAACACACTGGAACTGAGAGAGGAGCTTCAGCTTCAGAGACATCTTGGAGACAGCCTTTGAAAGCAGATTTTTGCTCCCAGAGAAGCTAAGAGAGGACAAATGCCCCAAGAGCAACTAAAAGTGACATTTTTGAGGAGCTGCAGCCTAGAGGGAACATCCTGGCAGAAAGCCATTTTGAAACCAGAACTTTGGAGCAGACGCCAGCCACGTGCCTTCCCAGCTAACAGAGGTTTTCCGGATGCCATTGGCCATCCTCCAGTGAAGGTACCCGATTGCTGATGGGTTACCTTGGACACTTTACGGCCTTAAGACTGTAACTGTGTAACCAAATAAGCCCCCTTTACAAAAGCCAGTCCATTTCTGGTGTTTTGCATTCCGGCAGCATTAGCAAACTAGAACACTCCCCTTAGGTCTCCATCACCTCACTTGAGAAATTGAAAACTCACCTCTCATTGCTGGTGGATAGAAGCCTCAACTAAGTAGAATAGTAATTCAAGATACCACTCCAACTATAAAACACTTCGTTTTGGGAGGAATTACACAAATAAGACAGCCACTATTTTCCTGTTTGAGGCTTTAGATAAAATTTATCAAAACCAAATTGGTTGAAATGCTTTAAGAGCTGACAAATGTATTTTTGTCATTGGTTTTCCATATATTGGTAATTTCTGGACACCATGGGCTGGCTGTATTTGTCCATTAATCTTAACTTTTTTTCTTTTTTCTTTTTGTAATTTTTGTGAAGCATGGGGCCATGTCTTTTTTCATATCTTTGGTTATTTTTCAGATCTCTTTTTCTCAATTGGGTGGCTTTTGTTTGTTTGTTTATTGCACGAATGTAAAAGTTTTAGAGAATTGTCTGAAGATAAAGTGGTTGGAAGTGAGTTTCTAACCGTCATTTAGATATAACTTCTCATTGAATTTCAAATACCTCGACATTTAAGGACTTTATTTTCAACCAGTCCCTGAACTGGACCAGAGGATGCATATTATTTAAAACGTGTGCCAGCCATTTTGTGAACCATTAATTATGTCACTCAAAAAAGAAAAGCATGCATTGTTTAAAAAGGTGAACACATAGTTAAGTCAGAAAAGTAAATATAAATGAGTTTTATGTTTTATGTTTATGAAACTGAATTTGAAGCTTTAAACTTTTACATTTCAAACTTTCAAAAAGTTAAACAACTGGCCCAGTTAGCTCAAGTGTAAACTCTTTCTAATCATGGTATGTGGAAATAATAATTACAAAAGCCAACATTTATTGAGCATTTGCTCTATGAGAGGCAATAGATTATCTTGTTTAATCCTTATAACAACCTATGAGATAAATGCTGTTAATGTCTTCATTTTACAGATGATAAAAATTTAGGTTCTAAATAGTTAAGTAATTTTCCCAGGGGCATAGAGTTAGAAAGGGACAGGTTTGGTGACAGACTCCAGAACCTTTGTATTCTACATTGGTCTGAAGGTGAAAATAAATTTATTCACAAATCCCAGAATACTTGATTAAAGCATTCAAAAAATAAAGTAAAAGCAAATAAAAACAAGTAGACAGTGAAAGTATATATACAGAAGGCAATGCTCTCAAATTAAAACTACTATTCTTAATCTTTTGAATCCACAGCAGGTTACAGAAGGAAAACTGGTTATTTCTGGAGTGCCCTCTTAATTGTTAGTTTAAAGCATGGCTTTAAACAGCTAAATCTGTTTCTAAATAACATGTAAACCTGCTTCATTATTAAATTTGTGCATGGGAAAGTGCCTGAACTTGCCACAGCCCCCTTTTTCAAAAATTAAAGACATTTATCGAAATACCCAAGGGCATTTGATTTACGTAACCATCATACTGGCTTGCATTGGAGGTGAAGTCATAAGAAGAGAAACAAAAAAATTCAATTTGCTTTTTCACAGGCGGAGAGTCTGGGGACATCTTTGAGCCTACATGGACTAATTCAATGGGTCTGGCTACATCTGTTCAACATCTGCACATATAGGCCTTAAAAATTTTAGCTGCATCATGCTCCCATCCAGAGGTTTCTCCAGAAAAGGAACAGATGAGAAGGCTGAAGGTAAGAAAAAGACACTTTAAAACTCTTAAGTGTTCTGGATTTCCAAAGGCTTCTTTCTAACAGTATTAATCTCTTTTTTAAAATATGTTTGATTGAAGCCCAGTACACATATAGCACTAATTTTTTTTGCAAAATAATAAATTTAGTACATATTATTGGCAGATACACGTTGCCAATATTTTATTCTCTCAAGGTTTGACTAAAAATTTCAAAATAAAATAATTTACAATAATCAAATAAGTATAGGGGTCCTTGAGGATCAGGCCAAAGGAGGGCCAGCAGGGCTTGGGGTTGAATCAGATGACGTCTGGGGGTGAGGGTGGTTCTCCCTGCGAGCAGAAACTTCTAGCAATTCTAGGACCCTAGAGATAGGGCAGGACCCGTGCCTTGTCCCAGGAAAGCTCTTGCAGGATCCGGCCAGCCTAACCTCGTTTTAGAAAGCAAGTACTGCAGCTTTGGAGCAGAGCTTAAATTTGGGATCTTCTTCCAGATGATGCTACTAAAATGACAACAGGATTTAACTCACTCTCCTGAGAAGGAGCTCCACAAGCCCCAGGAAAGCTGAAGCTGGGCCGTTTCACGGTTGGAACCGAATAAGAAGGAGACATTCCACATGCCATGATGGGCCTATAATTTTTAAAATGTCTCTCCTGTGATTTTCTTACATTTCTATCCAGACATCAAAGCGTCCGGGCCATGCAATTTTTACAGGTGATAAAGCCAAACCAGGGCGACTTCAGGCAAAAACAAAAACAAAAACAAAAACAAAAACAAACTAATGTGAATGGGTTCAAAGCTAAAACTCCCTTCTCTGCAACAGGCAGTTCCAAAGAGAGGTCGCAGTTGGAGCTACCCAGCAGGGCCTTATCCTTTCCCAGGAAGATGCAATAAAAACTAAGGTCTAGCGTGGGTGGATCTGCCCCAAAGTCACTTTCTAGGTTTCTGAAACGCAACTGTCGCGTGAACAACCAGGAGCAGGGGAGTTTTATTTCCTAAATAAGATAAAAAGACGATTGCAATTCAGATCGCTAGTGCAAGACGGTAAATTGTGAAATTTCTGTCTTCGGGACCCCAGTCCCCAAGGCAGGTCACAGCATTTTCGTTTCTCGAAATTGGAGAGCGGCCACTTTCCGCTCACTTCTCCTCCCAGAGCGAGTTGCAAACTCCAGGAGCAACTTCTCCACGCTGCCTTCTGCAAAGTTACGGAAAGGCCGCGGGGCCGCGCGGAGGATGCGCGCGCCGGGGCGGGCGCGGGCACGACAACGGAGCCTCGCGGCAGCGGCGGCCTGCGGCGCGCGCGCGCACGTCCTCGTCACCCCCCACCCCCGACCCGGCCGGCGCGGCGCAAGCTCCGTGGCGCGCCCGTGACCCCGGCGTGCGCGGTCCGCGACCCCGCAGGCGCCAACGGCCGCGGCGCCGGGGGCGCGCCCTCCCCGCCCGCGCGCCGCCCCGGCGCTCTCCCCGCCCGCGCGGGGCCGGGCCGCGGCCGGGCCGCCCTCACGCCCACCCTTGCCCGCGGCGCCGCCTCTTCCGCCGGGCCCGCCGGGCGTCCTTCCCGCGCCGCTGCGGCTGTGCGTCAGCGCCGCCGGCCCGCCCTCCGCCCCGCCCGCCCGCCGAGCGGCAGCCTCAGCCTCGGCCTCGGAGCGGCGGCAGCGGCGGCGGCGGCAGATCCCTCCCCAGACGCGGCCCTGGGAGGCAGCCGCACATGGCGGCCATGAGCGCGCCCCCGACGCGCCCCAGCCCCCCCTAGAGCGCCGCCGCCCGCGCGCCCCGGCCCTCGCCCGCCGCCGCCGCCGCCCCGGCCTCCGCGCCCCCCACCGCCGCCGCCGCCGCCGCCGCCCGCCGGGCCGCGGAGAGCCGAGCGCCACGGGCCCGCCGCCGCCTTGGGCCCGCCCGCCTCCCGCCGCCGCCAGCGCCGCCGCCGCCATGGGCGTGCAGGGCTTCCAGGACTACATCGAGAAACACTGCCCGAGCGCCGTGGTGCCGGTGGAGCTGCAGAAGCTGGCCCGGGGCAGCCTGGTGGGCGGCGGGCGGCAGCGGCCCCCGCAGACGCCGTTGCGCCTGCTCGTCGACGCCGACAACTGCCTGCACCGCCTCTACGGCGGCTTCTACACGGACTGGGTGAGCGGCGGCCAGTGGAACCACATGCTCGGCTACCTGGCGGCGCTGGCCAAGGCCTGCTTCCACGGCAACATCGAGCTCTTCGTTTTCTTCAACGGCGCTCTGGAGAAGGCCCGGCTGCACGAGTGGGTCAAGCGGCAGGGCAACGAGCGCCAGACGGCGCAGCAGATCGTCAGCCATGTCCAGAACAAGGGCACGCCGCCGCCCAAGGTCTGGTTCCTGCCGCCCGTCTGCATGGCCCACTGCATCCGCCTGGCGCTCATCCGCTTCCACATCAAGGTAGGGCCCTGGCCCGGGGGTCTCCGCCGTGCGCAGGACGCGGCGAGGGACGAGGGGAGAGGGGGCAGCCCGCGGGCGCGCCCGCCAACTCCTTTTGCTCTTTCCACTCTTGGAAGTGGGGTGGTGGAGCTCCCCGACGGAAAAGTTTCCCCTAGGCCTTCAGGGGCCCCGAGAAGGATGGAGGACACCTTGGCCGGGGTCCCCCCCCGCCACCTCCCCCGAGGACCTCGGGGCCGGCAGCCTTGCAAGTTTTCTCTCGTGGTCTTTTGTGCTCGGTGGGTCAACAGGTTTCCCTGGGAGCGCCCGCGGGTTGGTAAATAAGCCCCCAGGTCAAAACGTGGGGAAGGCAGGGTCATGGTCTCTAATAAACCGGAGGGTCCACCTTGCGCCCCGAGGCGGCCGCGTTGGCCAAGCTGCAGCTGCAAGGAAACGTATGTGCGGAATTTCGCACTTTTTTCTGTCTCAGCAACAGGTTTGTTGGTTGGAGCGAGAGGTACATAGTCCTAGGCAGGGCGGACTCCCCTAGGCCGGCGGCGAGAAGCTGGATCCCGTGCGGGAGAGCTGCTGCGTTCCCGGACGGCCTCAGCGTGGGTGACAGCGAAACTCGCACAAGGGTCAGTGGGTTATTCTCATCATCGCAGGGCTGTAGAGAGTCTCTGCGATTTCATGTTCGAGCTGAAGAATTGATAGAATGTTGTGAATTCTGGGGCTTAGAGGCTGTTTGAGAAGAGGGGGAAAAAGAGCCCTTTAAAAATGTTTCGGTTTTGTGGAGTTAATGTGACAGAAGTAGTTGGTAATCAGAAGCTAAGAGACCATGAATTTGGAGACGTTTGCACCAGGAGAGGCAGGCACGAATTTGCAGGACTTCTTTTCCTTGTGCCTGGTAAATGCTCAGTGACCTTCAGTAATCAGAGCTTAACGTTATCAGGCTCTCTGCTGTCCTTCTGGCAGAGGGCCCCTCAGCTGAAACCGGGCCAAAGGAGAACTTTAGGACCCAGGAGTGACTGGAAAGTTACATGTAGATCAGTGAGCTCTTGACTTCAGGTTTTGATTGCTTTCTCCTCTGCAGTGTTTTGTTTAGAAAACAGTTTTGGGGGGCTGTTTGGGGTTTCCAACTTTGGCCACTCTGTGCCTTCCAGCTTGTTTGTCTTTCTTTTATTTCTGCCTGAGAGTGTGGCTGAGCTCAAAGTTTAATGAGATTTTTTGCTCTCCATGATTGCCTCTGCTGGAGATGATATGGTAGTAGTTGAGCCTAAAATGAAAGCGGAAGTCCCACCCTGGAGCCTGTTGCAATTGGTGAGTGGATTTTAAGTCTGTGGGTCGAGGCGCCCGGGAGAGTAGTGATTGGCCTATGAGCATGGCAGCCACCCAGCCTTGCCGATCCTCCAGGCAAGTCGGGATGGCAGGGAGGGTTGTCCGGGTGGGATTGTGTTTGCTGAATTTGAGCCTGTCTCCCAGAAATAAGAAGTAAGGCAGGGTCATTTATCAGAGGTGATACACCTCCAGGAGATAGAGAAGCACTTCTAATTTCCTCGTGTTCATGGCTGAATACTTAAAAGACACGGTGAGCTTCAGTTATTTTGCTTTTGCTAATACGCTGCCTGTCGCCTTCCCTTAGTCAAGGGACATTCAGAGGAGCAGTGTAATACTACTTATGATCAGAGTCAGTGTCTACGTGGCCACTGTATGTTTTTAAAGAACTGTTGAATAATTTCTAATTGTCAAGTTGTGTTTTATTTATCTTTGTGCCCCTTAGAATGTCTCGTAGACCAAGTAAATACTTGGAATTTTGACCAGTGTGTGAATAAGTGTTTGGAAACTAAGTTTAAGAGAATCTCTTAGACTTAGGTTTTGGGATACAATCTTATTTTGTCTATAAGTGTTTTGCATTTCATCAACTCTTAACACCTGGTCTAGAATCACTGTGTAGTGTTCCTTATCCAGATTAATTTAGTAGTGACCCACTTACCTGGCATGCTTACCTTTTTGGAAAACACTTAAGATATTTAACTGCTAGAAATTTCTCAGCAGCCAAATGAGAGGTCAGAAAGTTTAGGTACAAGGACCAAGAAAAAAGTAAAAAAAAGTTCGCTTTCCTGGTTGAAGAATCCTTTAAAGTTCTCTCCCTCAGAGACTGCACAGAGAGAGAGAGAGAAAGAGAAAGAGAGAAAGAAAGAAAGAAAAGCGATAAAAAGCCGACATAATTCTGGGGCTATTTTAGAAAAAAGGAAACCCGCCCTGTGTACTTCAGCAGCCCCCAAGGGTGGTGCAGTGTTTATTCTCTAAGGATGGTCTTGAGTCAGTTAGAAAACTTTGTCTTGAGGTCTCTGTTGAAGGGCCTGAAGCAGCGGGTGCTGTTAAAAGCTGCCTATTGCCAGTGGATATGGCCCTGCTGCTGACCCTTGTCAGGTAGCACTGGACAAGGTTGGAGCTGGGTGCCCAGGCCTCTGGGCCCATGGAAAGGGCTTGTGGTGTTTCCTGCTTATTCATTAACTGGTGGCCACACTGGAAGCCTCCTCCCTACTGCCTCCAGGCTGGGGCCGCGGGGCCTGTCGGGAAGAGCCAGGCCTCCACCAACAGGGTGACTTGGCAACTCTGGTCTGTTTTGCTTTGTTTGCTGGGTTCCCCCCCACCCTGCCCCGCCTGCCCTAGTAGAACCCACTTTATTCTTATTTGTTGGATATCAAATGTGAAAACAGGGGAAGCTCTAAAAAAGGATGCCCATTAAGTGGACGAGATCTCACTACACACTGAGGAGAATGGCTAAGGTTAAAACTACTGTCAATACCAAGTGCTAGCGAGGATGTGGAGTTAGAATTCTCTCACACAGTGCTGAGAGGAATGCAAAGAGGCACAGCTGCTATGCAGCACAGGATAAAGTGAAACACTCATTTCCCACATCATCTGGCAGCGTCCCTCTGAGAGATCTGCCCAGTGAAGACTTCTCTTCCCTCCAAAAGGACACTTGAATGTTGTCATCAGCTGCTTTGGTGGGTGCCTGGTTAAACCGTGGTACGTTGCAACTGTGGAATACGCCTCAGCCATAAGAAGGATGGCCAACTGATCCATGCAGCAACTCACACGGACCTTTAAGGCTTCATGCTGCGGGAAAGAAGCTAGGCTCAACAGGTTACATACTGTAGGAGTCTGTCTGTGTGACTTTCTCCTAAAGATGGAGCTGTGGTGATGGAGACCAGAGGATGCAGTTATCTGTCTCTGCCAGAGGCTGGGTAGGAGGAGAGGACGCCTTTGAAAGGATGGCAGGAGGAGGTTTTGGGGGTGATGACACTGTTCTGTATCCTGATTGTCATGGTAGTAACTTGTATTAAAGTTCATAGAGCTACATACCAAAAGTAAACAAATTTACTTTTACTGTATGAAGATATATATATATATATATATACACACACACACACACACACACACACACACACACACATATATGCACACTTTTTTTTTTACCAATAAAATGAAATTTAAAATTTGGCAAAGGAATGGACCTTTACCCCTCACTATACATAATGTTGGGTAAATGGGACATTCCTGTTAACGAAAATGTACCCTCCTACTGCCTTTCTCTAGTGTTTTGTAAATTGGCAGAAAGACCTGACTTCCTGTCACCTTTGCTTACAGAAATCTCTTTTTGATTTGGAAGACTGTTTCTTGGAAAGAATAATAATTGTTTTTTTTTTTTCTGTAGAGTAATAATTTTATTTTTTTATTAGAAATTGGCCTGCACGTCAGCTAATTTGGTTTCTGTCACTCAACAGCATAACCTCGGTTTGGCTTTTGCTAGTTACTGGAAGAGACTCTCCTTGTGCTTTAAGCAGTCAAAACCTTTGCAACTTTGGTGAGTGACTTCTGTTTATTTAAACATCTTGGTGGCATTGGATCACCGGAGCCTGCGTCCACTTTCCTGCTGCAGGACTTGGGGTGTCGATGTGGGGTCACGGCGTAGCCCTCTGCTTCTTGTCCTGAATTTGCTTCTGGGGGAGGTAGGTGAAGTCAGTACTCTGGTGGCTCTGTTTAGATTTTAAATAAAGCCGAGTTCATTTTTCAAGTCAGCGGAAGAATGTGAGATTGGACTATGGTGTAAGAGTTTCACGGTTAGCATGTATGTTTGGGGATGACAGTCTCTTTACTCGTGTACTTGGTGGGAAAGGAGGAACTTGTGTGGTACCAGGTCCTTCCCAGTCCTCCTTCATGCACGTCTGCTCATTTACTCCTCATAGCACCATGGGACCCCATTTTACAGGGGAGAGAAAAAGGGGTTCTGCACATCAAGCGATATCTGGACACAGGAACTAGAAACCTTCAAGAGGGAAGTGCGACACGAGTCAAAGTTCAGTGTCATTATGTAAGCATACTCGGGAGGCTTGCCGCCCACAGTTCACCCCCAGGTCAGTGCCAAAAGCGGAACACTCTACAGGTTTTCCATTGGAGTGGGAAAGCACCCCTCAGTCAACACCGAAACTGACAGCACCTTAAAGACCTTTAATCCCCCAGGGAGTTCTTGAGGTTCACAGGTGACAATATTATAACTCCATCTAATCATCCAGTTAGTGTATTTCATTTATTTCCCCCACTCTACCAGTTTTAACACACATAAGGTCAACAAATGCATATTTGTACAACTGCATTTTTTTAGGCAGTTTGGATGAAACACTTGTTGAGTCCTGCCTGACTACTTCAGAACCCAAAGTAAAGAAAAAAGTAGCAAGGAAACTGCATTGTTATTACAAAATTTTAGTATTCGCTATTCAAAATTTGTTTCTCCCAATGGAGAATCTGATTTCTTTATTCATAAATAACCACTGGGAATAGTTTGGTTGTAGATCTTTCCATATCTTTTCCAATATATGTTTTATACATTATATTTTACCAAAAATATAGTTCTAATTTTAACATTGGGATCACACTACACATTATTCAGTAGTTTCTACCTGTGTGTAAAAAAAAAAAAAATCGGTCCGTGTTTATATGTATTGTTCTAATTTTTTTTGAAAGCCTGCACAGTGTTCCATAAGTTAGCCAACCTCTGTGCTTGGTGTACAGGCATGCACACACATTTGGTAGATCCAAGGGTGTGCATGTTTTAAAAGACATACAGGACTATTGAGCCAGTATTGCCAGGCTTTCAGATTTTTCAAGAAAGATTCAGATTATTATTTGAAATCATCCCATTTTAAGAATATTGTTGGAGCTGAACAAAACAGGGCTCCGGGCTGGAGTCAGTTTGGGGGCCACTAATTCTGTGATTTCAGCACTAATCTTTATCCACGGTTATGCTAGTTAAAATTCCCCAAGTTAAAAGTAGACTTAATCAAATCCCACTCTGTCTCTTCCCACCTGCCTCTTTGAACCCTTTTCTGTTATCCAAACACTCCAATTTCCTGGGATGACTGAAATACGACTTTCCATAAGTGTCATGATTCTCTTGGCCTTCTCTATTATACATTGTTCCTTCTCATAGTCCTTTTGAGGGTGATACCACCTAATAGAAGTTGATTTTATTCAGCAGCTAACAGCTTCTCACTGTTTCCACAACTTTACTACCTTCAGCAAGCTTAGAAAGAAAGTTTCCCCCAGGTCCCATTCTCCCTAACAAACTGACAGTTCTCCTCCCTGATCTGGCCTCCAGATTCCTTAACTCCAGCCACTGTTTTAGTTTCACTTTAGCTGTCCCACAGTTTAGACCCTATAATTAGATTTTAAAAAGACACCACCTGTAAGACCTCCAAACTCAAAATCCCCTTCTGTTTCCTGTATCTCTTCTAATCTTACCCATACTGAGTTACTCTTCATTCTCTTTTTTGCTTTTCACCATCCTCCACTCACCCCATCTGTTTTGATTTCACTTTCAGCCCTTGCCCTTCTGAACGTAGTGGTCCCCCACTTCAGAGTTACCCCACATTCACCCTTGGCGTTTCATCACCCCATCCGGCCAGTCCGTAGAATAACGGCAAGTCCACCTCAGTTCGTTCTGCCTCACTAGTCTCTCCCTCCTCATTCTGTTCCTCATTTCTGATATCCTCGACATACAAACTTAGCGGGTTTACCAAAATGGTCTCACAAATATTTTGCAAACCCACTGGTGGGTCACGAAATCAAAGTATTGAGTGTATACCAGCATTCTTTTTTTCTTTAATGATATAGAATAAAATAGAACAGAAAATAGAGTGCAAAACATATAGTAAGAGTAAATACCATTTCATGAAACGTTTTTCTTACTGTGGGTAGCAGTCAAAATTGCCGCTGGAGCCCCCAGGTCTCCCCACTTCCTGTGTCCCCACCAGTCAGACTCATCTTATACACCGTTATCAGTGTGACCTGCCAACTCTTCAGTTAGGTCACTCTCCTGCTCAGAAGCTTTGGACAGATTCTGTAAGTCCAAACTTATTCTGGCTTTTAGGGCCCTCCTACCATCTGACCCCATCCTACCTTCCTTTCTGCCTCACAGTTCCTCTCCTTTACCAACCAAACTGCCACTAGGTCCCCAAGAAATGTCCGGCTTCCCACCTTTTGGTTATGCCATTTCGTCTTGCCTGTCAAAATTCTACTCGTACTTCAAAGCCCATCTCAAATGCCATCTTCCCACAGGGAGTCTCTTCTGATACTCCAAAAAGTGGGCCAGAAGCAACTGTAAAGCACCACCTATATTTGCGATGGGACTTCACTGTGGTCTGTGTACCCCTACCTACCCGTGCGTGGATCTCCCCGTAACTACGCAAGGCCACTGGGTATTTTGACAGTGAAGGCCGGTGAGTGGTTCTCAGCGGGGGGTGATTTTTGCCCTCCAGGGGACATTTGACAATGTCTGCAGACATTCTTAGTGGTCACGACTGAGGGGTGCCCCTGGCATCTGGTGGGTCGAGGCCAGGGGTGCTGCTGAACACCTTTAGTGCACAGGGTAAACCCCACAGCAGAGAATCAACCAGCCCCAAATGCCAACAGTGCTGAGGTTAGCAACCCTGTGTTACTGACCCAAGGATCCTAAACTTAACGCCCTTGTAAAGCCATGTAAATGTTTGAAATAGGGATTTTTAAGCCCACTAGGAAAAGAAGTAATCAAAATCACAACTTAGTTTCCTGAATTAAAATACTAATTTTACACACCCTATCTTTGGCTCCAGATTATTCTTCATTTTGTTTTCTGAAACGTGTACTGAAGGAAAGAAACTTACACTAATGGAAACATGTATTCCAGCCTTTGACCCTAGGAATAAATGTCAAATACCATGTAATATGGAAAGAAGTTATTTCAAATTTTGAAAAATTAGACTTATTTTCTAATGGATTTATAGATCAAAACTTCTAAATAAAGCAATTAAACATATAATTGAATCAGTTCAGGTAAAAAAAGTATTATACAATTCTCCGGACATCTCATGATATAGCTGGTCTCATTTCATTTTTACTTCTTTTCCTGTTTTCTCTAGAAAATAAGTCCCTTGAAGACTTTGCCTGTGAATCTGCCTCTTAAAACAATACCTGATGTATGATAGGTGTTCAAAAAATATTTGGTGAATGGATGAATAAGTCAATTCCAGACTCAATTGTTACGGTCCTCCTGTGCAAGGCAACATAATGACAGAGAGATTAAATTTTCCAATCCACAGAGTCAGAGTCAATTCTAAAGATAAGTTAGTAGTCTTAGCTTGGCCACTTGGTGCAGCTGTTTTATCTTTGATTAACCTTTTTATGCTTCTTAATTTAGGAGCTATGTGGGAGCCATAAAAGGGGCGACAGCTTAGGGAGATTGGCTGCATGTAGCCATCTTTTCTCATTATACCTGGCTGTATCAAACATTGTTTCTAGGCTTCTTAGCAACAGTATAGAGTTGAACTTGACACCCTGAATTATCTGCCAAGATGGTAAGTTTATATTTCAATGTGGATGATAAATCTGCATATATATCATCTCTGTATAATCCATACTGGAGTCATTAAGGAACTGCGATTTAGAAACATTGCTTCTGTGCCCCACTCATTTGGCATTTCCCAGTTGTGTCTGGAATGGATTAACTTCCTTGGACTGAATGAACTTATCTTATTGGTATTTTACCTGTGGGGTGGAGGGCTGACTTCTTATAGGTCTGGGGTGAATTGCTCATCGTTCAAGGCAGAACATCTCAGCGAGCTGTGGCCACAAGCCAGTGCAGGCTGTGGGTTGGACAGTCCCTTGTCCACTGACTACGTGGTGCTCGGTGCCACTGCATTCTGTCTCCTGTACCTAGATTAGCCAGAAAATGCTCCAGTAAGGAGTTGGCAGGTGTCACCACCTTGAAATAAATGGTGTCATTGTGAGGTTCAACTTCCTAAAGTCTGTAATTTAAGTTTTCATGTCATAGTGTGTTCTGGAATTAAGTTTTGGACAAGAATACTATCATTGGGATTCAGCTGAGTCCTTAGGAGATCAGTACAGTAGGCTAAATAGATACCAAATAGAAATGATATGTTCATTCCCTTTTGCTCTCCTTTTGTCATTTTATTTATTTTCAAAGCTTGTAATGTCTAATACACATTTCTCTTATGACATCCATTCCTTTATTTGAAAAGATATTATTTTTCCTTGCTTTTAAGACCAACGTAACCAATTCTTACAGAATAAATGAAAGATATGTAAGATAAGCTTGTTCAGCTATGATTTCAGTTTTCCTGAGGGGGAGATATTTCTTACGTAGAGACGTTGCTAACGTATGCCGTAATGTTTAAATTGACCTTGTAAAATAAACAAAAATCTTCCACCAAATTAGAGTTGACTTTTATGTTCTCACTGTTCAGCTGGATTAGGATAGACAGTAAGTAGTCTGAGAGTAAGTTTTACCTTCCTAATACCTGTTGATTAGAATTTAGCTGTATGTTGGATAAAGATCAAAGCCTGAGATTTTTTAACAAAGTAATTTAGGTTGACTCATTGTCTTATGTTCAGTTTGACTTTTTTTTTTAATTGTTATTTGTTTATTCATTTTTTAAATTTTGAAATAAATTCAAAGTTATAGGAACAGTTGCAAAAACAATGCTAACCCCATACAAAGAATTCCATCATACCCTGACCCCCCTCCCCCGATAGCTCAATCCACCAACCTTAACATGCTGTCACATCGCTATTTCTTTCCCTCCCTCCCTGTCTGTCATCCATCATCATTGCTCTGTCTTCTGAACATATGAGAGCTAGCCACAAACATCCTTGAACATACACTATAATTCACGTATCCACTTCCCATGAACAAGAACATTCTTTTATGCAATCCCATTAAGCGTAGCTATGAAGTACAAGAGATTCAACAATGATACAAAGCTTACATTCTATATTTCCTTTACCTTATGTCTCAACTGTGTCCCTTTGGGCCACCTGTCCTCTATCCTCCAATCTCATCCAATTTCATCCTTGGCATTCAGTCATCATCTATTTAGACTGTCTTTTTTAAATTTTTATTTATTTATTTATTTTTTCAGCTGTGGAAACATATATACAGCCTAAATCTTCCCATTCCACCCCCTCCCTAGCCTTCCATTAGTGGGATTAATCACCTTTAGAATGTTATAATGCTCTTTCCCACCATCTATTACTAGAAATTTCCCTTCACCTCAAACAGCAACTCCACCCTCATTTCTTAACTTTCCATTGCCCCTTCCCCCATTTCTCTTAACCCAAACTCTACATTTCATCTCTATGGTTATATTCTCTGGTAATTTCTTTGTGTTTGCTGTGGGGGTTAAAATTAACCTCTTAAATCCATATCAATCTTTTTTTTCTTTGATACCACCTTCATTTCAATAGGACACATAAACTATGTTCCTGTACTCTTCCATTCCCCCACCTTTATATAGTGGTCTAAAATTACATATTTTACATTGAGTTCAAAACCACTGATTTGTCATTAGAGTTTGTGTAATTTATATCATGTAGGAAGTAAATAGTGGAGTTACAGTTCAAAAATTATTGACTTCTATTTGTATTCCATTGTGGTTAGAGAATGTGCTTTGAGAATATTCTTTTTTTTTTTTTTTTTTCCTTAAATTTCTTGAGGCTTGTTTTATGTCCCAGCTTATGGTCCCTTCTGGAGAAAGATCCGTGACCACTAGAGAAAAATGAGTCTCCTGGTGCTTTGGGATGTAAGGTACTATATATTTCTCTTAAAATTCTCTATATCTCTTTCTCCTTTCTGTTGTTTCTCTGTCGGTAGGGCTCCCTTTAGAATCTGAAGTAGGGCAGGTCTTTTATTGGCAAAGTCTCTCAGCATTTGTTTGTCTGTGAAAAATTTAAGCTCTCCCTCAAATTTGAAGGAGAGTTTTGCTGGATAAAGTATTCTTGGTTGGAAATTTTTCTCTCTCAGAATTTTAAATATGTCATGCCACTGCCTTCTCGCCTCCATGGTGGCCGCTGAGTAGTCACAACTTAGTCTTATGTTGTTTCCTTTGTATGTGGTGAATTGCTTTTCTCTTGCTGCTTTCAGAACTTGCTCCTTCTCTTCAGTATTTGAGAGTCTGATCGAAATATGTCTCAGAGTGGGTTTATTTGGATTTATTCTATTTGGAGTTCGCTGGGCATTTTTGCTTTGTGTATTTATATTGTGTAGAAGGTTGGGGAAGTTTTCCCCAACAATTTCTTTGAATACTCTTTCTAGACCTTTACCCTTCTCTTCCTTTTTTGGGACACCAATGAGTCTTAAGTTTGGACGTTTTATTTTATCTGTTGTTTCCCTGAGATCCATTTCAATTTTTTCAATTTTTTTCTCCATTCTTTCTTTTGTTCTTTCATTTTCTGTTCTGTGGACTTCTAGGACACTGAGACATTGTTCAGCTTCCTCTAGTCTTGTATTGTGAATATCCAGAGTCTTTTTAATTTGGCCAACAGTTTCTTTTATTTCCATGAGATCTTCTATTTTTTTATTTACTCTTGCAATGTCTTCTTTATGCTCTTCTAGGGTCTTCTTTATGTCACTTATATCTTGGGCCATGGTCTTCTTGATGTCCTTTAAATCCTTTGCCATGTTTTCATTTCTCGATTGTATTTCTTTGATTAATTCTGCGAGGAACTTTGTTTCTTCTGATAAGTTGATTTGTGTGTTTGGAGTTGGATTCTCCGTATAGTCTGGTTTTATCATATGCACTGAGATTTTCTGTTGTTTTTGGCCTCTTGGCATTTGCTCTGCTCGACAGGGTTCTTTCAATTTGTAAAAAAAAAAAGACCTATCTAATTTTTCAGAAACACAGTTTGGTGACGTACACTTTCTCTAACTAACCAGCAGATGGCATCTGTGAGTCACCTATACCTCTCAAGTCATTCTCCACCTTGTCCCTGCAGTGTGTGGGGAAATGATTCTTGTGGGGTCCAGCCGGAGAACTCAGCCTGGGTGTGTTGCTGGAGCCGTCCTCCCTGAATGCGGGGCACTTGTATGGGTGGCCAGGGAGGAAGGACAGCCTCAATATTCAAATCCCCCCGGTTCCCGGAGATTCAAGGCCACCACGAGAGTCCAAGCCTTCATTTCATTTCAGCCCCAGCCCCTCTCTCTTGCTGTCCCACAAACCACCGGACTTGGCGTAGTGTCCCTGGGTTCTTCGAGCGGGTCCCCCCGCCCAGACATGATCCTCCAGGACCTCTGCCGAGGGAATGCCATGCTACGTCACCAGTGCGCGCTGTCCGTCAAGGGAAGCCCCAGGCCGCCGGGCCGAGCCGGCTCGCTTTCAGCCTGATGCAAAAATGGCCGAACGGGGCATCTCCACACCCCCCTCCTCTCATAGTTCCTCCTTCCCAGATCTGGGACAACTGGCGGGGCTCTGGGCTGTGGGCACGGTCCCAGGCAGGAGTTTATCCAGTCCTCCTAGGAGCGAGCTGCTAGCCACGGGGTTTCTTTCAGCTTCTGGCTCTCCCCTCCGTTCCCCCCGGCCCCAGGGATATCTGCAGCAGGCTATCTTCCAGGCCAGACACCGAAAGGCCGGCCCAGCCCCCTCTTGCTGTGTTTTACTGCGTGGTTCCCACAATCGCAGCTGCAGCCGCTTCTGGGTTTTTCCCTTTTATTTTTTTTTTTTTATTAAAAGAGCCCGTCAGTCTCCAGACGCCAAACCCTGGCTTCCCCAGATCACTGCGCGGCTGCGGGACTTCCAGCCAGATTACTCACTCGTTTCAGAATGCAGGCTCCCAGTTTCACCAAGTATACAGCCCCTGGGAACTAGCAGATCTCGTCCAGCTGGCGCATCGCTGTAACCGGTCTTCTGGGTCACTCTCTGGTCCTTATCTAGTGTTTCTCACAGAGATGTTCCTTCGTCCTGTCTCACCTAGCCGCCATCTTAGTTTCTCTCGTTCAGTTTGACTTTTATTTTATAAATCTGGTTAGCTGGCTAGAGGGTATGTCATGTTATTCCTGAGCTGGTGTAAAATTATTCTAAAGAAAAACTGCATTCAGTATTTTGCTTTATGTCTTTATGTCACACAACCCATAGTGTTTCAAATCCTTTGTGAAAAATGTGAAGAGGCAGATCCTTTTTCATATAAGCTTGCTTGAAAATAAATTTATCTGACGTTTACACGGTGCTTACCATTCGTGAATGATTCTGAGCTGTGTGGGAGACACTCCTAAACCATCAATGCACACTATGAGTTGGGGGAATACTGTTATTTTTGCAGGTGAAGAAATGGAGGTGCAGAAAGGAAGTAAGCCTTGGAGTTGTTCATCCTTCTGGTGCCAGAGGCATAAAAACTTCATTGTAGGAATGTTTCTTCACTGAAGATTAGGAGTAAGAAAGAGTGTTAGGCTTTAGTTCTGATTGTCCTCATAGCTGCTTTTCAAAGCATTAATAAATAATTGGACTTGGAAAGTAAGTGTGAGAAATTTCAGGCATTATTTCTGCTAAAAGTACTGAGCTTTGGTATATCTTCTTTTTTCATGATGAAACAAAGCTACTGAGGTTTTGAGAAAGATTTACCTAGAATTCTGTGGCAAATTTGCAGTAGCGTAAAATTATCATTATGAGATACTTCATTGGGACCAAAAACAGGACGGTTTTGCCAGCCGCATGAGGTTTTCTACACATGTTGCCTCTGTCCTGTTTCCAGAGAGGGTAAAGCTGAGGGGCTTCGTGACTCCTACACACCCCCGTACCTGTCTGGGGTGTTGGGTTGGATCGCAGCTCCCTCATCCCCTACGAGGTGGTGCTCCGTATCGTTTACATAAGGAGTTTTATTAGCACGTCACTTCCTTAATCGAAAGCTTGCACTTTGATACAGTGGTAATGGCAGCCATAAGAAAAATTCATCCGAGCACATGCTTTTAGAATGCCATAGAGTCTCCACAGTTATAGCCTGGGATGGAGGTTCCACAGTCAGGCAGCTCGTAATTCAAATTCTGGTTCGCATTATGGTTTTACCCTCTTCTGAGGGCTACCTATAAGTAAGTAGTTTCTGGCCTTCATTTTTTAAAGTTTCTTTACACTTTTTGGGAGTTCAGAATGAAAATTTTCTCAACTTTATCTTTAATAAGCTTTACTTCTAAAATTAAAGAACTCGAAATACGAACTTCATTGTATTATGGCAGTCAGAGCCAGGAGTTGGAAGGCCTGGAAGAGGAGAAACATAAATAAGTGTGCGAGTAGAATGACACTGGAGGGGACGGGAGGGTGAAGGACATTCGGAAGGACAAGAGAAAGACCAACTTGTCAGACCCTGACTCCCCAGATCTTAGGCCTTTTTTTTTTTTTTTTTATCATCATTTTATTGAGATATATTCACATACCACGCAGTCATACAAAACAAATTGTACTTTCGACTGTTTACAGTAACATTACATAGTTGTACATTCATCACCTAAATCAATCCCTGACACCTTCATTAGCACACACACAAAAATAACAAGAATAATAATTAGAGTGAAAAAGAGCAACTGAAGTAAAAAAGAACACTGGGTACCTTTGTCTGTTTGTTTCCTTCCCCTACTTTTTTTTTTTTTTTTTTTAATCATCATTTTATTGAGATATATTCACATACCACGCAGTCATACAAAACAAATCGTACTTTCGATTGTTTACAGTACCATTACATAGTTGTACATTCATCACCTAAATCAATCCCTGACACCTTCATTAGCACACACACAAAAATAACAAGAATAATAATTAGAGTGAAAAAGAGCAATTGAAGTAAAAAAGAACACTGGGTACCTTTGTCTGTTTGTTTCCTTCCCCTACTTTTTTACACATCCATCTATAAACTAGACAAAGTGGAGTTTGGTCCTTATGGCTTTCCCAATCCCATTGTCACCCCTCATAAGCTACATTTTTATACAACTGTCTTCGAGATTCCTGGGTTCTGGGTTGTAGTTTGATAGTTCCAGGTATCCACCACCAGCTACCCCAATTCTTTAGAACCTAAAAAGGGTTGTCTAAAGTGTGCGTAAGAGTGCCCACCAGAGTGATCTCTCGGCTCGTTTTGGAATCTCTCTGCCACTGAAGCTTATTTCATTTCCTTTCACATCCCCCTTTTGGTCAAGAAGATGTTCTCCGTCCCACGATGCCGGGTCTACATTCCTCCCCGGGAGTCATATTCCACGTTGCCAGGGAGATTCACTCCCCTGGGTGTCTGATCCCACGTAGGGGGGAGGGCAGTGATTTCACCTTTCAAGTTGGCTTAGCCAGAGAGAGAGGGCCACATCTGAGCAACAAAGAGGCATTCAGGAGGAGACTCTTAGGCACAAATATAGGGAGGCCTAGCCTCTCCTTTGCAGCAACCGTCTTCCCAAGGGTAAAACTTATGGTAGAGGGCTCAACCCATCCAACCACCAGTCCCCTATGTCTGTGGTCATGTTAGCAACCATCGAGGTGGGGTAGGCAAATACCCCTGCATTCTCCACAGGCTCCTCAAGGGGGCACTACATCTTTTTTTTTTTTCCTTGTTTTTCTTTTTTTTTTTTTTTTTAACTTTCCCTTCTTTTTTAAATCAACTGTATGAAAAAAAAAGTTAAAAAGAAAACAAACATACAATAAAAGAACATTTCAAAGAGACCATAACAAGGGAGTAAGAAAAAGACAACTAACCTAAGATAACTGCTTAACTTCCAACATGTTCCTACTTTACCCCAAGAAAGTTACATAATATAGCAACATTTCTGTGAACTTGTTCCTACTATATCCATCAGAAATTAACAGACCATAGTCATTTCTGGGCATCCCCAGAACGTTAAATAGCTTATCTGTTCTTTTTGGATTATTGTTCCCCCTTCCTTAATTGCTCTGTAATGCTAGTTCCCCTACATTCTACATTATAAACCATTTGTTTTACATTTTTCAAAGTTCACATTAGTGGTAGCATATAATATTTCTCTTTTTGTGCCTGGCTTATTTCGCTCAGCATTATGTCTTCAAGGTTCATCCATGTTGTCATATGTTTCACCAGATCGTTCCTTCTTACTGCCGCGTAGTATTCCATCGTGTGTATATACCACATTTTATTTATCCACTCATCTGTTGAAGGACATTTGGGTTGTTTCCATCTCTTGGCAATTGTGAATAATGCTGCTATGAACATTGGCGTGCAGATATCTGTTCGTGTCACTGCTTTCCGATCTTCCGGGTATATCCCGAGAAGTGCAATCGCTGGATCGAATGGTAACTCTATATCTAGTTTTCTAAGGAACTGCCAGACTGACTTCCAGAGTGGCTGAACCATTATACAGTCCCACCAACAATGAATAAGAGTTCCAATTTCTCCACATCCCCTCCAGCATTTGTAGTTTCCTGTTTGATTAATGGCAGCCATTCTAACCGGTGTTAGATGGTATCTCATTGTGGTCTTAATTTGCATCTCTCTAATAGCTAGTGAAGCTGAACATTTTTTCATGTGTTTCTTGGCCATTTGTATTTCCTCTTCAGAGAACTGTCTTTTCATATCTTTTGCCCATTTTATAATTGGGCCGTCTGTACTATTGTCATTGAGTTGTAGGATTTCTTTGTATATGCAAGATATCAGTCTTTTGTCAGATACATGGTTTCCAAAAATTTTTTCCCATTGAGTTGGCTGCCTCTTTACCTTTTTGAGAAATTCCTTTGAGGTGCAGAAACTTCTAAGCTTGAGGAGTTCCCATTTATCTATTTTCTCTTTTGTTGCTTGTGCTTTGGGTGTACAGTCTAGGAAGTGGCCGCCTAATACAAGGTCTTGAAGATGTTTTCCTACATTATCTTCTAGGAGTTTTATGGTACTTTCTTTTATATTGAGATCTTTGGTCCATTTTGAGTTAATTTTTGTGTAGGGGGTGAGGTAGGGGTCCTCTTTCATTCTTTTGGAGATGGATATCCAACTCTCCCAGCCCCATTTGTTGAAAAGACCATTATGGCTCAGTTCAGTGACTTTGGGGGCCTTATCAAAGATCAGTCGGCCATAGATCTGAGGGTCTATCTCTGAATTCTCAATTTGATTCCATTGATCTATATGTCTATATCTGTGCCAGTACCATGCTGTTTTGGCAACTGTGGCTTTATAATAAGCTTCAAAGTCAGGGAGTGTAAGTCCTCCCACTTCGTTTTCTTTTTTAGAGTGTCTTTAGCAATTCGAGGCATCTTCCCTTTCCAAATAAATTTGATAACTAGCTTTTCCAAGTCTGCAAAGTAGGTTGTTGGAATTTTGATTGGGATTGCATTGAATCTGTAGATGAGTTTGGGTAGAGTTGACATCTTAATGACATTTAGCCTTCCTATCCATGAACATGGAATATTTTTCCATCTTTTAAGGTCCCCTTCTATTTCTTTTAGTAGAGTTATGTAGTTTTCTTTGTATAGGTCTTTTACATCTTTGGTTAAGTTTATTCCTAGGTACTTGATTTTTTTAGTTGCTATTGAAAATGGTATCTTTTTCTTGAGTGTCTCTTCAGTTTGTTCATTTCTAGCATATAGAAACATTACTGACTTATGTGCATTAACCTTGTATCCCGCTACTTTGCTAAATTTGTTTATTAGCTCTAGTAGGTGTATCGTCGATTTCTCAGGGTTTTCTAGATATAAGATCATATCATCTGCAAACAATGACAGTTTTACTTCTTCTTTTCCAATTTGGATGCCTTTTATTTCTTTGTCTTGCCGGATTGCCCTGGCTAGCACTTCCAGCACAATGTTGAATAACAGTGGTGACAGCAGGCATCCTTGTCTTGTTCCTGATCTTAGAGGGAAGGCTTTCAGTCTCTCACCATTGAGTACTGTGCTGGCTATGGGTTTTTCATATATGCTCTTTATCATGTTGAGGAAGTTTCCTTCAATTCCTACCTTTTGAAGTGTTTTTATCAAAAAGGGATGTTGGATTTTGTCAAATGCTTTTTCAGCATCTATTGAGATGATCAATTGATTTTTCCCTTTCGAGTTTTTAATGTGTTGTAATACATTGATTGATTTTCTTATGTTGAACCATCCTTGCATGCCTGGAATGAACCCCACTTGGTCATGGTGTATGATTTTTTTAATGTGTCTTTGGATTCGATTTGCAAGTATTTTGTTGAGGATTTTTGCATCTATATTCATTAGGGAGATTGGCCGGTAGTTTTCCTTTTTTGTAGCATCTTTGCCTGGTTTTGGTATTAGATTGATGTTAGCTTCATAAAATGAGTTAGGTAGTGTTCCATTTTCTTCAATGTTTTGAAAGAGTTTGAGTAAGATTGGTGTCAGTTCTTTCTGGAAAGTTTGGTAGAATTCCCCTGTGAAGCCATCTGGCCCTGGGCATTTATTTGTGGGAAGATTTTTGATGACTGATTGGATCTCTTTGCTTGTGATGGGTTGGTTGAGGTCTTCTATTTCTTCTCTGGTCAGCCTAGGTTGTTCATATGTTTCCAGGAAATTGTCCATTTCTTCTACATTATCCAGTTTGTTGCCATACAGTTGTTCATAATATCCTCTTATAATTTTTTTAATTTCTTCAGGATCTGCAGTTATGTCACCTTTTTTATTCATTATTTTGTTTATATGGGTCTTCTCTCTTTTTGATTTTGTCAGTCTAGCTAGGGGCTTGTCAATCTTGTTGATCTTCTCAAAGAACCAACTTTTGGTGATATTTATCCTTTCTATTGTTTTTTTGTTCTCTATGACATTTATTTCTGCTTTAATCCTTGTTATTTCTTTTCTTGTACTTGGTTTAGGATTGGTTTGCTGTTCATTTTCTAGCTTCTTCAGTTGATCCATTAGTTCTTTGATTTTGGCTCTTTCTTCCTTTTTAATATATGCGTTTAGTGCTATAAATTTCCCCCTTAGCACTGCTTTTGCTGCATCCCATAGGTTTTGGTATGTTGTGTTCTCATTTTCATTCGTCTCTATATATTTAGCAATTTCTCTTGCTATTTCTTCGTTAACCCACTGATTGTTTAGGAGTGTGTTGTTTAACCTCCAGGTATTTGTGAATTTTCTAAGTCTCTGATGGTTATTGACTTCTAATTGTATTCCATTGTGGTCATAGAATGTGCTTTGAATAATTTCAATCTTTTTAAATTTATTGAGCCTTGTTTTATGTCCCAGCATATGATCTATTCTGGAAAAAGTTCCATGAGCACTAGAACAGTATGTGTATCCTGGTGATTTGGGATGTAATGTCCTGTATATGTCTGTTAAATCTAATTCATTTATCAGATTGTTTAGGTTTTCAATTTCCTTATTGGTCTTCTGTCTGGTTGATCTATCTATAGGAGAGAGTGATGTGTTGAAGTCTCCCACAATTATTGTGGAAACATCAATTGCTTCCTTTAGTTTTGCCAGTGTTTCTCTCATGTATTTTGTGGCACCTTGATTGGGTGCATAGACATTTACGATTGTTATTTCTTCTTGCTGAATTGCCCCTTTTATTAGTATGTAGTGGCCTTCTTTGTCTCTCAAAACATCCCTGCATTTGAAGTCTATTTTATCTGAGATTAATATTGCTACACCTGCTTTCTTTTGGCTGTAGCTTGCATGAAATATTTTTTCCATCCTTTCACTTTCAGTTTCTTTGTGTCCCTGTGTCTAAGATGAGTCTCTTGTATGCAACATATTGATGGTTCATTTTTTTTTGATCCATTCTGCGAATCTATATGTTTTAATTGGGGAGTTTAATCCATTTACATTCAACGTTAAAACCGTGAAGGCATTTCTTGAATCGGCCATCTTATCCTTTGGTTTATGTTTGCCATATTTTTCTCTCTCTCTATTAATATCCTTTATTGTACCCATACCGAATCTCTTTAGTACTGAACCTTTCTCCAAGTCTCTCTGTCCTGTCTTTGTTTCTCTGTCTGTAGGGCTCCCTTTAGTATCTCCAGTAGGGCAGGTCTCTTGTTAGCAAATTCTCTCAGCATTTGTTTGTCTGTGAAAAATTTAAGCTCTCCCTCAAATTTGAAGGAGAGCTTTGCTGGATAAAGTATTCTTGGCTGGAAATTTTTCTCACTCAGAATTTTAAATATATCGTGCCACTGCCTTCTTGCCTCCATGGTGGCTGCTGAGTAGTCACTACTTAGTCTTATGCTGTTTCCTTTGTATGTGGTGAATTGCTTTTCTCTTGCTGCTTTCAGAACTTGCTCCTTCTCTTCTGTGTTTGACAGTGTGATCAGTATATGTCTCGGAGTGGGTTTATTTGGATTTATTCTATTTGGAGTTCGCTGAGCATTTATGATTTGTGTATTTATGTTGTTTAGAAGATTTGGGAAGTTTTCCCCAACAATTTCTTTGAATACTCTTCCTAGACCTTTACCCTTTTCTTCCCCTTCTGGGACACCAATGAGTCTTATATTTGGACGTTTCATGTTATCTATCATATCCCTGAGGTCCGTTTCGATTTTTTCAATTTTTTTCCCCATTCTTTCTTTTATGCTTTCATTTTCCATTCTGTCATCTTCCAGGTCACTGATTCGTTGTTCAACTTCCTCTAGTCTTGTACTATGAGTGTCCAGAATCTTTTTAATTTGGTCAACAGTTTCTTTAATTTCCATAAGATCATCCATTTTTTTATTTAGTCTTGCAATGTCTTCTTTATGCTCTTCTAGAGTCTTCTTGATTTCCTTCATATCCCGTACTATGGTCTCATTGTTCATCTTTAGTTCTTTGAGTAGCTGCTCTAGGTGCTGTGTCTCTTCTGGTCTTTTGATTTGGGTGCTTGGGCTTGGGTTATCCATATCGTCTGGTTTTTTCATATGCTTTATAATTTTCTGTTGTTTTTGGCCTCGTGGCATTTGCTGAACTTGATAGGGTTCTTTTAGGGTTTGTAGACCTATTGAAGTCCTTATCTCTAATTTATCAGATCTACAGCTTCGTGGAGTACACTTTCTCTAACTAACCAGCAGGTGGTATCCACGAGCCACCTGTTCTCCACGAGCCAGTTCTCCCCTGCTTAGTCTTTTTGGTGAGTGGGGGAGTGAGTCTTGTGGGGTCCAATTGGTGTACCAAGCTTGCGTGTGTAGTTGGTGTTGCCTGCCCTGTATGTGGGGTGTGTTTCTTGGCAGTCGGGGAGGGGGGGTGGCCCTAACAATCAAATCTCCCTGGTGATCCTAGAGTTTTAAAGCTGCTGCAATAGTCTAATCCTTCAGTTCAGTCCTGCCAGAGTTTGTCTCTGCCACTGACCCACAAGTCTTTGGTATTGGCGTATGGCTCCTGAGACTTGCAAGTGGGCCCCTCTTCCAGGCTGTGCACCCCGGGTCCTCTGTTGAGGGATGACTGTGCTATGTCACAGGTGAGTGCCGTCCCCCCAGGGCAGTTCTGGGCTGCTGGGCTGTGTAGGGAGGCTCCCAGTCTGCTGAAATGATGGCTGAATGGGGCTTTGTTAATTCACACTGCTCCACCTTCCCAGCTCTGGGACAATCAGCTGAGGTTGCAGGGAAGGCTAATGTCCACGCCCAGCTTTGTGGTGTGTGCCTGTTATTTGAAGCACTTCCGTCACACTGGGTTGTCTGGGGCAGCTCTGGGGTATGGGGCTGGCGATGGGCAGGAGTGTTTCCTGTCCACCAGGATGGTGGCTGTGAGTGGACACCCCGCTTTTCTTGGGAAGTTGTGGTGTTTAGTGAATTTTCTCAGCCACTGGATTATTGCCTTTTGTCTCAGAGCTCTCCTAGTTCTGCTCTTGACTTGACGTGCCCAAATTGCAGTTGTTTGAAGCTTTCTGTATTGGGCTTCTTAGAGTAATTGTTTTAGAAAAAGAAAAAAGTATTAAAAAAAAAAAAAAAAAAAAAGGGCCCTCCTCAGAGATCTAATGGGTTATTGAAATGCTAATAGACAAAGCAACCAGGGCCATTAAGGAAAGGTCCACAGGGCAGAGAGATCAGCTTTTCTTCAGGATTTGCATATGCGCCTCAAGGCCTGAGCTCCGCCCTTCCCCTTTCTGTGTTCACCAGAACTCCAAAAATCCTCTGCTTTTATTTTGGAGTTTTTCGTGTTATTTTTTTTTTTTTCTATGCCTGTCTCCTCTCTGCTGGGCTGGCAGCTCTCAGATTCTCTGGTGTCTGGTCTCAGTCTATCTATGGTTGGAGTATGGATCAGTAGAATGAGTTTCCGAGAAGGGCTACCACTGCAGTTCTCCCTTCTCCTTCCCGGAGCTGGCAGCCCCTCCTCCCGCGGGACTGAGCCTGGCAGGAAGGGGCGCTGGTCCCCTGGCCGCAAAAACTTACAGATTTCGCTGATCTCAGCAGTTCGACATTTTCATGAGTGTTGTATGAAGTATGCCCAAAGACAGATTGCTCTGTGGTGTCCAGTCCACGCAGTTCCTGGCTTTTTACCTACTTTCCTGGAGGAGTAACTAAAACTTACAGCTCACCAGTCCTCCATCTTGCCCCGCCAAGGATCTTAGGCCTTTTAAGTCTTGTTTTGACGGCATAATTCAGAGTCTTTTTTTAATCCCCATCCAAACCTTACATCCTATGATCTTTCCATCCCCAAGCAAATCCTCTGTATCAGGTTTTTTATCCAGCTTTCCTTGATTTAAATTGTAAAGGAATTATTTATGTGGTCTCTAGTAGTCTTTGTTGTTGGACTCCATTTCATTCGTTCATTCATAAATTTATGATTGACCTAATTTTAAATTTATACCTAATCTGCCATGCATGGTAGGCTTCCCTGTTTTGCTCAGTTGGACTCTCTGGAAGCATTTGTGTTTTCATGTAATCAGCTGTTTGCCTTTAGGCTGGGGTTCTTTTTTGGGTGTCTGTTAGTAGTTTGTTCATCTAATGAAGTGATTTAAAATAGTCTTTTAGGTGGTCACTTGTGTACTATGGACTTTTTAAAAAATAAAATTTAAATTTTGGAATAATTGTAGATTTATAGAAGAATTGCAGAGGCAGTAGAGAGGGTTCTCTGACATCCTTGTTACTCTCTGTGAAAGCTGACCTCATACATGGCTATAGTCTGGTTATCAGAACTATGAAACGGACATCGGTGCAGTACCACTAGCTGTGTTACGAGCTTGATTCAGTTACGGTGGTTGTCCTGTCCCTTAGTCTCCCATGGGCTGGACGGGTTTTCTGTGCTTCCTTCTCTCGCTATCTGGGCCCCCTTGAGGAGTCCTGGCCAGCTGTTTTGCAGACTGTCCCTAGTCTGGGTTTGCGTGGTGCTTTCTCATGATTCAATCCAGGTTGTGCATTTGGGGGAGAGGACCCTGGAGGTGAGGTGCCCTTTGCTCCACATGGGCAGGGGGTGGGTGCTGCCAGTGCGAGTGCAGGGGACCTTGACCTGCATCTCTTGATAATTGGGGTCTGCAGGGGACCTTGACCTGCATCTCTTGATAATTGGGGTCTGCCAGGTCTCTGCTCTGGGAGCGCCTGTTTTCCCTTGGCTTCTGCGTAGGGGCCTGATGTCCAGCCACACTCGGGGAGAGGGGTGTGGAGGGGGAGTATCTGTATATATTTTTTGGAATTCTTCTGTACTGAAAAGTTGCTACTCCCCACCCCCCTTATTTATTCAATTGTTTGTTTATATCAGTATGGACTCATGTATTTATTTTCTACTTCGGGTTATAATCCAGTCTGTTATTTATTTTGTTGTGCTGATAGTTCAGCTTTGGCCATTGGGTGCTTTTTCATATTGGTTCCTGTCTTTGTGACCTTTGGTCACACCTCCTTTTTGTTTGTTTGCTTTCTGAATACTTCCTTACTTTCCAGCACCACAAGATGCTTCAGGCTCAGCTTGTATTTTCCCTGCCCAAGAATTGGCCGCTGCTCCCGAGAGCCCTGGCACTTTGTAGCGGAGAATGGTATCTAAAAACCCAGATTTGGAGGCAGTTATTACTCCTTGTCTCAGGGCTGTCACTGCTTCTAGGCTGTTTCAGCAGAGAGAGCTGGGAAATATGCCTGTGTAGTAACCTGCGTGTGCATACACATGCATACACATGCATCTGTCGGGTGTGTTTCAGACTGAACCCCAGTTCTTACTGCCATCTACCTTGCTGACCCAGGGCCCAGGGGCTTGTGCCAGCCCTCTCTGGGGGCTTGTTTGTCACTTCTTTCTGACTTTGAGAAGCCTCTCTCTCACCCTCTGTTGACTTCAACTTTAGTATACATGTGAAGTAGTTTCAGAATTGCTAACTCATACCCCCGTGAGAAACAAATTTACCAAGTAGAGTACAGTGTTTATGTACAGTTATTTTTATCTTTAACCTTAACAGTTTCCAGTCAAAACATCCTTTTCCAAAGTTACTTAGGTCAGCTCCTTTTGTCCCCACCTGCTTCAGTGAGGTTGCTTCATATATTTTGTAATACAATTAGATTCATTTGTTAGTGTTGAATGATTTTTAAAAATCATTCTGAATGATTTTTAAAAATTTGTGTACAATTTAAGTTCCTTCTTGTTCTTCGTGAGGTACAGTTGTGTGGGTTTTAACAAATGTGTAAGGGTTGGGTGTCCAGCACCCCTAGACTGGACTGTGAACTTGTAGATCTTTTCATTCAGTTTTTTGTTGTTTTGACCCCTGCCCCCAAGTGAATAACTGCTGAACCACACTCCTTTACTCAGCTATGAAAAAGGATACTGTCTCTGTTCCCTCGTGGTTGTCATGCCATTTTGCACTCCCTCGGATAAAGGCCTAATGGGTTTTAACAGTGGGGGAAGACTGCTAGAATTTTAGAAATGGAAGGGCCCTGAAAGATACATCTAGTCTGACTTTTCCTGCTGGGCAGGTTGGTCTCAGCAGGTCAGCCGTCAAGCCAGAGCTGGGATCCGGATGAGTCTCATGTGTCCGTGCCTGTGACTCAGGTCGGGGGGCTCGGGGTAGGAACAGGGCCATGGTCAGGACACAGCCTCCCCCACTTTGCCCTGGGTGTGAAGCCTAGCCTTTGTGGTGGGGTTCTTTGACCCCTTGCTTCAGGAGATCAGTTCTAGGAGCCAGCTGTTTGCTTTCCGCCCTGTGTGCTTTTGGAGAGGGCGAGGTATCAGTGATCACTGGCAGTGAGTGTTGCTGTGAGATGTGAGAAGTTGGTTTGCTTTGCTTTTTCATGCCAGTCTGAAGTCACATGTTCTGATGAGCAGAGGTGAACTCCACATCCCACTGTGCAGTCAGGTGACGGGTGGTGGAACAAAGCGTGTCTGGTTCTGCTGGGTGTTGGTGTCATTTTAGTCTTTATAAGTTCCTTAAGGGGTCTTTGGGGACCCGTGGAGTGGGATCCCCCAGTGGTGGTCACTTTCAGAGCTTCCTGTGTGCCGGGCACCAGCCGAGACCCTCCATGCAAGGGTGAGTGGGCTGTCCTTGTCCGTCACAGAGCAGGGAGAGAGAAACAGCTCGTGGCCCGAGCACAGGTATGACTTTATAAAAGTATTTCTCTAGCATTTTCCTCGATTTCCTTTTAAAGGTTTTTTTGTAAAGCATTATTGAACCACCCTGGCACCACCATATTTCCCTTCCAGTCTTTTTCCACACAGTTTTACATAGCTCTATGTGTAGGGTATTGCATCCTAAAATGTTTTGTTTAATATTTTATCATGAACCTTTCCCAGGTTTCTCCCGTCTTACCAACACCGTATAGCTGCGGTATTCACCCATCTCCTTAATGTGGATTTATCTTTTTCCCCTGTAGATTAGTGTTCTCTGACCCTGTTTATGCTTCTAATGTTTTTTTATTTGGCAGATTGCTTTCTTAGGGGATATTTCCCAGAGTACGATTACTGGGTCAAAGAGTATTAACGTTTTGCCGCTCTTGAAATACATTGCCTATTGTTTCACAGGGCTAACAGTGTTCTTTGAAACCCTGCCAGATTAGATCTGATCCTGGCCTACTCTGGTTTTATTTTGACCGTTTTCCCCCTTGATCACCCTGACCCGATGGCTTTGGTGTTTGCCCCGGCTGCAGACATTCCCGCCTTGCCGCTGACTCTTTGCTCCTGGCTTTTCCTCTGCTGGCTCTTGGAAATCTTCCTATGGCTGGCCTGTCTGGGGCCTGGTGGGAAAGCCCCCTTATGAAGGGCCTGCCTGGGCCACGCTGGCTAAAGCAGTGCCACCATTGACCCAGCGTCTTTACCCTAGGGGTGGTGGTGAGGATCAGTGAGGTGGCAGGGCTGTTGGAAGCACGCAGCACAGTGGCTGGACAGAGCACGCATGCGGTCATCTCCGTGGCCACGTGTGAGCGTGGGGCTGGGGAGATGGGCAGGGCAAGGGTCTGCACTGAACAGGGTCATAGGCTGTCTCACGGTGTGGATGACATCAGTAGATGCAAGTGTCGAGTGTGCCCTGCTCACCCCACTGTGTTTAATCCTTGATCACCTCCGCGGGGCATATGGATCTTGGGAAACAGGTGGTCGTGCCGTGCTGTCTCGTCCAGAGCTCCTTCAAGGGGTGATGGAGGGGCGGGCAGGGAAGGGCACGGTGCCTACCCCCTTTCGTTTAAAGATCTCTGAATAAATTTCATACTTACTATTAAAGACGTCTGGAAAAAAGCCAATAATGTCTAGCGATTTGAAATGCTTTAAAACATCACTGTAAATATAAAGTTCTACATAGTAAAATGACTTGAGGTAAAGAACTTGAGCTGTTTACGGTTCAGGAATGTGAGAGGATGAATGAAGATGGCCTAGTTTTAGAATTTTTTGTTTAACTATTCTATTTTAGTTTAAGGTACAGTGTTTTCAATTAAGAAATAAAGCAGCATCCTCTTAAGAAATAGAGCATTATTTGACTAATTAGATGTCATTGTTTTGTTTTTTCTTATAAAGTACTTCTTGAAATATTTATGAATAGAAGTCTTTCTTTAAATATGCCTCTTTAACAGGTTGCGTTGCCTCCAAGTGAGATTTCCTTATAGCTAACTTTCCAACAAAATTTGGTAAACCCCGTTACTGTGGAAGCTGATGAGAAATGGGGTGACTCGATGGTGGTGCCGGTAGAACTTTCCGCTGTGCTGGAGGTTGTCTGTGTGTGTCCAGTCACACTCTCCCTAGCCACGCTTGAAAGGTGACCAATACAACCACGGAATATCATATTCGGTTTTATTTAATTTTAGTGTAAATTCAGTATCGCTGCACATTGCACTTCTACTGTTCTAGAAACTTAAGTTTTAAGGGCACGTGTTTTTCTCTTTTCAGACTGTAGAGTATTTGTTTTCTGTAATTGACAACACTTGATCTAGCTTAAAATTCTATTCTCTGAAGTGCCTTATCGCAGAAATGAAACACTTGACAAAATTTTAGTTGAATGAATGAGTGTGAAAAATAGCAGGGGAGAAATAGGTTGTCTTTGGGAAGGATTGACTGAATATTTTCAGAAAATATTTTCTTCATTGCTTTTTGGAGTAGAGAGATTGCGGTGAGTTTATACTTTTTTAGAGATCTTGTTCCTTGGCTTCCTTAGCATGTCATAGAAATCTGAGATAGTATTGACATTTTGTAATGTGAGATTAAATAGAAGTAAAGAAGCTTTAACTTATTTTTTAATCACTAAAAAAAAGGCAGTAAATGTAGACTAGTTTAAAGGTAGTCCTAAGTTTTCTATTATGCACATGGGAGAATTATTTTTAAGGTAAATGTGTTCATTCTTATTATCCCTGGGTGTATGGTAGTAGGTGGTGAGGTGATGGGCAGCACTCAGCTTTTATTTTTTGATATCCTTCTGATTATTTCCAAAACCAATTTGACACAGTTATTCTAATTTGAAGAAATTTAAAATTATTTTGGTTTCCTTGAGGGTGTGTGGCTTCTCTGCCTTGCTCCTCCGATTCTTATTTTCCGCTCACCTCTCTTCCTTCCACATACTCTTACAAGGGTTGCCGGGGACTGTGTCTTTTCAAGCAGGTGATCTTTGAACCTGACGAGAAATCGTAAGTGAAATTGCTGTGTGGCTGAATTCATAAGTCACTGACCAGAAGAGAATTGTAAAAAATCTGTTTTCCCACAGAGATTTCATATGTGAGCAACATGCTGCACACTTTATCATGGTACTTTTTGGCTGTCTGGCTTTTGTGGATATTTTTAATGTCATAATTTTTCATGTCCTCTGTAAGCATGCCATGCTTGCCCCAGTTTTACACTGCATTAGATGAAGTTTTCTTTCTCATTTGTGTAGGTTGCACAGAGCATCGAGGATCATCATCAGGAAGTCATTGGTTTCTGCAGAGAGAACGGCTTCCACGGCCTGGTTGCCTATGACTCTGATTATGCGTTGTGCAACATCCCCTACTATTTCAGTGCCCATGCCCTAAAACTGAGCCGAAACGGGAAGAGTCTCACGACAAGCCAATACCTGATGCATGAGGTTGCCAAGCAACTAGACCTGAACCCAAATCGCTTTCCTATTTTTGCTGCTCTATTAGGTAGGTGGAGTCATGTGAAAAGTCTGTTTTATGAAGGAGTTGCTATGCTATGACCATAAAGACCATTTTATAAAATTTCTGTGCTTGAATGTTTTGGATTTATATTTTAGATTTAAAAGAACCAAGAAATGGGCTTTTCCTTAGCATTTCTTGCTTAGTATTGTTTGATGTCATAACTTGCTGCTTAGCTAATAATGTGTTCCTTTGTTCTAAAATGTTTGTGTATTCTCTCTGAGCTGAAAAACTTATTCTGTGAATAAACCCACTTAAAGTTTTGGAAAAATAACGTTTTTAAACCACAGATGTTAACGCAGTCTCACTATGAAAATTAGGCATTGAAACCTTTGGCATTAATTATGCTTATTACAGAAAATAATAGGCTTTAAAGTTAGCGCTGCCATGTTTTCCCCTTGTTTCTGGGACATTTCCTGTCATTTTCAGGATACTTACTGCTTTAAAAGAAGAACAGCAAAAATAACCTATCTTCCCTTTTTATCAACACCTGCATTTGATATAGATTTCTTATAAAATTCCGTTGGAGGAATTCCTTGTGCTGAATACATAGAAAGGCAATCTTGTTTAACTAAAGCTTTATATATTAATTTATTTTACTTAAAAATAATTTTCCAGTAGGTAGTATATTCATCTGTCTTTGTATCTACACTTTATAGTTATTTTCTGTGTTTTCTCTTCTGCCAGCTACCCTTTCTTGTGCTTGCAATGTGCACGTATGTCTCTAGCTACTTTAATATCCAGCTCTAATTTGCCAAGATTTTGTAAGAATTGTGTCCAAAATATAAATAAATATGTTCTGAGTGAGGACCCGAGGACTCCTGTGATTAAAATACATGACTTGTAGTGATCGAATTCCGTGCTGTTTCGAAAGACATGTGATCTCAAGATAAGTGTGATGTTATTGTACTATCTTTCACCTTGTGTTTTATATAGGTTTGCAGCCCAGTTGAATTGTGCTTAAGAGGGGAGTTACTGTGTATATTATTTTTAGAAATTACTAGTCATAAGAAAGATTTTTGTAAACATTCCTCCCCAAATTTTGCACTATTAGAAATTATAGTGAGGGAATCACCGTTTTTTTATTTAGCATTTTGTGGTGGCGCTTCAAATGTTATTGTATAACTGCCAACCAACCAGCCGGCCAATTAGCAAAATCCTGATTTCACAAATTGTCTTTCAATATTTGGATCTAATCTCAAATAATGTATATTTAAGTTAGTACTGGTTTCCATCTGATTTCTTAGGGCGCTCTTGTGACTTGGGGTTCAGAGGATTAGAACTAATCTTATTTTCAAAATTACTGCTATTTTCAAAAATTTAAATATCAAAGGATGTTTCCTTCGATATTAAAAATGCTTATATGGATGGACACAGGTGAAAAGTTTCATTTTTGTTTATATGTTAGGCAAAGTGACTTGGACATATTAATGACTTTAAATGAGTTGGAAAATTGCATGTTTTTAGAATATGTAAGTCTTAGCAAATTTGAAAGGTGGAAGAATATTTGTTTATCTTATTTAAGAAACATTGGATATGTTTCTTGGGAGAGAACAGCTTCTCAGACTTTTTTTAGTTATTTTGTGAAATTTTGAAATCAATGAAAAACAAATAGTACAGTTCCATGGAATTAATTTAGGGCCTGGAATTTCTTCAAAAATTTAGGCAAGTTATAGATAAACTCTTAATTGAGTGAGCTTTTTTTATTCTGGATTTTGTAAAAGCTTCAGTGTCCTCAAATGAGAAAGTTTAGTTTTCTTTACCTCTTTTGTAACAGAAAAGCTATATAAGTTTTGTTTCTGGGGGGTTGGGTGGAATTCCATGTAAGTATTTGGTATAAAACCTATGTCTTTTTTTTTTTTAACTAATGCTTTCTGCCCAAGTTTTAACTTGACTTTATATTTTTCCAAATGTAAGCTTCAAAGTTACTTCATTCTTTTTTCTTATAAAATTCTGTGTGATACATTAACGGGAAAATATTACAAAGCTGGATAGACAGTAAACCTGGCAGTTATGACTTAACTTTTCCCGTCTGGACATTACAGTAGCTCACTATTTCCCTGTTCTGTGTGTATGTGTTTAGAATATTATGATAAAGCAATATCACAAACGAACCCACCTTGTTTTGCTCTCTGTTAGCAGCTAATTCGTGAATCTGGCATCTTAGTGTGGAGGTGATTAAATCATGTTAGGAAAATCACAGAGTTATTTAAAATTACTGCTTTAAAAATTGCATTAAAATAGCTAGCACATTAAAGTTGCTGGTGTATCAGGCATTCAGTGAATGTAAAGTATTCACCAAAAAGTGTAATTTATCAGCTGAATACAGTTCTTATTTATAGACAGCTGCAGATAGGCTTTAACTCTTAATGGCCCACAGCAGTCTTGTCCTAGTATGTTCCTTGTCTTGCATATTCGTGGGTTTTGGTGGAAATTACTAGGGGGTTGGGAGGCTGTTGATCCACGTTATAATCGGTAACAACAATTGTCATTTAATTTTGCTTAGAAAGATTTTATCACTGCTCAGATTCCATATTTGGCGGTTGAACCTAGTTCACACAGTACAGTTTGAACCATAGCTCTTTTATGAACCAGTGAAACCTTATATCTGGTCAATATTTGGCATCCTGGCATTACCAGGCTGACCTTTTGCAAACTGGTATTTAGCTTTTATTATTAGTCTGGGAAGTCTCTTAGATTTTTATGTAATACTTAGTTTGAATGCTGTTAGAGCTTTGCTAGAAATTCATGTCTTACTTGAGGCGCTGGAAGGAGCTTGCCTGCTGTATTTTGCTTTCTATTAAAAGTTTAAAAAGTAGTCTCAGTTTCTCAGTTGTGAAGTTTTCTGTGGTTTATCAAATGAGGTAGTCTTGGAGAAGTCATATTGTAAAATCTAAAACAAACAAAGGTAATCTAGTACAGATAATGAAATAACTGATTTTAAAAGTTTCCCTTGTGTCACTTATGATTGTTGGCTTTTATGTTATATGCGTGTTGTGTGTTCTAGGTAATCACATTCTACCCGATGAAGATTTGGCTTCTTTTCATTGGAGTTTACTCGGTCCAGAACATCCATTAGCCTCACTTAAGGTACAAACTTCATTTCATTTCCAGCATCTGTAATAATCACCTGTTTATTTTTGCTCTACTTTAATGATATAAGTGATGTCCCTTTGTTGTAGAAGGAAATATGCTATAAAGTTAGCAATAAAATGTTTCCCCCTAATTCAGGATACTCATTGCCTTCAGAAAAGAAAAAAAGTAGAAAACGACCCTGACCTATTTGCCTGTTGCCCAATACCTATATTTTAGATGAATTTATAAATGTCCTTAAAATTCTGTTAGAGGAATTCTTCATGCCGAGTATCTAGATGGAAGGAAAACTTCTTTTACCTGAAGTTTTTATAAATTTTCTTACTTAAAAATATTAAATTTTACAATAGGTATATATTCTCATCAGTCACTTCAATCTACATCTTTTAGCATAGTTGGAAAATTTTCTTACTAATTTGCTACAATTATCAAATGGTTTATAATTTAGGCTTTAATGATTTTTCAATAACAGGAGAGACTCAAAATTCATTAGCAAAATGGCCCACTTACACTATTTTATTAATGCAGAGGATTTTCTTATTTTTCTCTCTTTTCAATTCCTTTCTTGTAATGAACATCAAAGAAAAGGCATTTAATTTTGATTTTCTAAAATGGGAAGTTTTAAGGATTTGATTTAAGCAAAATAACGATGAGCGAAATTGTATAAGCCACTAAGACACTTCAGCTTGTACTTTTTAGTGATTTCTGTGATTTCTGAATTCAGTTTGCTTGGTGAATTTGCTCAGGTGCTCTCCGCTGTTGATGTTTGGCCTTAGTTAGCATTAACGTTAAGGTACACGTGTCTTTGAAGACTCTGAGAATTGGGAAGACCGTGGGACTTGGAATTTTTTCTGAGCTTCTAGCTCCATACCAGCTGATTGGTGGCTGAGGCCTTGTTTCCTCATAGCAAAGGGAGAAGGTTAAATCGAGTGGTTTCTGAAGTCACTTTGTCTTGTGAAATGCTGAATTCTGTCAGAATTACCCTTTCTCTATAAACAGTTTTGATCGGTGGTTAGTTTTAAATTGGAATTTTCCTTTCTCCATTTTAACTTAATGTTAACTTTGTGTGATACTTGAAAGTTCAAATGGAATTCCTTTCCTGCTTCATTCGTGTTGTTCTTTGCCATTTAAAAGCCTTCTTTTTCATCTCGTGCTGATATGCTGTAAAATATTCTCTGTGATTCATTTCTTGATGTGGGCTGTTTTCAACTTCTGTTCAAAAGTCAGTTTCTCTCTTCTTACTAGAAATTACCTGTTTTTTTTTGCTTTTTTGTCCTTGAAGCACAACTTTCTATTTGCTATTAACCAAAAGAGTTCTTCATATGTGTTTTCATTTATGAAGTGATACAATTTGTGTTTTTGGTCATAAGCTCCTAGTGATACCATGTTTGAAATTCAGACTGGGAAAAATAAAGTCTGTAATTATGGTGGACTTAAAAATATTGCACTTTTCTCCTTTGGGTGTTAGGTATTCTGCTTATAAGTTGAGACACAAATGAAGTTTCCTTTCTTACAAGATTATATAGTTTTGAGTTCAGGGGCAAAAAGCTTCCAGGATCTCAGAC
This sequence comes from Choloepus didactylus, assembly GCF_015220235.1. Classification (NCBI taxonomy): domain Eukaryota; kingdom Metazoa; phylum Chordata; class Mammalia; order Pilosa; family Megalonychidae; genus Choloepus; species Choloepus didactylus. Next base: position 10,294,805 of record NC_051316.1, on the reverse strand, counting down.
CACATGTGTATGTCTAGCCAGCCTGTTTCATGTGTCAGAGAGTTAGAAGTGAGGAGCTGTTTGAAGAATTATTGGGTTATCAACTCACTCTATTGATAGGTCAATAATATCATTATCGTGGGTTTTCCCCAACATTTTTAATGAAAAATTGTAAGTATTCACAAAGTAGAAAAAAAAAAATTTTGCCACACTGCATATCCTACAAAATGTATATATGTATATGCACGTGGATTGTTTTTTTTTTAACCTAACCCTATGTGGGAGTTGCAGGATTCAAGACACTTCATCCATGAATGCTTCAGCTTGCATCACCGTCACCTAAAAATAAGGACGTTTTCTCACGTAATCATGTTGCCGTTATCATTCATAACACCAAAGGGTGGATATTGTGTGTTGAGGCTTGCATGAAATAGCTAGGGTATGCACATGCATAGAGACAGAGTAGAATACAGGTTACTGGGTGCTGGGGGTGGGGTGTGGAGTTACTACGTGGTGGGTGTAGAGCTTCTCTTTAGGGGGATGGAGAGTGCTGGTCATGGATGGGGGAGAGTTATGCTTGGAGTGTTGAGACGGGGAAGTTTACATTGTATATGAGTTTCTATAATTTTTTTGAAAAAAGAGCAGTTTAAGAGACAGCAGCAATTCAGTGGAATACATGATCCTGGACTGATCCTGGACTTCATCTTATGATGGGGGGAGAAAAGGCCCTAACAGATGTTGGGACATATGAAAAAAAAATGGAATATAGACTGTAAGCTATATATCAGTGTTAAAGTTCTTGAACTTAGTAACTGTTCTTAAGGTCAAATTCTCAGGACATGTACATGAGGGTATTACATGTTCAAGGATCCTGATGTATACAACCTACTCTCAAATGTTTAGAAAACTGATAGATGGATTGGTGGATAGAATTATCAAATGTGGCAGAAGGTGAAAATTTGTGGAACCTCGCTATTGGGGTGAGGGACATATATTGGAGTTCACTGTGTGGGTTTTGTATTGTTTTTGCAACTGTCCTGTAAGTTTGCAACTATTTCAAAATAAAAAGTTTTAAGAAAAAAAATTAGCTGGGTATTTTTATAGGGAAGTAATCCAAAATAATTTTTCCACAACTTTATAAGTTGTAGAATTTTTAAAAGTCACATCCTCAAATGTAAGCGCATCTGACTTCAAGTTCAAAAATTATATTTATTGGTCACATTTTTGTTTTCACCGTTTATATACATATAATCATTTTCTCTGCAGTCATATTTTAGTCATCTTAACATCGATGGAGGATTATTGGATGTCAGTTTTTTTTCCATGGACATTACTGATGTATGGAGTTGTATGTATCCTGCTTTTTTAACCCCTTTCTTTATCCCAGTTATAAAACTTAACTATATCTTTTGAAAATTTAGATAGTTGCTTATCTCCATAATACTCTTAGTTTTGTTTTCTCATATACTCTTAGTGTTTTGTATTAAGCTAGAATGTCGAGAGGGTTAAGATTACAGTATTGCTTGTTAAGGGGTGCTTTGAATTGATTGGAAGATAATTTCATATAACACCAACTCTATGAATAATAAACAGTCGATTTGACTTTGGTGAAATGCTACAGATGTAGTGTGATAAACGGAATGGGCGAAGGAAGACTTGAACTTGAGGATGGATGCGAAATCAGATATCCTAAAAAGCTGCCTCTCCATTATTACGATTTTAAAAAGGAACTAAAAAATCATGAGACGGTTTCATTTTTTCACCAGCTAATGAAACCCACCAAAGGAAGCAACACTGGATAGGAAGTCATCAGTCCCCGTAATTTATGTAGTAACAAATCCGCGGTGTGTTGGCAGCACTGAGAATGTTTACCCCCTCGACTGATACCCGGCCACGTGTGTCAGTTGGGGACACGCGTCGTCCTTCCTGTACCAGCTCTGGCTGCACTGCAAGGCCAGCGGCCTGGCGGAGGGGCTCTGGGGCTTACGGTGCACAAGAAGAGCACTAAATGGCGAGGGGAGAGATAGCTGAGGTGATGAAATCGTGGGATAATATCTGGAAAGAAACAGTTTTTTACTTTGATGAAGGCTGGGAAGGGAATAAAATTCTGCTTTGTGCTGCCTTATTAATCAGTAAGTCATGTTTACTAGACTACAAATGCGGTGCTGGATATACTTGGAGCTTTGATTTGCGTGAGGTCAATAGAAAATAAAAAGAAGGTGGCAAGTCAAGTTTTAAGTTCTTTAATACATCAGTGTCAGTACTCAGAGCGACTAATAAAGTGGGTATCAACTTTCTTAGATTTGGAAGTAAAGAGCATTTCATTTATGTTTGGGACAACGGGAGACCATTTCATGTAGTGTGCAGTATTCTAGAACCTGGGGTGATGGTAGCTTCGAATGTAGCTTCAAAGGTGCAGTCAGCTCCACAGTGAGAGGATGAAGACGGGGACCTGGTTGCTGAGGTCCTGAGCTGAAGTCTGAAGATGTTCACGCTGCCAGATTGAATGAGGCTGCTCTACTCCTTTGGATTGTTGTGATGTGGCCAGGGGGCATACAAGAGAAGCATGGGCTGGGCCCTGGAGGAGCTTGCAGCTCCTCGTGGCCGCCCGTGTCTGCCTCTCCTGTGGACCCGGGGAGGTGTCCGGCCGCTCGGTGCAGCCCCAGGACTAGTGAGCCTGTGGGGTACTGTAAGGATGAAATGAGGTCACTAGAGAAAGCGGAGCAGGCCAGCACGTGTGAAGCGCTCCACTGGGATGGAAGACGGCGGTGACGCCGTGTCGGCCTCTGTGGGGGCATCCGGAGGCAGCTGGGTGCCACCCAGTGCCAGCTGGGGCTGCTGGCTTTTTTGTTTATTGTCCATCGTCCATATATGTGCCGTGCTTCCCTGGAACCCTTTCCCTGCTCCCCTCTGCTACTCTGCTTTCCATGCCTTGTCCTCTTTGTTCTCCTCATTTGGGGGAAGGGGGTGTTTGTTTGGGTTTTGGGTCTTAAGTGTCTTTTCCTAGCTTGACTTTTTGGTCACAACCAGTCGGTCGGTGAGTGCCTCTTCTGATGGGTTAACTGATATTAAACTTGAGTTTTCAGCATCATTTGCTGTGTTTTGTCTTTTCTTCCTTGCTATCCATTGGCGTCGCTTTCCCTCCCTGTCCTGATGAATGAATGGGGGGGCAGAGCCAAAATGTTTCCATGTGGGGTTGTGGGAAAGAGGAAACTTGGGTTCTACTGGATTTGGGAGGTACTGTAAGCTTTTGTTTCTTTTTATGTGCTTTTTGAAAAATTGTTTGATGATTTTGTGTCCTAATCAGTTGTGGGAATTTTCAATTTTGTGTAGACATTTAGTTGTCTTAATTAAAAACGGAACAACACTTTATACCTGTTTGCTGGGTTTAATTTTTTTTTAATGCGATTTTCTCATTGCCTTCTGATGTTCTTGAATCTAGATTCTCCAGAATGCTTTATAGGATGCTTTTCTTAACATAGTTGTTCTACTGACTTCCGATTTGGGTAAAATGACGTTTAAGTTGGACCATTGGTCACGGGTCATTGTGTTCATTTCAATGTTGTTTATGTTCCTAAACTTCATTTTCTGTTCAGTGTACATCAGGCTTTCATCCCTGTCAGTCCTTCCTGGTCCCCTGGTTTGTTAAACAAAGAATGCAAACAAATATTGACCATGGCTGTTATATGTAACACACAGGAACGGCTTTTAACAGAAATTCATTGACACCCCCCAACTTTTTTTTGTTGTAAATACAGGTAACAAAACAATTCTGAACGTATTTTTGATACTACTAGTAGTCAATGCTTCAAAATTTAATACAATTTGCAACAATATTCATTGTACCTGCTACTTTAAACAATTTAAATTGCAGATCTTTCACTAAGCAAGTAGATAAAACATGCCATTTATGTTTTTCCTTCTTGAAATTGGTTTTCAGACACACATATCCTTCCACAGCAGTCTGACACTTCTTGACATGCTTTTGCCTTGTAAACCTGAATTCTACTTTGAATACTCCAGGATTGTGCTTAAAGTACAGGGCCTTGGTAAGAGAAAAAAGAATTGTGCTGCATTTTTCCTCCTGTTACCTGACGATATAGTAGGTGTACATATATTAAATATATTCTTACAAATGTCCGGGTCATGTTTACCAGCTAGAATTCTTTTACTTAATGTGTGGATATTCTGCATTGTGATACTTAATCAAGACACTAACATGAGTAGAAGGTTGTTGATTTAAGACAAGTTTGAGATCCACTAAAATTAATTATTGTATGTTTGTCCTTCTGGTGGCTGTGGAAGCTTCATATTTTCTTTGGACATCATTAGACGTCTTAGCTCTTGAAGTACAACTTTAATGCTATATGAATTTTGCCATTTTGCTAACACTGGTATGCCCCATGCATCCACCATTCCACTGGAATTATTTATTCCATTCATATTAATTTTTGTTGCAAATCTAACTGATGGAGGAGCTTCCAGGTATTTAGGTCCACGTTTTACTTTCAGGCCAAATATTCTGTTTTCGTAATTTGTCCTTGGGGGCCTAATAATCATGCCTATCCACCTTGTCAGTGTCATATCTTCATCATCTTCAAGGCCCCAGCTAACAGTACCATCGCCTACCCCTTTTTGTCCTCCTTCAAGTTCTTCCAACAATCGAAAATTACAAGGAACTTTAACTCCTGTGGAGACCGCCATCTTCCCTGCAGCCCAGCGCAGCTGCGTGTGTCTTCTTTATACTGTGCATTTTATGCTGACTTTTCCATTCCTAGGACTTTGCTATAAGTGGTTATTCTACTTGGTAGTTATCTAAGTCTGTATTTTACTCTTTATGTCTCTGTTCTCAATCTTTTTTAAAACTCCTGCCTCCTTGTGATAAACATAAAATGAAGACTGTCCCCAGAGACACACTTATCCTCATCAACCTCAGATCTGTTGAACCAGCCAGCCAAGGTAGGCTTTTTCCTTTTCTCTTTCCCTCACTCCCTTCCTCCCTCCCCCTCCTCTTTCTGACTTTTTGTTTTGAACTATTGTCAGATTATAGGACAGATACAAAAATAATACAAGCCCCATATAGAGAACTCCAATACACCCCTACCCCAGATACCCATATCTACTAATTTTAACATTTGCCACATTTGCCATATCATTCTTGCTACCCATCAGTCTGTCAATCCATCTCTCTCTCCATCTGTCTGTTTTTTTTAACTGTCTATTTTCTGAATGCTTGAATGGAGGTTGTAGACATCATGCTCCTTGAACACTTAATTTACATGTACATTTCCTGAGAACAGTATTCATTTATGTAACCACCTTTAGTGCAGTTATCAAGTTTAAGAAATTTAACATTATACGAAGCTTACAGTCGATATTCCAGTTTTCCCATATGTCCCAATAATGTCTCCTTTTGCCTTTTCTGCTCCCTTGCAACATCCCGTCGATGATCACGTATGGCATTTAATTGTCACTGTCTCTTGAGTTGCTCTTTTTTTTTTTTTTTTTTTTTAGTTGGGGGAATGTATATACAACATAAATTTTCCCAACTCAGCCACTCCTAAGCATACTGTTCAATGGGATTAATCATGTTCACAAAATTGTGGTACCTTCCATTACTAAAACTTTCACATCTCCTCAAACCAGAAACCCTACATCTACTGTACATTAATTACCCATTTTCTTTCCCCCTGCCCCTGGGAACCTGTATTCTTTTCTGTCTCTGTGAGTTTGCACGTTTTCCAGTATTTTCTTTGTAGTTACCATGAGTCTTAAATGTAACATCCTAAATCTATAACGGTCTCTACTTTAATACCAACTTAACATCAATAGTTTGCACAAACTATGCGCCTGTACCCCCATCCCCCACCTTTATGTAGTTCCTGTCACAGATACATGTTCACACATGATGAGTCCAAAACCACTGGTTTATCATTACACTTTATGCATTTGCCTTTTAGATCCTGTCGGAAGTAAAAAGTGGAGACACAAACCAAAGCTGCAATAGTACTGGCATTTGTAATTACCCACGTTACCCTCACCTGAGACCTCTGTTTCTTTCTGTTCCCCTCTCCTTTCAGCCTGCAGAGCTCCCTTTAGCATCTCTCCTAGGACGGGTCCAGAGGTGTTAACTCCCTCAGGTTTTGTTTATCTGGGAATGGTCTTCATCTTGCCCTCATTTTTGAAAGGCAGTTTTGCCAGATATAGAATTCTTGATTGGCTGAAAGTTTCAGCACTTTAGTATGTCATCCCACTGCCTTCTTGCCTCCATGGTTTCCAGTGAGAACTCGGCACTCAGTCTTGTTGAGGCTCCTTGTACGTGACACTGCTTTTCTCTTGTGGCTTTCAGAATTGGTTCTTTACCTTTGGCATTCGACGGTTTAATTATGATGTGGCATGGTTCATTGAGAGCCTTTGAATGTCTGTATACCTGGCTTTCATTAAATTTGGGATGTTTTCAACCATATTTTTTTGAATATTCTCTCTTCTTTCTCTCATTCTCTGGCACTGCCATGGTTTATATATTGGTGCTTGATGGTGTCCCACAGGCTCCTTGGGCTTTGTTCACTCTTTTAAATTTGTTGTTTATTAGAGAAGTTGTAGGTTTCTGTTCACTTCAATTGTCTTGTCTTCAAGTTCACTGATGCTTCTTCTGCCAGCTCCAATCTGCTATGCAACCCTGTAGAGAATTTTTAATTTCTATTACTGTGAAATTCAGCTCTGGTTCCTTTTCATAATTTGCATCTCTCTACTGTTATTCTCTTAGTGTCCATTTACCATTTTCCTGTTTTCCTTTAATTCTGTGTCTATTTTCCCTTAGTTCTTTCATACTTAAGACCATATTTTAAAAGTCTTTGTCTGGAATGTCCCAGGTGATGGTTTGTCATGCTTTAATCTTCTCCTTTGTCTGGGCCATTGCTTCCTGTTTCTTTGAATGTCTTATAATCTTTTTTGGAAACCTGGCGTTTTGATAGCTCAGTGTGTTATTGCTGGGATTTAGACTCATGCATCTGCCCCTTAAGCTCATAGCCAGCTAGTGGTAAGACAGAACTTTCCTTGAATGCCAGGAGTTAACAGAAAAAAAAAAAAGAAGAAGAAGAAGAAAGAAAAGGAAAGAAAACGCCTCTCCCAGCCTTTGCAGAATGCTCTCCTTCAGGGCTTACACACACGTGGGCTGAGAGACAAGCTCTGTGGCTGGAGGAGGGGGATTGATTTCCCTCAGCACATGTAGCCAATGCCATGGGAAAAAGTGACCTGGTCTTTCCTCGGAAATGGGCAGCACAATTTCAGACACTTTGAGAGGTTTTATTGTCTATCAAGTGTACTTAGTATGTAACCTTATTGGAAGGTGGCGATCAGATGGCTTTATGCTTCTGAAATCCCTTTTGAAAGTAAGTTGGGTAAAGATAAGTAAATATAAGATGGACTTCGTTTATTTCTGAGTTTCACTTTTACCTCATAGCAAGAGGTGGCAGTTTTGGCACTGTGTATTAGTAGTAACAGAAGTTAAATTAATGTATTCCCTTCCCAATAAGTAAGACTCTGGATTAGTATTCTTAGTAACAGCTAAGAAGTCCTTCCTAAAACCTAAGGACTCCTTGGCTCTCTAGAAAACAATGTTAGGGGCCTGGAAGGCTAACGTCTTAAACTTTCTAAGGAAACTTTCTAAGGAAAACTTATATAGCCTGAATATGCAAAAAATTAGGGAGAGAGAAGATGAGATGGTTTGACTAAAGCTTCTGATTTTGTCAGTCTTTGTAGTTTTCATATCTGTTTTCCTTTTTCATGTTTTAAAAACATCTTTTTCTTTTCAGATTACAAAAATAATGTTAAAAAATTCAAGCAGTACAGATACATATGTAATGTGGAAAATAAAAGTTAGTTATAATCCCATTCCTGAGAGAGAACCACTTTTAACAGATTGATATTTGGTCCTGCAGAATTTCTTTTAAATGTACATCCTACTAATATTCATCATTAATACAGTTATCATCTTCATCATATGCATTAACTATATGTTCTTAATGTTTTATGCAAACCTTCAGTATACAGATTTACTTTACTGGGCTTTTAAGCTTTTAAGTCTTGGATATCTGCATTTAGTGAGAAATTTTATTCTTTGCGTGTTCTAAATTTATATAAATTTATACCTGGAATCATTCAATGGGATAATTTTAAATACAAGACTGAATGCCAAAGACTTTTGCTTATTGATATCTTCCAATCAGAGTTGGTTCTTTGTTCCTTGTTTATTTGAAAATAAAAGTGGAAACCTTGACATTCCTGGATGTCTTTGGAATCCGCTGAAATCTGGAATCTGTAGTTTATAGGTTAGGCTTGGAGCTGAAGTCGCATTGCTGGGAGAAGACGGACACAGTCCTGGGAAGTAGTTTGTTCTCATTACTTGTTACAGGGTTGCTTTCGGTTTGGCTCCTCCCAAAGAGTGACTGGTGACTGCCAAGCAAATTACTCCTTAGTGACGTGGAATGCGCTGCCCTGCCAGAAGGAGCTAGAATGGAGGCCAGAAAGGGGAAGAGGAGCCGTTGTATTAGGGAAGACTTACCCAATCTGAACAGGAACTGAAAGACAAGTCGCATGGGAAGGGCCCATGCTTCTGATGACTTCTGGAGAGGACGGGGGTTAAAGGAGACGGAAAGGGAGGATCTGTGTTGGTAACTTTGCTATCTGTGTTTCTTCTGAGGACTTGGAAGTTTCTAGTTTTATTTTAAATATGCACCATAATCTAAGTCTTGAAAATAAGTGTGTAAAAATTTCTTCACTCATTTTCTACCCTTTGGGTCCATAATCTTGACACTGTTCATAACACGTCTGTCCCTTCCTAATCAGAGCCCTCACCTTTATGCTGAACAGGAAAAGCTTCTGTTTTCTGCTGCTTCCTGAGTGCAGTTCTTTGCTGCCCCCTTAGCCTCAGGCAGGCGATACCAGACATGTGTGGAACTACAGAGATTGACTGCGACACTGAACTCTCATAGGCGGCTCTTAGCCAGAGCAATGTCCACATACTGCCTGGGACACATCCCCCCCGCTGCCACCCCCCGCCAAATCCGGTATCCAAATGACTGATGACAAAGTGGAGATGTTCAGACCAGTTACTTCCCAATAATTCTTGGTCGGAAAACAGGGCTCGCAGCCACCAATCCCTGTTATGTAGCCACCATCTTGTTTTCTTTATCTGACTCTCCCTCGCTAGCTGGTTTCATCCACAGTTGACTTTTGAATCCCCTTTGCTGTGTCTTTGAGACTCCAGCTCCACTATTAACTTCCCTCCACCTCTTTTCATCCTACCTGAGACCTGTCTCCTGAGGACAGCGTTTCCTTTGCGGCTGCCTCAGTGAGTCCCTGCATTCTCCTGCTTTAGCAGTCACGTGGCATGTGTGTTAGGCTGGTTCCCACTGCCACTCTAGAGAAATCCTCCTCCCTCTTTTTTTTCTTAATAACAGCTTTATTGAGATCTAATTCTCATGCCATTAAATTGGCCACTATAATGTATACAATTAGGTAGTGTAGTCACAGAATTGTGCAAACATTACCACCACCATCTCACAGAGAAACCTCATACTCATAGCAGTCACTCTGCATTTCACCCTTCCCCCACCCCCTGGCCACCACTAATCTGCTTTCTACTATGGATTTGCCTATACTGGATATTTCATATAAATGGAATCATAGAATATATGACTTATTTCTTTCGGTGAGCGTAATGTTTTCAGAAAAGTTTCATACATTTTGCAGCCTATATTAGTACATCATCCCTTTTTATGGTGGAGTAATAGTCATTGTGTGGGTGTGCTGTATTTTGTTTATCCACTCATCAGTCAATGGACCTTGGGTTGTTTCCACCTTTTGGTTCTTAAGAGTGATGCTGTGGTAAACATTCATGCACAAGTTTTTGTGTGAATAGGTGTTTTCCTTGCTCTTGGGTGTGTACCGAAGAGTGGAATTGCTGGGCGATAGGGTAACTATGCTTAACTTTTTGAGGAACTGCCAAACTGGTTTCTTTAGTGGCTATACCATTTTACATTCCTGCCAACAATGTGCAAGAGTGCCAATTTCTCCACTTCCTTGTCAACACTAATTACTGTCCGTCATTCAGTGCATGTGATATGGTTTTTTACTGTGGTTTTGATTTGCATTTCCCTGATGACCGGTGACAATGAGCCTCTTTTCCTGTGCTTATTGGCCATTTCTGTGCTTTTAAATTTAAACGTATACTCACCCTAAGACCCAGTAATCTTACTCCTAGGTATTTACCCAAAAGAAACAAAAGCATATGTGTACACAAAAACTTGTACCTGAATGTTCATTGTACCATTGTTCATTACAGCCTCAAACTAGAAACAACCCATATGTCTCAAACCTGGTGACCAGAGAAAAAATTGTGCTATATTCATACACTGTATTCATACAGTGAAGTACTAATAACTGAATGGAGCAAACAATTTATCTTGCAATATATATGACCCTCAAAAGCATTATCTTTGGTGAACTGTCAAGAGCAAAATAAATAAATAAATAAATGATTCTATTTGTATAAAGTTCTAGAGAAGGCAAGGCCATCACTAGAGGAAGCAGATTGGTGGTTGCCTGGGGCAGGGCTGGGAAGGGGCACAAGGGAGCTGTTTGGAGCAGTGGGCCTGTTTTATTTCACAGTTGTGGTGGTGGTTACACTACTGTATATGTTTGTCAGAACTTATTCAACTGTGTGCTTAAAATTGATTAATTTTATTGTATGTAAAATACCTCAATATAATTGAATAAAAAAATTACGGTCTCCACCTTCAGCCAGGCTATTAGTGTCAGAGAGTAATCCTTTTATACTTCTTAATGGTTATCTCAAGCATTCATCATTTCTTCCAGACCTCTATTCAAACTCCCACTGCTTTCTCTTAGCAGATACTTGGCTTCCTTTATCAAAGATATTGGACCCATCTGGCATGATCTTCCTAAACTTCTCTTTCCCCATCTATGCATTTATCTTCATCCACACTCTTTTACTTTTTTCCAGCCTAAGAATTGTGTATCCTTTGACACTTTTTGAGCCTTTGCCATTGAACACATCTGGTAGACCCTTGCATCACCTTATTCTAATGGATTTCCCCCGCACCGTGGCTCTTGTGTAAGCTCTCCCTCACGACTGGCTCTTGGCCCTTAGTTGTAACTGTGTTCACCTTTCCGTGTTCTCCTTCTGCCACCTGTTCCTGTCTGCCCTTCTCATCCCCATATCTTCCAAGTATAGCCCTCTTGAATGTCACCCACATCTTGATCTCCACTCACTCGAGTTGAGCCCACCTCTGCCAGCCTTTGTTCTTAAGGTGCTGGAATTGCTTTTGCCAAGGTCATTGTTGACTCAGGTGGCTAATTTAGTGAACCCTTTCCAGCCCTAATCTTAAGAGACCTCTCTGTGGCATTTGACACAGCCACTTATTCTCTTCTCCTCACACCTTACCTATTACCTGGCCTTCCATGACATCAACTGTCACTCTGCGTTCCTTATTTTCTAATGTCTCCTTATCTGCCGTGTGTGTTCGTCTTCCTCTGATTGCCTGTTGGGTGTTCCAGTTCCCTTGGGTTCCATCTCTGACTCCCCGCTTTTCTTGTACTTTGTTTCTGAGAAGTCTCCTCCATTCTTAGGATTTTAGCCACATCTCTGTAATGATGACTCCCAAATTTATTTCTCTAACCCAGACTCCTTCCCTGCACGGCACAGTCATGTTCACCTGTCTACCAAGTCCCCTCTGCTGGGATGTTCCACATGCACATCAACTTGACATTTCTAACTTTAATGTGTTGTCCTAACTTTAATGGTTTATCCACCTGTGCTTTATTTCTCAGTTCACAATGACACTATCCCTGCCCTCCCTGTATCTGCTCTCACATTTCCAGGATCATTTCCCCTGCTCCGTTCCCTTCGACTTTTCTTACTGCTCTCTTGGATTTATGCAGGAGCCGTGTTAATTTCTCTCTTTTTTGGCCTTAGGCCCTTCGTATTCATCCTTCACATAGTTAAGAAAATTATCTGTCTAAACCTCAGGCCCAATTTCATAAGTCCCCTGTTTTTAACATCTTTCATTGGCTCCCTTTGATCTTCAGCAGTGGCTTGGATTTCATGGACCTGTGTTTTGTTGTCGTCGTTTGTTTTTAAAAAAGGGTTGGGAGAACTGCGGTAGTATTGGCAACTTGTAATTTTTCTAAATAAAACTCTTAGAAGACAAAGGAATCCACTATCTACCGTCATTTTATAAAAATTTCAGCCCCAGAAAAGGGGCGTAGTTTTGGATGGAAGATCAAGGAGGAGAGTGCAGAGTGGTTCAGTGTGCAGGGTCTGGGGGCACTGTGCTGTGTTCCGAGGTGACTCGGCCACTCCCCTGCCGGGTGCCTTCGGCAGTGCACTCACCTCTTAGGGGTACCTCTGTAGGGGTCCTGTGGAATGGGGTGTCAGCAGGCCCACCCCATAGCACTGTGTAATCAGAGCACGGCACCGACACCCAAGCTTGGACCAGTCACGACAGCCCTTCCCCGGGGAAGGAAAGGTGACCACGTCTCGCCACAATGTGCTCCTTGACCTTGGGGACGCGTCTTCTTCAGCAGACCCTGTTCCGCAGCATGGAGCCCAGGTCCTCACGGGGAGGGAACAGCCGCCAGGTCCTGCGCATCTGCTGCCCTGTGATCTGGGCTTGTTGGTTTCCGTGGACCGTGAAAACGTGGACAAAGACTTTAATCCTTCAAGTTTAAATCCTTCCGGTACTTCAGTATGTCTGCATAGCAGTTTATATCTGCAGAGCTTTATGATCCCAGGATTATTTGTGATTAATTGCCTCTTGATGGCCGCCTTATAGCTTTATTTAGGCAAATTTATAGAAGATAGTTATGTCATAACTTATCAAGCATTTAGAAGGAGTGACCACTGGCAGTTATCTGATAATTATAGCGGTTAAATAGGTTTCATTCTCTTGACTGCTGTAGTAGAGAACATTAGGCCTTGAGGGTCTGTTGGGCGATTTCAGCTGTGGGCCTGCGGCAGAGCCTCCTGGAGGGCTTGTTAGGACAGGCTGCCGGGCCTGCGTGGGGGTGCCCGCTGCTGCCAGGGATTGAGGAGGCATCTCGCCCTGCCTGGCCCGGGCTGCCGAGACAGCTCCAGTGTGTTCTCTTGGGGGCTCTGTTGGAAATTGGCCTTTTTGTCTTCAATCAGAAAGTGAGCTTGAAGACAGGAAACCTGGGCAGTTGTCCCGTGAATGTTGAATGGGTTTGGTTTCTAGTTTAATTTCTTGAAATGGTGAACTTTGTGGATACAAAGTATTAGGATCGTTGCACTTTGCTGCTTTCCAAATGATAATGAAGCGGATCTTGTTCTGCTTGAGAAAGAACGTCACAGAAAACTTGCATTTACACTGACTTGGCTTGAAATGAGATGCTTTGGGAGCATGGTCTCAGCAATATCAAGATTATTTTATCACAGTTTGTATGGTGTGTATGATTAGCTTATTCATTCCATAACGGCATGTGAGGGCCCTGCAGATGCGTTGACCTAGTGGGTTTTGTACACTGAGCTGGATGTACTTCGGCTGATTGACACCTGGAAGACGGAGAGAGATTATGGTATTTGGCTTTGGAATATGTGCAGTGATTGTTGTTCCAATAATTGATTTAAAAGTGGTGTGTACTCTGGTTTGCTCATGACTTCACGTTAAGGAGTTGATCTTTAGATGATGACAAAAACGGGCACAGTCACGGCTTTGGGCAAAAATGCAGCTTATGAGACGTTGGGCACAAGCTCAGCAGGAGTCACAAGGGGCGTTTCTGCTCCTGCTTTCTCATAGGTGAAGATTTATTTCAATGCATAAAGACATTCAGACTAATCAATAAAGTAGCACTGCGTTTTTTAAATATATAGATATTTAATATAAAACTTTTGAAAAACGTAGACACTGTTGACTAATGCCGAAACAATACACTCTGAGATTTTCAAAAGCAAAATAAAATGCCAGAGAACTTTTGCATACTTATGAGGACATAATTAACAGCAAGAGAATTGATATTAAACCACAGGACTATTTAAACAAAACAAACACGAATCTGTTCTTACACTTTGCTTATTTTGAACCTTGCTTTAGTTTTCATGTATTTGGTTTTCTAGCATTGAGTGAGGTTTCCTAAAACATTCTATAAAGAAGAAATTTTAAAGTCATGGAACGCATCATTTTCCGTAAATTAACATGCCAATGAAGTAAAACATAGTTCACCTAAATTCATCCATGTTTCCCCTCCTTTAACATCAGTTTAGACATTTTTCTATTACTTACAAATAATTTTTACTGAAGTCAGATCTCTATCTCACGTATGCACTTTGGGGAAAACTGATTTGTAATGTATTCTTGTCCCCTTTAAAATTTCCTTCTGTGTATCTCATCCACTCATATCCCTCTACCCCACCCCAAAATCTGATGCTGAAGTGAGTGATGATGTAATTTACTATTTCAGGGACTCAAACAGTTTGTGATTTTAATTTCCTAAACACCTAAGGATTTCGAATTTCTACCTATATAAAGAAAAAGAGTCAAGTGGCAAAAGTCATATATGTTCTGTAGGAAACAAAAAATGCATAGGATGAAATGGATAAGGAGTGAGTACAACCGGTTTTATGCCTTTTCCCGAATTATAACCACTAGTGCGACTCATTAAATTACATTGTGTGCACATATGTACATTGGTTTCATTGGCTCTTAGTGTGTGTGTGTGTGTGTATTGTGTATACATGTTTGTATATATAGTTTTGATATATATAAGTATCAACAGTACTGAGTCTGGAGTTTTCCCCTTAAGTCTATAATAGACCGCCCAGTTGTTTGATGCATTTACTGCTCCAGCACTTGCTGTAAAAGCCCATACATGCTGGACTTGACCGTGAGAGTGGCACTTCTCATCTCTGGAAAGGAACTCCCCTTTCCTGGGTAGTGTATGTGTTTTATTTCCGTGGCATGAATGTTAAGACCTTGTCAGATAATACTTTCTAGGGGTACATGTTAGAAAGCTAAAAAAGGATTTTTAATCATATTACATTAAAAAGAATTGTGAATTTTAAGTGATCTTTTTAGTAATGAAGCGGGATGGGTTTAATGTTACATGGTCTCCCTTTGTACAGTTAAGTGTAATGTGGTTAATGACATTGTGCTGTTTATTTAAATAAATGCACAGCTCTAGAAAAATACCCAATTTTTAAAATATAACCAAGAATGAGCCTGCAGAATTATAAGCTGCGAAATATTAGAAACCAGTGAAAAATGAATGGTTTATTTTGCTTTTAGGAATTTGGAAGAGGTTATTTCCTTTGTGTTGCACATGTTTTGCAATGTCATTGTTTTTCAGTGCCCCCTGAACTGCCAAAATAGTTGACTTTCGAGGATGTACGAGAGGTGTGGCCGAGGCCTTCCTCATGCCCTTGTGGGATGGCACCATCCCGTGCCAGCCCTGGCCCACAGCATGGTGGCTGAGCCAGCGGCTTCGGCCTGTCCGGGGCATTAGCCACGGAGACGTCCGCCGCTTCGCGACGTGGCCAGAGCCCCCCTCCATTGGCTGCAGCAGAGCTGCTGCGGGGTCCTGTGGTGCTGTCCCTATGGGGCTTGGGAGTGGTGGGGGGCAGGCTAAACCCCCAGCCAGCGGAGGGGGCGTGACGTGCCCCTGCAGAAGGAAATGCAAATTGAAAGCTGTCGAGAGTGGCAGAAGCAGAGTGCATAGGAGGTTGTCGCAAATAACAAACAGGGGACACCTGCTGGTTCTGTGTTTTTGACAAGCAAAAGTGAAATAAAACTCACATCGCTGCAAAACAGTTCTTGCACAGCCAGCTTTGCTCAAGCTCCTGGTGTCTACCCCATTCATTAAACACCTTTCACAGTATGCCCTTGTGCCAGGGATGTTTAGAAGATGCAGTGCAGTTTTTCGGTAGGAAACTGGTTAAGAAATTAGGAGAAAGATGATACTAAAAGTGATAAGACAGTCATTCACATTAGAGGATGTTTTTGTGCTGAGGCGATTTTCATCCATTTCCACTGAAATGTTATCTATTTAATTATGCAGCCTGGAAGTAAGGGGGTGGCCTAAACAGTCTTTTGAAAGTCTTTCCCTGCCCTACATTTTTCTTTACATGCAAAGCAAGTGCGTAACAATTAGCGAAATTGCTACAAAGTGCCAAAAATAAAGGCAAATTGATCCATAAAAATTTGCTTTTTAGAATTTACTTTCTGTCCTTTGTGATAGAAAGTACATGTTTCTCTCTTTAATTTTGATATGTTGGAATTGTTTTTACTTTTGTTTTTTTCCTATCATTAAACTTTCGGGCAAAAATAAAAATAAAACTCTCAAAGAAAAAAAGTGAAAGAAATGGTGTTTTCATTAAAGTATTTTGAAGCCGGTCTTTAAGCAGAGAATACTTGTCTTATTTGGTTTGAATATTAATTTTGTTTTTATGAATAGGCAAGAACAAATTGTTTTAACCCTCCTGTAGTTACTGCTGTAATGGAGTGAACCAAATCCTGTTTTAGAGCTCCTTTGGGACGATTTAGCAACATAAGGTAATGACGCTTTGTGGATAAAAGGTCTTGACATGCTTTTTTCCCAGTTGAAAGTATGTAAATAAATACCTTTGTGTATATGATATTAATGTATATAATATATAATACATGCATATATTTTAAGGCACAGTCATATTTAAGGTGGCCTGGAATTTTAGGGAATTTTTCTTTCCCCATTTAGTTGGTTCTCTGGGCTCTAATTTTTCCAGACAATAGGAATGCTTGATTGCCCCATGCGTGCCCTCCCCTTACCCCCAGGGCAGCAGGGTATTGGAGAAAGGGCTCTGAGCAGGGTGAGAGAGGAATTCCTCTAACGGGGAAAGGCCTCCCTGCCTTTCTTCCCTTACAGGGCTCTTGTGCGATCACACGAAGATGATGAAAGCAGTTGGATTATAAGGGCCTGTTATTATTTCAACATCTGATGCTGTCCACTGGTTTAAATAACTGGAGAAATGCAGACAGTTTGCCTCTTCTGTGACTGCTGTTTCGTCACCAGAGTTCATGTGGCTTTCATTTTGTACTTGGTTCCTGAAAAGTTTAATGAAATGGATGTCTAAGGGTACCAGGGAGTCTTGCTACTCAAAGGAATTCTACGATAAATCTCCGAAAGCTGCATTATCTCTTGTTAAATTTTTTTGAGGTAAAAAACTGAACTAGGAGTTTTAGAAGTTCTCTTGTGTGCTGTTAAGTTTAGAACATCTCCTGCACGGTCACGTCCTGCCCCGGTATGCCCTGGGTGCTCCCCTTCTGTCACTGGCTCCTTTCCTCGTGGGCGAGGGTGGGCGTGGGGCCAAGTGGGAAATGGGAGTGGAGGCAGGCTGGTTCTCCGGCCCGCCTCCCCGGGGGTGCCTGGCGAGCAGGTGTGGCTGTCCCCAGCTCCTGGGCAGCCACGCGCCTGGAGTCCTCGCCAGGGGTGGGACGCCAGGGGCAGCAGCCCTGCACACCGCGACGCACAGCTGGCAGCCAGGCCCAGTGGTCCTGTTCCCAAACGCAGCCCGCGCAACTCTTCAGGGCACATTGCTAGGACACTGAAGTGTTTCCCATGAAGGGCAAAAGTTGTCGGAAGTAATTATTGCACCAAGCATTGTTTGAGAGGTGTATAGAGGGGAGAGATGAAAATGGTTAAAAACTCTGCCCCCACGTTGTAGGAGGAAAGGTGGAAATAAAAACGGCTAGGTAGTGTGTGAGCATGAGGAAGGCGGCTGGGAGCAGGAGAGGCTGGCGGTCGGGTGGCACGCGCCCAGCCCTGGCGTGCCCACAGCCACCACGCCCTCTGCCCTGCTCCTGGAGGATGCCTGGGGCCTTCCCACTCCAGACTGGCAGGTCTGTATTTGCAAGTTGGATTTTGGATTATATTTTCCCAGAGAAGTTGATATTTTATCTTTTTTTATGTTAACTTTATATGGGATTTATAGTATAATTTGGGGAGCTAACTGGGTTCTGTGGCATTGCTTTCACCAAGCTGACAACCTGAAGACTTCTGTAACGTGAACTTTTAAAATATTGGATGTTGTCAGTTGTGCAGAATGAATTAACAGGGTACGGCACTGTTACGAAGGTGCCTGAAAGTCTCTGTCGGAGGGTTGAGCCTGAAATGTAGGAGGCTGATGTCAGTATTTCTGGAAGCAGAGTTAATTACAGTAAGGGTTGGATAACACAAGAATGACAGCAAATAACGATAATCCTATTGAACAAAACCCAGGCTAAAAGATCGTATTTTGGCAAATATTTTTGTTAAAGTTCATATGTAATATAAATTCTGAAAACATCGGTGTTTTGTAGTAATCAAATTTTTTAAACTGTTCTGTGTTTATGTTTTAATTTTTTCTGACATTTTATTGGCATTTTCAAACATGCAAGAAATGGAAAGAATTATGCAATGAGTGGACACCACCTCGATTCTGCCAGTAGCAAGTTTGTACTTTATCATATGTGACCGCCATTTAGCTAGCTGTATACATCTGTCAGTCCGTTTTATTTTCTGTTGTGTATCAAACTTCAGAAGTCAGGACCCTTCCCCCTAAATACTTCAACTTTTACATATCATTAACTTAAATTTGGGGGGAGGGGCTAAAAATTATAGTGAAATACAGAAATCTTAAGTGTCATTTTAATGAGTTTTGACAACTGTGTTTATTTTTCTGTAGTCTGTTTATGAAAAGAATATCCTCTGAACCATGGTCTCCTGGGCAACCAAGTTTATTCTGTAACTTCTGGGTATATGGTGCTTCTCGTGAAATAAAGTCTCTGTTTAAACCAGTGTGTAAGTTACCTATGAATATGTAACTTACATATTACAACAAACAGCTTTGGTGGTTATTTGTTTTTGAAAGCCTGCCCTACTGTGCTGGGGACATTTTCTAAACCAATTTTTTTTTAAGGCTTAAAATAGCAGGCATGTCTTGAGTTTTTTAAGTGTTATTTCCATCTACAATGCGCACTGTCACATAAAAAGTCAATTGTAGTAAAGATGGTTCCCAGATCCTGGTCAGAGCGGTAGAGCACCAGCCACCTTGAGCCCAGGGGCTGCTCTTCCACCAATGCCGTGTGATCTGGGGGTGAGACGGGTGGTGGTGGGCTTCCTGGCCGCCTTCCCTGGGGGTCCCCCATCCACCTGGAGCCCAGCTCGCGCCCTCCAGTCCCCATAACAACTCTAGCCGCCTTAGACGTTCTCACAGTTCTCGCTAACCTCCTCTTTTCTCAACTCACATTATCTTTAAAATAAAATAGTATCCATTTATGGTAGTGAGTTGTAAAAGTGTAACTACTTTATGAATAGAGAAAGTTAAAGCAGCAGTTGTTGGAAAGGCGTATTCCTTGCAGCCTTGTATTTGAACGGCTGCAGGCAGCTCCATTTGGTTCCTTTTTCCTCATTCTCCTGAAGCTGATTTCACCTCCTTGAAGCCCTGTGATCCCTCACACAGAAATGCCTGGGGCCTCCTCAAAGGAAAGGCTTTCTTCTTGGCAGTGACTCGGCTCACAGACTGGACGAGGTTTAGTATAGATTATACAGAAAGTAATAACTGTATCCTCTAACAGAAAATTTCAGGGTCTTCAAGTAATCGTGCCCTGTGATAAGTTTTTGATTTTCTGTTAGTTTTTGTTTATTTCTAACTGTTTAGTCTTTTTGTTTGCATAGCTAATGCACATACTTATTTAAAACCATAAGATGCTAGATGCTGGATCAACCCCCAGCTCACGACTGCTCTGTGCTCAATGTCCTCAGTATCTCCTTTACCCATTCACCCTCGAGGGATGGAAACCTAGTAGACTATTCCATCCACTTATCTCCATTTTAGCAATTAGCTTTTAAGGAACAGATGGAGAAAGTAGAGAAGTTTAAATGGCAGCCAAGGGGGAGAAGGTGGGAAGAGGGGTGGAAGCCACTATCTTATCAGTGTCCTGCCTTCCCGGTCCAGGATAAATTTTGATAATTTGCCACAACCTTTTTTTTTGGGGGGGGGGGGGGGGCGGTTCTTAAGGAAGTGTGTGTGTATGTTTATTGTTGCTTTATTAATATAAAGACAATATCACAGTATTAATTGGATTTTTAAATTATTTGAATGCCAAAACCCAGTCATGATCTTACCACCTTATTAGAATTCTAGTTCTGTCTTTGCATAATACTTTGCAATCACTTTTGTATAGTTTTTTTAATAACCTTAATCTCTTTTCCGTTGTTCTCATATATTTAAGTGGCAGCATAATATTGATAATAATGAGATTTAGCGAATCTGTAGAAAGGCCTTTGACTTCGGAGTCTATGATTAGTCCATGATTCTGTAACTTACTCAAGGATAGTTCCTGAAACACTCAAATTAGGACATTTAGACCTTTTGAAACCTCCCCCTCCCCTTTTTTCTTTTAGAGAAGTTATGGGTTTACAGAGCAACCATGCATGAAGCACTGGATTCCCCCACCCCACCCCGTCACCACACCTTGCACTGCTGTGCAGCATTTGCTACAATTGGTGATAGCACACTTTATAATTGTACTATTTTTGAAAAAAATTTTAATGTCTTAAAATATTCTTTATTGGACTTACAGTGGATCACGTTTTAACTATACCTGATAGAAAAAATTGAACATTTGATTTTAAAAACGGATTAATTTTAGGAAGAATGACTTTAGTTGGGAGTGGAACCTCAGTACTTGGCTTATTTTTATTCTTGTTATTATGGCACAGGGCACTTCACAGAGCAAGTTTTACCAACACTGCTGCCTTTTAGCGCTTTAAGATATTTATGTTTGTTTGTTTGTCTTGTCATTTCATCATTTTATTTATTTACCCTTTAGATACTTTTTTGAAAAACCATAGTTAGATCCAAGAAGAAAAAGTAGTCATTTTAGATGATTCACTGGAAAGTAAAGTAGAGAGAATGATCTAATCTTAATCTTAAAAATTATGGAGGATTTTTTTCTCCTGAAAATAACATTAAACTAACTGCTTTAGTTAGGTGGAAATGAGTGTAACATTTTCTACATTGTAGATAGTTAAACCATGAAATAAGGTGTCAGGAAAATTGTCTTTTTTGTGCTGCAAGATTTTAGTCATTTTTAATAGCGTGATCGGGCTTGTAGATGGGGGAATGACCTGCCTCTCAGAGCTGGCCAGCTCTCCCAGCCCATGATTTCTTGGTTTCTTGTAAGCTTGCTGCGCATTGGCCTCCTGCTGTGCTGGGCATACATTGAGTAGGGGGTAGCTTCTGCTTCACCGAGTTTCCTGGTCTCTGGTGTAAACGGGGTGTTGAGGGTGGCGGAGGAGATCCTAGAGCCAATCCTGGACTGAACGTAGAAGGCCAGCGTAGTCAGTGCTCTTCTTACCATGTTAATTGTTTGCTTTGTACATTTAATCTCTCCAAAGTGGCTGGCATTTCTGATACTCTAGGCAGCATCGCTGAGGTGATCAAAGACATTTAGGGAGGTACAGTGGCGAGGGCTTTGAGGGATCAGCTAGTCCAAAAAGGGAGGCCCACAGAGGGCTTGTCCTAGCCCTCGCCTTTGGCAGATGGCTGCCCCTGACGTCAGTTACAGGGGAGACTTCCTCGTCCCTGTCCCCACCGCCCTGCCCCTGCCAGGGGGAATGCCGCAGTGTGTGCTTTGCCCCCAGAGACATGGCACTAACTTGAGAGCCATCTCAGTGGCATTTAGTACAACTCAACTTTTCTGTTGTGGTTTCCCGTTGCTCAGTCCTGCCACCAGTTGACCCTCTTCCCCTGTTATATTGTCTGGTTGTTTAAAAAAATTCCATATAGCTGAAACCCTCAGAAGGTGGGAAGGGTGTGCATTACCATTTTTACTATATCAGATTTAATGCATTTTTGTTTCACTGTGGCGCATTTGCACATCATAGATTTTCAGTTCCTACAGAGGAGTTGTTGGATATCTAGGAATATACTTTGGATGTATGTCAACCAACATTTTAGTAGTACTCTGGAGTTCAATATAGTGGAATTTTACCTTCACCAATTACTGACGACCAAAACAAGAAGAAAATGCTTTCCTGGGAAGTGAAAAGCAACTATTCAAATGCAGGGAAAAATTGTTTTTAACATCAGATATACTGCTTTTTTTAAAAAAAGGAAGTTTAATGTGCTCTTGTGCATCTGTAAATTTATACGATAACTTAAAGGTGCATATGTTTTTCCCAAGTGTTTTTTCATTTCATTTGCTTAAGATGTGTTTTCTTAAATGTCTTAGTTTTTGTTTTGTTTTATTTTGTTTTGTTTTTTTTTTAAATCTGAAAGGGAAGTGCCGTCCTTTAGCTCCAGAGTGTGAGAGACTGAGAGAACCGTTCAGGGCTGAGCTCTCATAGCTAGGTCCCCTTCAAGGGTAACACAGTATTTTGGGTTTCTGGGCCCTGAATATGGAATTGGCTTGGCTTTAGGACTCACTGACCCACTTGCTTACATGTGCATTTATTTCCTCAGGTACGGGCTCACCAGCTAGTTTTACCACCTTGCGATGTAGTGATCAAAGCTGTCGCTGACTACGTCCGTAATATTCAGGACACCACTGATTTGGATGCCATAGCTAAAGATGTTTTTCAGCATTCGCAGGTAAAAAAAAACAAAAACGAACAGGTTGACAAGACGAGACTGCATGCTGCTGTCTGCCGGTGTTGGAGTGGGGAGGCACGAGCTGATGGTGTGTGGTCCTGGCCAGACCACAGTGCAGACGCCTCGGGCCGCGGGGGACGGGGTCTTGGGGTACCCTGGCTGCACTGCTGGGTAGCCTGGCAGCCTCAGCCCTCCTTGGGCTGCCCCAGCCTTGCTTCTGGCCTGAGCACAGCGAGGGGGGCTGAGGGGTGAAGCCAAGGTCTCTGCTGCTTCTAGATTCTTTACCATAATTTCATAGCGTCTGTGCTTCTGAATTTCCACTAAGAAGACAAACTGCCTCAAGTAGATCAAGTGGAATTGTGGATCTCTGATTTGTCTGTGTCCTTCAAATGATGGTCAGAGATTTTCTTTTTCTTCTTCTTGTTTTAGGAAAGTAAGGGTTGCAGACAAGTCATTATGAGTAGTATTAGGTGAGGTTTTGTGACTTCCTGTTCCCTCTTTAAAGAGCTACAGCCACTGGGTAGGCCTGTCCCATTTGCAAGATGTGGATATAAAACCTCCAGGCAGGCCAGAGACCCAGAGAAGCTGGATTCAAAGTTCCAAGTCATAGAATCACATCCCAAAACACAGGTCTCCTGGCTGCCAGTTCAGAATTCTATGTTAACTACATTGCTTAAAAAGAATTAATGTTTGATTTGGTTCTTCCATAATAATCTGATGATTTTTCTTCAGGATTTTAATGTCATTTTAAACTCTTTTCTAACTTGAGCTAGATTATTATACATGTGCTGAATTATTAAAAAATGTTAATACCCATGACCAGTGCCATACTAATTTACAAAGGTTTTCCTACATTTATTTCAGTCTAGAACAGATGACAAAGTTATTCGGTTTAAGAGAGCAATTGGATATTATTCAGCGACTAGTAAGCCTATGTCATTTCATCCACCACATTACTTCGGTAAGTAAATGAAGGCCTCTCTGTGATAGATTTGACCATGCAGTAAGCCAAAGAGATTTACATATTCACCCTGTGTATAATATTGTAGGTTTATTCTTTTGAAACAGGATTTTCTACAGTTATGCAGATAGGTGTAGCCACAGTTCATGGGCACATTTAGTAGGAACCCCGGCCGTACTGAGGAGCAGAAGACTTGCAGACTTCTGAAAGTGGAGGGGGAGAAGCGGCCGCTAAGACCAAGGCTGCTGGGCAGTAGGGGATTGGACACTGTGTTGAAATCTGTGTCTCTGCAGTTTCCTCTTAAACACAGGATTCCCTGAGGACATCAGGGTCCTCTAGACTTACAAATGACTTCATAGATGGAGCAGATTTGTATCTCCTTTTCTGTTGCCTTTTTTTGTAAAAGGCCACATATAATTCAGAGATCTGAATTTGGGGAATCTAATGTTTATAAACTGTAGGCCTGTTTATAAGCTGCTTGCAGAGTGAGTATCTCGTGGGTGGTTGTCAAGCACTAAACCATAAGTACCTTCCTCAATCAGATTTACCTCTCTGAGGGTCCAGAGCAGTGCAACCAGGAGAAAATAGTGCAGCCAGCTGTTGTTTAAGTTGCATTGTTTGCTTCCTCTAATCTGTTAACAAAAGGTGTGTTCATGAGATTGTTAGGGCACCTTTATTGGTTCCAGAAGATTAATTCCAGGGTTGAAAATCTCCCCCGCAGTTGTCCTTTACGTGATGGCATTCATCATTTATCCAGACATCTGGTGCCCCTGGTGCTGGGCACTGGGGAGACAGGGGGTGGGGTGAAAGGCAGGGTGCCAGCCTCGGGGGGGGGGGTGGCAAGCAAACATCAGTAATATTGACACAGCACGATAAGATGCTGTGAATCACAGAAGGGGAGACAGGCAGGGCCACTTCCTAAAGAAGCGACTGAGCTAAGTCTTGAAGTACAAATAAAAATTAGGTAGATGAGTGTGGGGAAACGGCATGCCAGAAGGTAGCCAGGAAAGCAGTGGTCTTCAGTGGCTGGCAGTTTGATAAAGGAAGACAGGGACGGCGAGATGGGCCTGTGTGGAGGAGGCAGGGCCTACGGGCCGTCGTCCCCTTCAGCTGCCCCATCCCAGCATGGTTGCAGGGTACTGCAGCAGCTCCTGATAGGGCTCGCCTCTCCTCTCCTGCTCACAACAGCCCTATTAATGTTCTATAAATGTAAATCAGACTGTGCCACCCCCTCACTGGCCCTCTGTTGGCTTCACCCCGCCTGCTCCCCACACTTGCTCCTGCCTGGGCTCTCACCCCTGCTGCCACAGACAGAGCTCTCTTTCCCCCGACTCTGGGTGTTTGGGTGATTTTGACCCCCGAGGTCCCTCCTGGCTTGACTGCTTCTCCTCTGAGGCCCCTCTTGAGCTGCCGGTCTGAATCAGCCAGGGAGCCGTTCTCCAGCACGTCAGCTCCTTCCATCCTCTGCCCTTGTTGGTGACTTCTCTTCACGCCCACCCCTCCTGCCCCCAGGAATATGAGGCCTGAAAGAACAGGACCTTTTCTGTGACGTCACCCTTGTATCCCCGGCGGGTAAATATTTGACTCGATGAATTAATACACCACAGATGTAGTGTATGGGAGTGGATGAGTAGAAGTGTTTAGGATTCCTCTCGGAGAGGGGGAATGAGCTGAGGTGAGAGGTGGGGGCCTGGACCTCGATGTGTCCCCTTGTACCATGAGACATTCGGCATGTGTGTGTTGAGAGGTAAGGGTGTATGCTTGGAAGTCAGGCGGGTGCAGACTCGTCAGCCTCGTGGGTCTTCCTTTATTAAAGTAGGATAATTACATGAAACTTAAAAGAGAGTATATGTCACGTGCCTTCATTGAGTACTTGTTAAGTGGCAGACGCTATGGTTGTTCTTGCAGAAGAATAGCTGGGAAAGGCAGTGAATGATTAAGTGTTGAGAGGAGTTGTCAGAAAGCCTGAAGGAGTTCACGGAAGGTAGTACTTGGCTTCCTTGTGCATCTTTATTGACATTTTGATCCTCATGTAATAATCTTGGTGGCAGTTGTAGTTTAAACATTCTTAATTACAGTGTACTCGGGGAAGGAACCTTTATTCAAGAGATGAGAAATGGAAAATAAGATTATTGAGAAAGACACCAGACTTAAGATTTGGCATTGGTCTGGGGCTACCAAGAACAATTTTGGAGGTATTTTCAAGAGACAAGGTGAGTTTTTGATCAAGTCTGAAGTTTGAGGTAGAGGTGCGAGTGTCTCACATGTAATGGCTCTAGAAAGGGCTTTCGTGTTCTGTTAAATCCTCAGGTGCTCCTGGGGGTGAGTGTTTCCTAGACAGTGTTGAGACTCTTTGAATTCAGTTTCACTTTCACTTTGCCTCCTCAGTGGTTCAGGGAGAGCAGGAGTTTGATTGGTAAAACATTTGGGCTGTTGGAAGGGTTTTCAGGAAGGTTAATGTAGGGCTAGCTCCCTTCTAAGTCCTTTCTCTTAGAAAGCATTTCCTGTGCTTCTAACTGTTGCAGGGAGCTGAACTGCATGACATGGGGACTGACGAAAGTCCAGGCAGAGAAGGGCTAGAGGCGGGAGGTTTGGGAGCAACAGGGGGCTTCAGAAGGCCCATGTGCAGCCAGGAAGGGCTGGGGTGAGCCTGGGGAGAGCCTGAGGCCCGGTGGGGAAGGAAGCTTTATTTCAAGCTACACTCACGATTCGGAACCTCAGATGTGGATTCTTTTAAAAATCACTTTTGTGTTGTGTTGTGTTTTGTTTTCCTAATTAAGATATTAACACTTGCATGCATGGAAAATTCTGATAAGGACAAAGAAACAAAAATAATGTAGAGAGAGCTGTCAGTGATTTCAGCTATCCTTACTACTGGGATGTGTAAACTCAGAAATCTAGAAGAAGCAGTGTGGAGTTGAACATTTAACTTGGCATCCCAAGTTAGAACCCAAAACATGTTTTCCACAAAAATATTTTTATATGTGGCAGCTAAGTGGTAGGTAGTCTTTTGTTCCATGATCTGTCCTGAAGTCCACCTATAATTTAATATTTTATTCTTCAGGAAAATACATTCAGAATTTGGAACAACCAACCTGGACATATAACTTGTTCAATAGAACTTGTGTCTATTGATCATTTTAGAAATTAGAGTCTGTGTAGAGTTGTGAAGGAATTTTGAGAGAATCACACTAGAAGTGCAGAGGCTAGCTATTGGGAATAAAATCGGGTGAGTTTGACCTTAAGCGAAGATTCTGCACCTGGCTGGAATTTTACATTCCGTGCAGGAAGTGTTTTATCAGATCTTCAGTGGTCGTCGAGAGCCTGTATTCTCAAGAAACAGTTTTCTGTTGGTTCGTCCACAGTTGGACTGGCATTTGGGAGTCACTGCTCCCAAATTGGAGAGTCGCCCGCTGGGTTTTACAGGCCCTCCTGGGAGAAGATGGAGTGAGCTCAGTAACTTGTTCCCTCCCTCCCAGGACCCATGTGCCCACCAGCACCGGATGGTGTGGAAATATAGCAGACAGGCGGTGCCCTTGCCCTTACGGAGTGCTGCTGGGCAGGTGGGGAGCACAGACTCTGGGTGACTGAGGAACGCCTAAACAGGAGCCCGAGGGTTAGATTAGGGTATCTGGGCTGATAACTTAATGTTTACGGTGAGAGGCGGTTTAAAGGTTGAGGAGGGCTTTGGTGAGATGATGATATGGGAGGCAGTTCATCCCTGTGGAGGAGAGAGGCGCGCAATGTCCTGAGGTAAGAGGACATGGTGAGGAAGAAAAAGAACTGGCTGGACACAGGCTGCAAGAGGGGACTGGCAGGTGGCGCTTGAGAGGCTGGCATTGGAGTGTCCACGCACAGCGTTGGGTTGGACTTTTCGGACAACAAGAACTCGCTGAGTTAACGTTAAATGATGTTGTGAACTGTTGTACACACAGAGTATTTGTCCAGTTAATGATACAAACCCCAGCAGAGATTACTCGTATGATAGTTGTCTTCTGTTTCTCGCTGGTTGCATCCCCTACCCTGGATCTGTACTGATCATTACCTCACTTTTCTTTATAATTTTGGCCATCCTTATCCCTGACTACTATGTAATTGCATTTTGTCTGATATTTATGGAATCGAATGGCAAGTGTTGTGTTTTAGCCCACCACTCATATTGTTGGGATTCACTCGTGTTGATGTAGGTAGCGGTAGTTCATTTTTACTGCTCTCTAGCATTCCATTGTGTTATTATGTATTGATCCATTCTACTGATGGAAAATCAGGCTGTTTCCAGACTTTTGCCATTACAGACTCTTATATGCAATCTGATACACAAGCAGAAGAGTTTCTCAAAAATAAGTAACTGGGAGTGGGATTTCAGGTGGAGTTGTAGAATATGTCCTGCTAGTGCCATGCCGCTTTCCATTGTGGACATGCCGGTTTTTCTTTCCCACCAGAAGTGGGTGGGCACTCTTTTCTTTTGTCTGGTTGTTATGACATCGTATCCCAAATGGTTTTAATTTTCATTCCCTCATTACTAGTGTTTCCTCCAGGGTAAAATGCCCCTTCATGTGGTTTGCCTGGTTTTCTACTGGGTGGTTTGCCTTTTTTATATTGATTCATAGGAGTGCTTTATGCATGTTGGATGCTAATCTTTCCTCAGTCATACGGCTGCAAATACTTTCTCCCACTTTGTGGCCTTCTTTCTCTATATATGATGTTCTTTGATCTAGAGTTCTTACTTTTAATTTCAGATACATAGATTTTTTCCTTTATTGTTTGCACCATTAAGTCCTGTGTGTATGGATGAAACGAGTATCCTGTCCGATGCGTACTTGAAAACACCAGAGTGGAAGGAGGGAGGGAGGGTGGGGTGGGGGTGAGTCAGGGTGGGACGGCCTGAAGGGGCCGGTGGGCTCGCTGGGCATTTCCCTGCACCTTGTGTGTGTTTACCGTGCCCATAAAAGGAAGCATTCTCCCCTAGTCTGAGGTGATACACCCATCTTATATTTTCTTCTGACAGTTTTCTTTGTGGTTTGGCCTTTCCTGTATAATTCTAAGTCTCCCTGGGATTGAATTCTGTGTCTGGAGGGAGTAGGCATCCAGTGTCCTGTTTGCCTGCGTGGACAGTCTGTTTACTGAATGGGTTTGTCCTCGGCACCCACTTCTCCATCATCCCGTTCTGTCGTGAAACAAGTCTCTAGCTGTGGGTCTGTTTCTGAACTGCTCTGTTGGATTTCTGATGATCCTTGTGCCGGTTTCACATGTAATTACTATAGCCCAGTAGTAATGCTGGTATCTGGTCGGACACATCTTCCACCTGGTGTTTCTTCAAGGGATCTCTGCTATTCTTGGCCCCTTTAACTCTTCTTGTAAATTTTAGAATCCTTGTTGGGGTTTTTATAGGAATTGCACTGAAGCTATAGGTCAGTTTGGAGAGACTAGATATCTTTAATATTAAGTGTATTCAAGAACATATTTTTTTCCTCTATTAATCTCAGTTGTCTGTAATGTCTTTTAATAAACTTTACTGATTTTCTGCATATATTGCTAAGTAGTTAATGAGGGCTCCTTTCAAGTACAGGCAGTTCATTTTATTGCACGTCACAGATATTACTTTTTTTTTTTTTAAACAGATTGAAGGTTTGTGGCAGCCCTGTGTCAAGCACGGCTATTGGTGCTCTATTTCCACAGCCTCTGCTCGCTGCATGTCTGGCACACTTTAATTAAGGTGTACATGTTTTTTTTAGACGTAATGCAAATACACACTTAGTGGACTGCAGTCTAGTGTGAACACAATTTTATATACACTGGGAAACCAAAAAATTCGTGTGAGTTGCTTTATTGCGATACTCTTGTTATTGGGATGTTCTGGAACTGAACCCACAGTATCTCTGGGATACGTCTGTAGCATCTTTTCTTAAATTATATTTTCAAACTGCTTGTGTTCAGAACCCATATGACTTTTGCAAAGTAATTTTATATGAAACAGCTTTGCTCAATTCTTGGTAATTTTCATAATTGACTGTAAAGTCCTTTGTATTTTGTAATAGGTGGTTAAATCTGTACTTTTGTATCTTCCTTTTCAGTCCTCATGACTTACTGACCTGGCTCTGACTCAACACAGAATTTAATAGGAGACTGTGGTGGTAGAGATTCTAGTCTAGTTCTTTATCTTGAGGGGAAAGCTTTTTCAACCCTTCACCGGTGTTTCTAGTGTTATTTCCCCATTTCCACATTTAAGGAAGTGTCCTCGTTAAAGAGCTCTGATCCGGGGAGTGGGGTGCGCAGAGGTGCGTCCTGTCTCCTCCGGCTGTGAAGTGCAGAGTGGACGTAGGAAAGTGGGACAGGATGCCCTGGCAGCGGTCCAGGCAGGGGGGCTGTGGGTGTGGACGGTGGAGTGCATTGGACAGACTGGGGGTTGGGTAGAGTGACTGATGTTTAGGGGCAGCTGAGCGGAGAGAGAGATCTGGAATGGTGACAGCGTGGGTAATGGTGCCATTAGGGAGATGAGAATATGGGAGGACAGTCTGGGGCCCTGGTGGAGGTGTGAAAAGAGCAGCTGGATCTGCAGGTCAGGAGCCGAGTGGAGGCCCTCAGCTGGAATCAGATTCGTGCTTCCTTGGTGAGTCGGTGTTGCTTGGAACTGGGCGGTGGGTGGGGATGGAAGGAGTATCCCAGGTAGGGGAAGTGAAGCCGGCAGAGTAGGGGAACCTAGGAGACAGTGTGCGGTGTGGCGAGAGCCAAGGGGAGATGGTGTTTGGGGAGCAGAGCCGTCTCCGTGTGGGCTTCTGCTGAGAGTTGGGCAGGTGTGGGCCGCAAGTTGTGAGACTGAGTGTTGGTGAGAGAGCAGAAGTAAGGCCTCCGTGACTCCTCCCTCTCCCAGTTTTCTGCGGGTGGGTGGTTGATCCTCAGGCAGCAGATCACAGAAAAAATAGCTGTCAGCTTTCCCCTTGTTCAGTACAGAAAGTACAGAAGAAGATAGGCCGGGTGGCAAGTACGCCCGTCCTCAGGCCATAGAGGAAACTGACAGGTTCAGGTTCGCCTGGAAGGCGGATGCTGGGAGGGAGAGGTCAGGCAGACAGAAGTGGGGTGACCGCGGCCCACAGCCCCCAGGAGGTGGAAGCGAGTGGGCCTGTGCCCTTGTGGTGGCTGCAGAGGGCTGGGGGGCCTCTCCGCATAACAGAGGCCCACAGGCCGAGGTCGGGCCAGAAAGGCTCTCGTCCAGCCCCGGTGGTCCCCCGCTCACCCGTGAGCAGTCTGGGCAGAACCAGGTCAGCAAGCACAGGCCCGGGGGTGGCAGCGTGGTGGGAAAATCACCTGGGCAGGTGAGGGAGAGCTTCTGCAGAGGGCTGAGTGGAGGTGCGCAGGGAGCAGACTCCACAGTGAGGACCTCCGGGCCGCAGGGGCTCAAGGAGCATGTCGCCTTGGCGGGCTGGTCCTGGGTCGGGGGGTGGGATCAGTGTTGGGGAGGCTGCCTGTAAGAGGAAAGCATGCATGGTTCGTGGGCCTTAGCTCTGGACTGTGCTCATGGGTAGAATTATCCCTGCTTTGCTCTAGGGCATCATCCCTCTCTAACGCCAGAAAAAGCACTCGTGTTGCTGGGTATGGCAGTTAGGTTTGGATAGAGTGCACAGTAAATAAATACTGCACAGTGCTCACAAATGTCTTCTTTTATATGGACCAGGCAGCGTCTTTTATATCTCACCAAAACCTAGGTCTCTCTGTGACTCTGTTTGCTTTAGATGGCTGTTAGCACTTTTCTTGTGGGTGAAATATAGCTGCTCCTCAACAGCCTGGCCACAAGAACATGGGGGGAGGCGTAGAGGGTTCACCCTCTGAAGAGGCGGCGCGTGTGTCCAGTATGGTATCAGCTACCTGCAGATGCAGCTCCCCTCCCGGAGAAACCGGGGTGAGCTCCTCCAGGACCCAGATCAGAACCACGCCTGTCCAGGGGGCCGGGGCCGACTCTGGGAAGCAGGGCAGGGGCGACGCCATCGGAAAGAACCCATTGCGCAGTCTGCCCGGACGGGGGTGCTGTTCTAACCCAAGGGTGGCATGCACGCTGGGAACAATGTGAAGGTGAGAGAGAACTGTATGTGCAGTGCCACCCAGGGTGGGGCGGCTCGTTTGGCAAGGCTCAGGAGCACCCAGGGCCACGCAGATGGTTGTCGCTCGCTGTCCAGCCGCTTCAGACTCCTCTGTGGCTGCCCTTGTCCCTGGGCTCCTGGGGTTGCAGATGCGAGCAGGTGCAGGGAAGTACCTCAGCTCCTCTCCATCTGATGGCAGGTGAGGAGGCGCCCCTGGGTTCGATCCTGCACCCCCTGCTCTCCTCCCACTTCCAAGGGCCAACTCGCCATACTTCTGGGTCTTTCGTAAATGGGGTCCTGTTGTCCACACTACTTAGAAACGGGCCTTTTTGCCACCCAACAGTACACCTTGGAGGATTTTCCATGTCACTTCATGTGGGTTTGCCTTATTTCTTTCCGACTGCCTGATATTCCCCAGTGTGGATATACCAAAATGCATTTAACCATGTCCCTCTTTTCTTCTTCTAGAAGATTTTGAAGCTATAATTTTTTTGCTGTTATAATGATCACTTTTTAAACATTTTATTGTCACCAAGTATTTGATACAGTACTGTTGCTGTAATTTTACTAATAATTGTTTTAAAATTGACATTGTTTTAAAATTTATGTTCAAAAGGGGGAGAAGAAAAGTAACAGAATAAGGTTACAGTGGCTAAGAGATGTCATATAGAGTTGAGAGGCTGTCCTGGAGGTTATGCAAGCTCCAGCCAGACATCCCAAAAGCCCACAGTAGGCCAAGCCCTGACCATCAGTAGTCCTGAAATACCTCAGTACCTGTCTGAGACACTATGAAAGTTTCACTTATTGAGTTCATCTCAGAAACTTAAATCCTCCAGAGTGTTCCTCTGCCAGACAAGTCCTAAACCCAGAGGCAATAGCCTCTTTAAGAGCAACAACCAGATGCAGCCCCCTCCCTAATGTCGACACCCCTTTTCAATCTGAGCAAGTTAGGGTGGTCACTGCCTAGACATCCCTGAAGATCAAGACAGTGATTAAATGAAAAGAAAGGGTAGCAACAGACAAGGCAGGATTTAACAAAGGATACAGATACTGAATCTTTATATAAATATTTTTTTTAAATGCTAGCGTATTAGAATAGCTAGAAGGAAATAACAGAAATGGTGGAACTGTAACCCATAACATTCTTTGGAATTTGCTCTATAGCTATTCATTAAATTGTTCTTTGAAAGTTATCACCTTTCTGTATACATCTTATATTTCCCAATAAGGAAAGAACTGAAACTGTGGAACTGTAACCCATAAAATTCTTTGAAATTACCCTTATAGCTACTTGTTAAATTGTATTTGAAAGTTATCAGCTTTCTGTATATATATTTCACAGTAAGGAAATAACTGGAATTGTGAAACTGTAACCCATAACATTCTTTGAAATTTGCTCTCTACCTACTTGTTAAATTGTGTTTTGAAAGTTATTGCTGTTATGTATGTATGTTAAATTTCACAATAAAAAAATTTTTTTAATTTTATGTAGTATTCTGTTTTCACACTATCTTGTAGTTTTTCTTACTATACATACCCTTTTCAAACTTTTATAATTAGGAAAAGCCTTAAATGTAGTTAAAAAATACAGAGTAGTATAATGAATAATAGTGTACCCATTCACTGAACAAGTTTAACAAACAATAATACTTGCTTCAGATTCTTTAAGATGAAAATCTTTTACTTTTAGGGTACCCTAGAAGTTATATACTGTATATACCCCTCGAACATGTTTTTATGTTTTTTTACTTCATGTATGGGATAATAAAAAGTATTTTGATTCTTCTAATTGCTCCATCACTGCGCTTGCTTTTTCTGAGATGCACCCATGTTCATCTTTTTCAGTTTTTATCCTTTTAAAGCAAATGCAAATGGCATTGATATCACCACTGTCAGGTGTTAGAACAGATGCTGCCGAAGAGAAAGCTAAGGTGTTGTGTGTGTTGAATGGAAAGTGCATTTATCTTTCCTCCTCAGAAGATAATAGGATTCTCTCGAACCTGTCAGCAGCTTTGCTTCTCCATCTATTCCTGTGACCTTTCATTCAGCTTACAGCAAGTTTGTTTTGGTTATGTGGTATGAAAGGGATGTGGGCCGTCTGGGCTTGTGGCTTTTTGGAAGACCAGGTAAAAAAAATTCAAACTTGGTCATTTTGGAAGAACTGAAAATATGTACTCCATTCAGCTGTTGTCTGGTTTAAAAGACAAATGCATCTTTAAACGATGGATGGATATGCTGTATGCATTTTGTGTTTGTCATCATGTTTGTTAATGGTGTTGTGGAGTATTAGGTAACAGGAGGAATGTCAGCTTAATTTACCTATTACTTCAGAATAGAGGTCTGTTAGACTTTTCTTTTAGGTTGTGCTTTTCTAAAATCCACAGTTTAGAAACTACTGTATCTGATTTTGCCATAGACTTACACAGCAACGTAGGTGGGTAAATGCGCTCTAGTGTTCATTCTCTGTTTCCTTGAACCTTACGCTGTCAGTTCAAGCACAAGAATCCTTTGCTATCTGAACTCGAACAGCTCTGGCTGAGTAGGTGGACTCAGGAACTGAACAGATTTGGATATGATTTCAGTCACCTGGTCTCCTTTGACGTCCACACTCGCTCTGTCCAAATTCAGGGGCAGAAGGGAATCCGGCCAACAGGCTGGACTACCGAGGGGTGTTGTCGTGTGGAGAAGCCAGGCAGTCGGCAAGGTGACCTGTCAGCGGGGAGCTGCTGTGGTGCTTGGAAAGCCTCATCCCCACTGATCTGGAGTAGGCTTCCCTGGTCTCATCTGTCCCCATTGTCCGTAATTCTTCTTAAGGAGCCATCCAGGACATGCCTACTCACTTCGTTCCTAACCTCGCTTCTCCGAGCTGGTCACCCCTTGTTTTTTCTGCCTTTCTTTGAAATCGGGTCTGCTCATGGACAGTGACCTCTGGCTCTTCTCCGTGGGCCATGGGCGGGTGTCTTCTCTCCCCCAGCTGTTAGCACCGCGGAGTTGGTGCTCACCAGAACCACTGCTGTTTTTCCCTATAAAATCCAACCCTCTGAAGGCATGGGGCCGACTCACGGCTTCTCTTGCTCAGAGGCTTCCAGCGAGGCCCTGGCCGTCACCTTCTGGCTCAGCCTGCCTTACTCTCCAGTCACCCTGTCCCCTTCTGTGCGGCCTCTGGCCAAACGGTCTGCTGTGTGTTCCACTCGTGCTCCCCTGCTCCCTTCCTGCCTTTTTCCAAACTGTTTTCCTAGAATATAACGGGAACAAATTACATGACGTTTTCCTTCATATAGTTTTGTGTCTTAACTTGTGTAGAAGGTTGATGTTTAGCAAATGTGTCCATTTAAACATGTTTAAAATAGTTGGGAATTTTTGCCTTGGATTTCTACAAGCATTGAAAACTAGTGTGAAATTACATTACTTCATCTTTGAATCTAATTTTTGAAGCTACATATTTTTGTGTAATACCTTAAAAATGAGCATATCAGCTCTCATGCGTCATTGAATTTTTTTTAAATGTGCTTTGTTTCATTTGATGTAATATCTAAGTAACAGTATGCCAAGTAATAGCTAAGCATTTGTTAGGCTGAGCCAGGGATGGAGATTGGGGTAGCGCTGACTGTAGTTCTACAGAGGTTCTGGCTTAACACCGTTCTTTTTTTTAATCTCCTATAGTTTAATTTAGAGCAAAAGATGGACAGCGTGGTCTAGGCCTAGAAACTCACTCAAGGAAAGATATGACCGTAATAATGTAAGGTCATCTGGGTGCTTCTGTAAGGACGCAGGGGGCGTTTCTTTCCCCTTCCTTCTTAAAGAAGACTTTCGTATGTTTTAAACATTTTTAAAACCATGAAACTATTTTTCATATAGTCATTAAACTTTTCTCCCCTGCATTGTTGCCCTTTGTCCACAACTCTCCAGTAAGCGTTTCTGCGAGGGGAGATGCCACGCTGGTGGGGTCCTCCCCTCGTGGTCCGGTGTCTGTCTGGAGAGCAACCGTTGTCATGAGGAGACAGACGGTGGTTCTGCTCGCGGCACCTTGGCCTTGGGAACAAGGACCAATGTCAGAAGCCGTGCAGCCACAGAGGCCCGCCCTGCCCGGACCATTATGCACTTCAGTAGCCGTAAGAGACGCAGATGAGTCAGTTCACTGATTGAGCTAGGTTATGGTGGGATAGTGACAAGCTTTGTGGATTTTCAAAAGTTTATTTAGGGTCGATGGTTGCAGTTACGAGTTTAGAAAATATTCTTTCCCTGGCAGTCTTTGGTTTTAGCAGTAGTATAGTTTTTTGTTTGCCTTGTTTTGTTTTAAGGAAAATTTATGCTTTCCAGGAGGTTTCTGGAATATGAAGGCCAAAACTAGAATGGAACAGAAACGATTGACTTCACTTGAGTGCTGCTGCTACGTAAGGAAAGAGCCCAGCCTCTCGTTTGTTTCATTCTGGAGTCAGGTGCGGAAGGGCGGCCAGAGGAGGCCGTGAGCTGGAAATGTGTTTAAAGTGTTTTAAAGTGAAATGTTAGTGCTTGAGTGGATTTCATGATGCTGTTTGGTCCAAAATATGGACATAATTGAGGACCACCTGAGAATGGGTCTTTAGGAACACAGGATCTTATATCTCACCACAGAGATCCAGATTTAGTAGATTTGTTGTTTGGTCAAGTGTCCCCTTGTGTGTGTGTGCATGAGCATGTGAGTGTGTGCATGCACCTGTGTGGCCAGTTTTGCCATGGTTCGCTGCTTGTGCTCCGTGTTGTTCTTTGTTTGGTATACGGGTAGAAGTCGTGCCAAGATTTCCTCTTAGTAAGAGCCAGGATCAGTGAAAGCTGTGGCACTTCAGAGCTGGGATATGGAGGGCCCACGGGCATCAGGCCTACGGTATCATCTGGAGACAATGGGGAGAGTGAGGTGCTCCAGGCTCTGAGTCGATGACTTTGTTCCCAGCTTTCGTGGCCTGGCCCTGGGCTCGTGCAGCGCCCATATGGTCCTGACGCCGGGGTGGGCTGTAGCTGTGCTCACCAGGCTGTGTCGGCACTCCCGCTGTCGGCACGACTCAGCAGTTCACTTAGGAAGCTTGTTAATTCACCGGTGGAAGTCTTTTTTCAGAGAATGACATGGAGACTTTGGGGGAGGTTTTAAATTTTTGTATTTTTAATTGAATTAATGTGTTTATTTATTTGTTATGATAAATAGGCGGTGTGCGAGATAGTGGCTGGTGGGTTGTATTTTTCTGGCCAAGTGCTGCTCAGATTCAGAGGTTGGAGAAACACTCGTAATGGTTAAAGAAGGAGATTGAAGGTCAGGAATCTCTAGGTTTGGTTTTGTTCCATTTTTAAAGGAGACCAAGGAAGAAGTGATAACAGCCATGAGGGCACCAGTGGTGTCTTTGTTTTGTGTCTGCACAGTTTCTGTATTTTCTCGGCATCACCCTGCAGTCTGAAAGTCCTTTGATGACACTCTGGGGTCTGTCTCTTTGCATCCCGGCTGGAACTTGCAGCCTGACTTGTGGTGGGCACCCAGTACCAGCTTGTCTAGGGGGTGAAGGAAGCTTTGAGGAGTCTACTTAACACTTTTACTTCTGGGCTGTTTCGCGCTGTTTTTAACAGTAGGGCTGCACTCAGTCCTGTGTCACTGCGTGTCCTGTATTTCCCATAGAGACCTGAATTGCGGTTTGAATGAAACATGATTGGCTTACTAGTTCAACTGATGTCACCTGACTTGGACTCCTGAACTTCCACCTGTCCTTAGGTTGCCAAAGGCAAATTAAAGTGTCTTAGATATTGAGGCTCCCTGGCTCTGCTTGACTGATAGTTGTTTTCCGTAATTTCTTAAAGCTGAGTTAGTACCTACTCCTGAAGCCATTTTTCTTCAAGGTTTTCTCCTTAGTCTTTGCTTTTACAAGCTAGCATGAAAATAATGAATAGCAAGCAACAATGCATGTCAGAATAGTTTTATAAAATAGTGTCTTAAAAGAGCACAGAATCCCATATTACTGATCCTGTAATGCACGTTAAAATGTGTAGTCAAATTAAATGATTTTGCTTAACAGTTAAAAACAAAATATTATAAGCAGCAACTCTTTATTATTTTTAAAATTTATTTAAAAGCTTGCTAGTTAGCTAACAACCTAATTTTAAATGTAAAATGGTTTTAATAGAAAAGTTCTGTTGCTTTACAAATGTAAAGAAAATTGTTCTGCCCCTGTTTTCTTCCTTTAATGGCTAGAATAGTATCAGGCCATCTGCTTTTGCTGAGATTTCAGGTTAAAAGAAGCAGGAAGCAGCAGCAAGAAGTGGGAGACACTGAATTACAGAGCACGCCCCTAAAGAGGACAGCAGAGACAAATGAGACATGAGGAAATGGACTAAAAACAAAAGCAAGAGTTAAAATCCTGGCCCCAGTGTTTAAGTTATCACTATAAAATTAAATATTTCTTTAAATGTTAAACACCAATTTTTAACTATTAGTGAGAAGTGGGGCCAGTGGCAGAGTCAGCACAAGTAGGTGTACGACACTTGGGAAATAGGCTAGCCATGAAGCATGTTGTGCGGTCTGGGGTGCTTCTATTCATGGTTGTTGTGTTATTTTCTTTCCATGTTGATGAAACAGCCAGACCAAATCAGTTTGGAATGCCTGGGATAGTGCCACCATATGTTCCGCCTCAGATGCTCAACATTCCACAGACCTCGCTGCAAGCAAAACCTGTGGTAAGGGTGTTTGCCGTCTCTGGGCAGCTGCCGGGCCTGAATCTGTCAGGGACGGTGATCTTTCAGGCTACGTATATGTCACGTTTTAACGAGTGCTGGAATAATGTCTTGCTGTCTTGAATGGCCATGTGAAACAGATTCCAGTACTTGTGGAATTAACCGTAAACCGAGGAAGGGAAGTAACT
This sequence comes from Choloepus didactylus, assembly GCF_015220235.1. NCBI lineage: Eukaryota > Metazoa > Chordata > Mammalia > Pilosa > Megalonychidae > Choloepus > Choloepus didactylus. The sequence continues at coordinate 10,256,267 of NC_051316.1, read as the reverse complement.
GATTGAAACCTGGGGTCCCTGTATGCGGTAATGAGTGCCTTTCCTTCTACCCCACAGGTGCCAGGCCCAGGGGGTGCTCCGGGCCAGGGGCCATACCCGTACGGCCTCCCTGAGCCAGCTCTCGCTTTGGAAAGTGGAAAGAATTTGACTGAGCAGAACAGCTACAGCAACATTCCTCACGAAGGAAAGCACACTCCGTTGTATGAACGGTCCTCTCCGATCAACCCGGCTCCAAGTGGCAGCCCCAATCACGTGGACTCAGCTTACTTTCCTGGTTCTTCTACGTCGTCCTCTTCGGACAATGATGAAGGCAGTGGAGGAGCTACAAAGTGAGTAGCATGCAAAGTGGTTGAACCCTTCCCAAATATGTCAGGCGGGTGTAGGCTTGCTTTACCGTCCTCCGGCCCCTTCGGGAGCTGATCTGCTGGCCGGCCTTGCGGGCAGAGCGTTTTGCTCACGGACACATTGGGTTGCAGATATTTCATGGTGGTTGTCCTGTATTTGGACTGGGGCTACTTGGATGTTGAGGAAAGGAAGTATAAGTTTTTCCTCAGGGCACAGTTTTGTAAGGTTTCCAGGATTTAAAATTTGTGCTATCCCAGCCCCATAGCTCAGAGCTGTGGAAACTGGGGCTACTCCTTTTCTGGGAAGGAGTTTTGGAATAATTGATTTGTGTGACGACCAAAATGTGTGATACACTTGATTTGATTTGGTGTCTCTGACCCTTATTCTCTTTTGGGGTATGATTTCCCCCCCACCGCTACCCCACCCACCCACTCACCCGAAAAAGGTATGGCGTTAGTTTAGAAATCTTCGGATTTTCATGTCTTGGCGCTTAGATCAGGGGAACTCCAAATTCCCTCTCCTCCCAAATTCAGCAGTTCAAATCCCAAGTCAATAACTGATGACCATTCTTAAAATAACACTGTCCAGGCAAAATTATAGAAAGCTATCCTAGACCCAGGCTGGAATTCTTCCTACAGAGAAGTGTTTAAACAACCTGGGTCCCTTAATTAATGAATTCACAAATACACATTTAGAATCTGATCAAGGAGATCTTAAATGTATATATACCTCTTCCCTGATTCAAACAGATTCCCTTTAAATCTGGATCGTGTTTTCCTTAGTTTGAACTCTAGTTTTAAGTGTAGCTAACAAGTTAATCTGACATTGATTTTTAGCATAAGAGGTATGAGAGACTTGGTTTCCAGCCTTAGTATTAGGTGTTGTTACCTGAGGCGAGTTATTTCACCTCTTTTGTCTCTGTTTCTTTATTCGTAAATGGAAAATATTGTGTACTTACCTCAGGGTGGCAGTTACGGAGAATTTTATTACCACATATTGTTTGTAGAAAAGCTTAACAACGCATAAATGTTTGTTTGCTGTGCGTGCAATCCTAAAATTCTAAAATGAAGTAAAAAGTTGTGATTTAGCATTCAAAATTTTAAATTAATCTTCTAGCACAGATATATATTTGTATATATATTTAAGACCTACTGAATCAGAATCTCTAGGTTGACCCCAGAGACCTGCATTTTGAATCAGCGCCCAAGTGAATCTTCAGCACACTGAAGTTTGAGAATCACCCATAGATGTGTTAGAAGTCCTTCCAAGCTAGAATTCGAGGCACTGTGAGTTTCCTTTTAAAAATTGACTCATGTCAGCAAGATTAGAGTATCTGTTCAATATTGGTTCATCCTAATACGAACTATTCTTTCTGGACTCTGAGGCATAGCTAGACATTAGACAAAAAACAAAAGGAGTATACTTTATGACTCAGAGAATTATGTGCTACTGACAGAAGTATAGAAATCAGGTAGAAGAGCCCGTCTGGGGATATTTGGCGGTGACATGGAACATCTGAGTTGAGTATGTTCTCTTCCTTAGGAATTCGGGAGAAGGCGAGTTGCCCATTACGTTTGGCAGGTGTCCTCATTAGGCTGGAAGTTGAACTTGGAATAAGATGCTTGGGAATAATTTCTCTGTTCTGTATATGCAGCCCTTACTGGTTTGTAAGGGTTGTGATCAGTGTTGGCTCTCCAAGGGCTTTTCCTTGTTTGTAGCCGTCTATTCCACCTCTGAGCTCCTGGGGCATTTACTGTCTTTACCCTCTGCCTGCTATGTTTATCGCGTTTCCTGGCAGCATGTCTGACTTCTGCCACTGAAATCTGTGCTCCTCAGCGTAGGGGCAGCACCTATGGTTTGCACTCACTGTGGTGTGAGGCGTCATGGAGTAGAGGGCACACACCACCCAGATTCCAGAGGGAGGGTTCATGTTGCGTGAGTTAACGGCTGAGCTTCCTTAAATCTGCCTCCATGCTTGTAATAAATAAGAGTCAGACGTGTTAAAACAGAGATGAAGGAAGAAAGGGGAGGTAAGGGTGCTTGTGCTTGAAGGCCTCCATTTCATCAGTTAGTACAGTTCTGGGTCAAATCCTTGATGATGGGCACCCTTGGCCTAGCAGGTCCAGTGTACAACTTTGGTTTATGTATGTGGCAGGGTGCTGAAAAGGGATGGTGTTCAGAATTTCCCAAAGAGGGTCCAGCGTGTTGAGGGAGTTGTAGGTGGTGTGTTACGTGCAGCCTGAGGCTATGCAGAGCAGAAGAGATTGTTTTGGTAGTTAAAAAAAAATATTCAGTGGGAGTAATAAATCAGGATTTGGTTTACCTTTAGTTTGGACTCAAATTGGAATCCCTGGACTTACCTGTCCAGTCAGCCAAGAACCGTCTGGGCGCTTACTGTCTTCCAGTAAACGTGGAGGTGAGCCGGGCGACAGCGTTCTGTGGAAGGGTCTGTGACGGAGCACGCAGGAGGCATGAACTGTGGGGGAGGCACCGCAGGGGAAGCTCTTTAGGTGCAGCGTCAGGAAGGGCCTTTCCAGAGAGGCGAGAGCTGTGCCATGGCCTCATGGCACCAAGACCTGGGGAGTCTGGGAGGGCAAAGGAGGCTGATTTGGCGGAGGGTCGTGGGCCTGCCGGAGAGTAGTACACACGCGGGGATAGATTGGCCGCGGTGTAGAGCTTGAATTTTATTCTATCAGTCTTCTGAAAAGAGCTCTCTCTTCAGAGGTGGGATCATGAAGGCTTTTCTGTATTATGTTTTCTATTTGTTGAATTCTCTAACTTTGTATTGAGACTGTAACCAGAAAAAAAGATACAAAACAAGGAACTGAAAACATCACATCAGCGACCTCAAGTTTGATTCAAATTCTAAAAGCCCAAATGAGTCCATGAAAGTAATATGATAAACATCTCCACAAGGATTCAACTGTAATTCTTAATTTAAACAAAATGGAATTGCAAAGATCTGACATAGGCCAGTAAGAGGAAAAACAAAGACGTTGCTTAAAATTTTTAAAATATGCCACAGTATTTACAATAGTGAGGTCTTATCTTGAGGACTGCAGCTTGCCTGTTTCCATTTTCTTTCTTTTTAAATAAGTAATAAAGTAAAACAGGAATGTATTATTTGTACCTCTAAGTGTATATATGTACATAAATACTTAATATTGCTTCAGTGTTTCTGCACGTCAATACTGATAGTTTTAAAAGTCCTGTGCGGAGATAAGGAAACTTACTTTTTCTCACACCGTGACTTTATTTGTGATAGATTTGTTTCGTTTTCTTATATGTTTATATACATATTTTGCTTGGGAAGGAAAGCCCAATGTAATGGTGTCTTTCAATATTTATTATTTATTTCAAGGTGTAGTGCTAGGTGGCATCCGTTGAGTACTTCGCAGCCTCTCCCCCGACTGGTTTGTGACGGCAGCATGTGGCCCTGCGGGACCACGTCTGGACAATGCGAGACGAGCCAGACAGTGAGGCAGGGAGCGGCACCATGGCACCGCGGGCTTCCCTCACGAGCACCAAGAACCGGCGGTGTCACGACCAGTTCTTAAGAAGTCTCTTGGTTATTCTTTCTAGTTTGGGGTTGCCATTTGTAGTTGTGTCATCTAAAGCTTGCTAAACCCCAGTGCACTCAAATGTGTGTGAGAGCTTTGTTGTTTTGTGGATTAAGTGAGCTGAGAGTAAACTCCATATATGTCACTATTATTCAGAAATCCTTGGTGCAATTAAAAAAAAAAAAAAAAACTGAGACATTGATTTGATTTTTAATGTAAAATAGCTAAAGAATTTCATTCAGTTTCCCTTGATCTGGTATCCCAGAAAAAAAAAGCTCCTAATACTTCTTTTTTTCCTTTAAGGGGTTATTGATGTTTTTCTTTCACTTTGAATCCTTGTCAGATTCCGTTTCCAATAAAAACCTCGAGAGTCACAAAAGAGAATTGCGTATTGCTCTTCTCCTAGGGTACTGAATCACGGAGAGGCTAGAAGCTGAGTGAATGGTTTAGGTACAGCTGTGGTTTTTTCTTTCATATTGTTATGCTTTTGCACCAGATATTTTTACATTGATATTTTGACTTTTCAATGAGTTGCAATTTTTTTCTATCCTCTGATAAAAACAATTCTGAATTACTTTTATGTGTTGACAAAAAGTTGACACACGCCTTCACAGAGACAGGATCTGTATGTGTCCCAGCATCTGCTGACCCGTCGAGACGTCTTCTGTTGCCCTTATCACAGCAGGTGTGAGTCCTAGGTGTGTGCGTCTGAACCCCATGCCCAGTCCTTCTGGGGACAACCCCATGGCCAGACAAGTCTGCAGCATCTGCAGGGTCTGCTCCGGTACCCGCTCCTCCAGCCGAAGCAAGGGGTCACCGAGAGCTTGTGGAAGCAGCACATGCTGTAGTATCACAAACCAAGCGCTTTCTCTGTTTCTGACTTTTTTAATGCCCGCCCATTGTACAAAAGAAACTGAATGTGTGGCATTGGCTTAATTTAGGGGATAAGGAGAATGTACCCCCCAGCATGTTTATATGCTTAAATCTTGCCATGCTAAACAGCAACGTCCCTTGTCGGGGAACTCATGTAATTTTGTTTCAGTAGTCCTGGGGTTCCTGGCTCAGTGCTCATCCCTTAGAACTCGGTGAGTGCTTCCTTGTTGGGTGAGGATCTGCCTTACACTGAGCCCTTCCCCTCCATTCCACTGTACCACCGTTAATTCATGTCCTTATTTCTTATGTTGACGTCGAAGCCTCCCAGTTGTTTTTTTTCTCAGCCCTGTTTATTTGTGGAATAGACAGTATGAAAACTTGACACATGCTTGTTGAGAATTGGGTTCCACTTAGTTTGTGTGTGTGTCTTTACGCACATGTTATTTCTGCCGTGGATCCTCTTTTATGCTCCTTTGCAGCCTAGCTCTTCCACTCTGATGTCTTTGGCTCTGCTCTTGCTTTCCTCTGAACTGTACGTTGGCCTTTAGTCACTCAGGGTGAGCGGACCCTGCCCCGTGTCCCTGCTGGCATCGCCCTCGCTGGCTAGAGAAGTGTGGAGAAGGGAACATCGTGGTTAGATGGACAAGCGTTGGTGCCCTGTGGTGTGCAGTGCTGCGTTTATCCCATATCACGATGACCGATTTCTGAGAATGTCTTCCTGTTGATCGCTTGTGGCATTCTTTAAGCATATGTGCAAAACCCACCCTGAGACTAGGTCTTTCCTGTAACAGAAGGCGGCTGTTAGTGTGGAATCGTGGCTTTGGCTTTGTATCCAGTTGTTTTCTCATGATGGTGATTGGCGCCCTTCTCCCCCAGCCTGGGTTCTGTCATCTCTGAGACGGGAAGGCGTGTGCCATAGGCTGTGGATGAGAATTCAGTGTGACGGCACATTATCTACTGACAGTGCCGGCTCCTGTGCATCCCCTTCCCTGTGCCCCGGCTGAGGCGGGCACTCCTCAACATTTGTAGGTCAGTGACGCGCCTGATTTGCTTAAATTGTTCTTTCAGGTACAATCGGTTGTGAAAAATGAAGCATAATTGTATATAGAAGTATTCTGAAATCTCAGAATATCCATCTGTCCTTCAAAGCAAGGCATTTGTCATATTCGGGTTTTTTGTTTTAAGTTGTAGAGTAACATAGTTTATCCTATTGAAATATACTGGACATGTTTTTAATTGGCTCTTTTCAAGATATTGTCTGCTTCTCAGACAGAATTTTAGATATTAAAGTATAATTGCTAGAAAGTCACGTGAGTATCTAGATTATGACAGTATTTTTAATTTGATGATCTATATAGAATAAAACTAATATTTATAAATAGAGGTTCTTCAGTATTTTTTTCTAAGTGATCCTAAATAGAACAAGTAATGGTGCCTCAGATTTTCACTTTTAATGCAGAGGTAAGCTATCCTTTATTGAAGCTTTCCCTGAAATTATGGTCTTTCTTTGTCACCATGTCCTGGAGTGCTTGTCTAGTAATTCTGATCTGCCCCAGAGATGCTGAATCAAATCTTTAGGGATGCTGTGCTTGGGGATCTGCTTATTTAACAAGCATTCCAGGTGAGTTTTACATGTAACAATTTGAGAACCTTTGTTGTACTTTTTCGTATCAAAGATAGGTGAGACTTATACCAGCGTTGCTGAATACTTTTAGCTGTGAGTGCATAGTTTATTTCTGCATTCAGCAGTTGAGCATCTGTCCCCCTGCCAGACTCTGTGGTTGATGTAGGATACACAGTGACGGTGACTAGCAATTTTTATCTTCATGGAGTTTTTAGTTTAGCTGTGAAAACAGAGAACAGATTAAACAGTGTAGTTAACTAAAGTTGTGATAAATGCTCTGAAGGAAGCAGTCCTGAGAGTGGCGGGGTGGGGGCGAGGGCTGATCAGGGAAGGCTGTGCTGAAGCCATGCTGGAACCAAGACCTGAGAGGCAAGGGGTCACGTTAAGCCAGCAGAATATGGAGGTGTTTCTACCACATGTTCACACAGAGCACTCATATCCAGAGCTCAGGATGACCTCCTCTGAGTTGTCAGAGAAAGGCTGACCGATAGGAAAATGTACAAAATGTTTGAACAGACCCTCCACTCAAGAAGATAGCCAGATGGCGAGCGCATGTATGAAGAGGGGCTCTTCTTCGTTATTATCAGATAATTGCAGACTTAAGCCGTGCTGAGACACCACCACGTGCTCTCCAAAATGGCTGGCTTAACACAGCAAAAGAGACTAAGTTTCGCAAGGATGTGGCACATCTGGGACACTTGTGCATGGTACGGGCTGCCTTAGAAAGCAGCTTGACGGTGTCTGCTCAGGCTGAACACCGGCGTGCCATGCCAGCATGCCCACAGAAGTGCGCAGGTGTTGACCAAACGGCATTTACGCAGTTGTCCTCAGCAGCCCTGCTGGTAATGGCCCTGAGCCTGTGCGGTGGAATAGGGAAACAGATTGCCGTGTGGTCACTCAGTGGCAGAGTGAGCTTGAAGTCGCGCCAATATGCCATCAGGTTGCAGAATCTCACAAGCCCAGTGCTGAGCAAAACCAGAGGTCTGGAAAAGGTTACAGATTGTGGGAATCCATGTGTAGGATGTTCAAGACCCAGGGTCACCCACGTTTGCTGTTGGAAGTTGGCGTAGCTGTCACCCTCAAGGAAGGAAGTCCTGGAGCTCAGAAAGGGGCGCTCGTCTCGGGCTTCAGTGCCATTGCTGGGTATATGGGTGTGTTCAGTTTGTTTGGAAATTCATGAAGCCACACACTTAGGACTTTGGTATTTTTTTGTGGATATATTTTATTTAAATGGTTAAGAATTGTGAGTAGTAGATGTATCTCTTTATGAAACTTTTAGAGTATCCAAGTGATGAGTTATAAAATGTCACTGAATCAGTGTCACCGGCCTTTTCAAGGAAATGTACGTAAGCAGCTCTCTGTATACCATATTTTAGAAAACGTCAGAGCTGCCAACTGTTAGCACTCTGTTTCTTGGAATATTTGCATTGGGTATGTGTGCAACAAGAACAGCAGGTTTGCCGATTCCTATCCTGGTCAGTGTAGGCGCCATAAAAAATCAACTCCCCAGGGTTGTCTCCTGAACCAATCCACAGCTTCTCGAAGCGCTCACCTTCTATAGCTGCCATTCTCTTTGCTTCTAGCCTGAAGGGGTTGGTCCAGTCTTAGGCCCCGCACTCATGGTGGAGGCTCCTGGGCTTCCGGTGCTCCCCTTCTCCCGGACAGTGCAGGCCATGCTCGACCCGAGAAGCGGACGTGGGGCTTTCCTGAGCTCCCCACAATCTCAGGGCCCTGAGTGCCAGATCCCAAGGCCGCTGAACCCCTCCCTTTCCACGTGGCAGGTGTCTCAGGCACCCCTGCCTGGAGGCTCCCAGAGGCTCCCACCCACATGGCATGGCCTGAGACAGGATTCTTGGTGGAGGAGCGAAAAGGAGGTAGTTTAGAGAACAGAAGAATGCATGGGTCCTGGAAGGCGCTCTCCTGTCGTTGGAGTCGGTTAGGAAGGCAGGACAGGTGAAAGTGTCGGGGGCACGGGGCAGGGCTGGGAGCCACCCAGCCATCCTCCCATACTGTCCATCTGTCTCCACGGCAGCTTTGTCTGCCCTGCCGCGGCGCCTCAGGATTCTCTGCTCCTTACAGGGTCGTGGTTCCCACAGCTTCACCTGGGCCCAGAATAAACTGTTCATTTTACCTTGTGACAACTTCATGAAGTGACACTTGCTCATAACACATTCACCACGTTCTGGTCTCTTCCGTTTCACTGTTTAAAAAATGCTGACTGGGGCCCACTAATTTTTCCCCAGCCTATGAATGGGTCACGCCCTACAGTTTAAAACTGCCAATTTAAATACCTCATCCCTGCACTTGAGGTACCCTGTAATCTTCCCCATCATTTCCCCCCACCCTGTGTTTTACTACTTGGCTAAATAAAGCCAACCTTAAATATGTTCCAGTGAAGCGTCTGCTCCCTGAACCAAGGACGTTGGCTCCGTCTCCTGTGCCTGGGATGCACTGCCCCCGCCTGTCTGGTGTTTCGGTTGAGTCATCCTCAGCCTAGGCCTCCATGTCCCCTTTCCATGAGCAGTCCGGAGGCCCCATGGTGACTGTCCCTCGGCTCACCACACCTCTCGTTTCCTGATTAGCTACGTGTAAGAGTGGATCCAGGTAGCATTGAATCTACTGCCTCATAACTGTTGATTGAGTGACATGTTCTCCATCTTGTTTCCCTTTATGCTTGGACGTTCCTCAAACGAGGGCCTCTGTGTGTCTCTCAGGCATCCTGGTGTAAGCAACTCGCAGGCGTTCTCGTTGTTGCCTGGTGACTTACAAGCTAGGCTCTGGGTGCTCTCTTGTCTGTAGGAAGTGGTCCTTCCCACCCGGCTGAAGTGGGAGGAGCATGGTCTCACGGTGGGACTAAGGCTGGAGACGGTTTTTGGAGGAGGTGGGGAAATTGGTAAAGCTGGATGTGTTATTGTTGTGAGTCTGCGATGCAGTTCAGGACACTTTTCCCGTGAGTTTGGGAAAGATGTCAACAGTAATCGTCTTCATTTTGTATTCAGCCATATCAGTGGGAACAAAATTGGCTGGGAGAAGACAGGAAGCCACTCGGAGCCTCAAGCACGTGGAGACCCAGGAGACCAAACAAAGGTAGCGGGGCCGTGCCTCCCTTCCCTTTAGTAGTAATACTCAGTTACAGTTCTTCAAATCAGTCACCAGTACTACATGCTTAAAAAAATTCTCTTTTCTAAGGCATGTTGTCACCAATACAGAAATTTACAAAGGGGACGAGAGTTGAGGACCTCCTTTCTCTTCTTGTTTCATCCGGGTTGTGATGCCACAACTGGCCCTTCTTTTAACGTGGGGGAGGGGAGAGCCTGGTCAGAATCCGCGTCTGTTTGCTGGCTGCCTCATCTCCGCCAGGGTACCTAAAACCTCTCTGAGACCTCATTTGTTTCTTGTAGGAACTTTGTGAGGATTAAGTGAGAAAGATCTGGGGTGTACATATTAAAAATGAAAATAAGATAGATCCGCCCTCCCTCCATTTCTTCCCATTAATACTGTTCTCCAGAACTGTCTTTTTAATTTGCAGAGCTGTGTCTCTTACACTTGACCACTAATAAGGAGCAGGTTTGGTGGAAGGTTTATTTGTATACAAGGTTGACCTGAATATCAAAAATTCTTTTCAAAACTTATCATGAAAATGAGCAGCAAAAATGCTTTGTGGATATGAGTTATTTGCAAAGGGCCTTCCAACGCATTTTCACACTTGCTTTATGTCCTCATTCTTGTGGAAGAGAGAGTATAGAGAACATTAGTGAATTATCCAGGAATTCTTCTTCTTAAGACTAATTTTGGCACTTTAATGTTTTACAAGATAAAATTAAGCACCTATTTACATACCATTATAAAGAATGCATTTTGTTTTGAAACAAAATGTATATGTCTTTAGGATAGCACTAAATCAAGCAGTAAGCATTTATTCCCAACATTTATTTTCAGAGAGAAAAAAAAGTTATCGTGAAAATAAGTACTCCTCTTGATAACCAATTTGCACTATGCTAAAGTTTATAAAGAATAGACTAAAAGTCCCCCTTCTTCCTCTTTTCTCAGTCCCACTGTCTCACAGTAAGCAATCACTATGTTTATAATTTAGAGTTAGAACTCTTTCCTATTTATATATACATACATTCAACATTTGGGTGCTTGATTGTTAAATGAATGGGTAGTTTTCGCTAACAATATATCATGCGCATCTTTCTGTGAGAGTACATATAGATTTGTACCATTTTTTATGAGGTTAGTTTTGTTTTTTGCTTTAAGATTTGTTAAACAGTTCCCCACACATGTATTAATTTGTGGCTTTATTATAACTAGAGAGAATACTTGAATTTAGGTTTTCTGTTTATTTGCATACATGGTTAAGAGCAAGATTGATCAGGCCTTGATTTAAATCACAAATTACATGACATCTCTGAGCTTTAATTTTCCCAACTGTGGAGAAGAATGATACCTACCTGGTACTAGCCAGCACCTGAGGAGGAAAACAGACACCATTCTCGGCCCATAGAGCAGAGGACTCTGTTGCACAGGTGTTGAAAGACAGACTGGAGAGGGAGGCTACCAGCGACAAAGCCAAGAGGGGCTTTCACCCTAGGCTGGAGGCCAGAGGGGGAAGACAGCCTCCCCGGGGCCTGTGTCCCTCACAGAACCCGAGGCTGAGGCCTGCAGGCACCCAGCTGAAGGCAGGGTCTGCAGGGTCTGCAGGGCTGGTGGGCCACCCCCGGGGAGGGCAGGGAGCCGGTGGGAGGACACAGGCTCCAGCCAGCACGCTGCTGCCAGGGTTCTTTGAAAAATGGTTCCCATGGGCAAGGCCCTCAGCCAGGGCCCACCTCCGCTTGTCAGGTGAGAGGGGGCTTGGGGCACCCTCCCTGCTGTCCTGAGGGTGGTCTGTCCCCTCCAGGCAGCAGGGCTCTCATCCTTCCTACTGGGAGTGGGAGTGGGAGAGTATGCGAAATAAACTCTCGTTCCCTCCTTCTTGCCCTTGGTGCCGCAGGCAGAAGGTTCGTCCACTGCCTCTTCCGGGAGCCAGGTGGCGGAAGGAAGAGGAAGCCAGGTGGCCGCAGCGCAGCCAATCCCCTGCCTCCTGTCCATGCCCACCCGGAGCCACATGGATATCACCACACCCCCGCTGCCCCCGGTTGCGCCCGAGGTGCTGAGAGTGGCAGAGCACAGGCACAAGAAGGGGCTCATGTACCCCTACATCTTCCACATCCTTACCAAGGTATCGTCTGGGTGGCCAGCTGGGCCTGCGCTCCTTGGGGGCCTCTGTCTCAGGACATGTCTCTGTCCTCCTGAACTCTTTGAACACAGTTCATTTTCCTCTTTCTAAACATGAGCAAAGGATGAGAATTTATACTTGTAAATACAATTTAAAAAAATAACTTGTGAAAAGTCTCACTTCTCCCTTCACTTAGTATAAAATATTTTTGAAATTTCTCATTAAATAATTTTATTCTTTTTACTTCCAATTTCAAAATTTCTTACATCATACTTGTACCATCATGTCAGTTTTAATTCTGATATTAGTTTTTACAATATCTGATTTGTTTATGATTTCTCTTTAGAAAATAATGTCTCCCCTTTTGAGTGGCTAGTAGTACTAAAATGTATTTTGACTTGCTCATCTACCTCATTGAGTGCAATTTTTGTAGTGTTTAATGGCAAAAAATGGAGTACAGGATACTGTGACATGTGCATAGTCAGAAAATGCAGTGACCTTTCTGCACAGTGTCATGACAGCCCTCTGTGATGCTCTACCAGACGCACGCTTACAAACACCCGGAGTGTGGCAGGACTTGTTTCTGAGTCTTGGTGTCTTGAATACCAGTGTCTGTATCTGAATTTCCTCAATGATTTGTGGCCTTTATGTTGGCATTATCATCACAGACTCATAACTTTTGAGATGACCTTGATGACCGACATCTGCAGAATTGGTTTATCAGGACTGTGTCTCAGCACTTTTCATCAGTATCTGTGCCGTCACATATAATCAGACCTTTTTCCTCTTGATTTTCTGCAGTCCACCTGTGTTTTGTAAAACGGAGTCAGCAAATGTAAAAGGTGCTCCTAACTCACAATTCTCCCCAGGTGGACTTCTTCAGGTGTTAATGGACTGATGTAGACAGTGCTTATTTCTGTAAACTAAAGGAAATGAAACTGTTTCAACCAGTCCTATTTACTCAGCTCCTCTAATTTATTCCTTTAATTGTAATTGCCTCCAGGTTCTTATATTATTTGATGTGGGTATGCATGTGTAGCATCCCTTTTCAGATTATGGTTGTAAGATAAGCATTTTATTTTTCAGGTTCAACATAAATTATAAAGGGTAAGTGACAAATTACTGTTGCGGGAAAAAGATTTTGCTAAGTTTAAAGGGACCAAAGTTTTGGGAGGACGTCTTTCAAAATAACGTCTAGGGAGGCTGCAGACTCTCCGGCCGGGCTGTTTCCGATACAGGGTCCCCCGGACTGACTTGCTGTGTTAGAGTGGTCAGTTCTGTGCCGTGGACACACGGGTGCATCTGTTGCAGGGACGGTCGAGTGATAGAGCGCTGTCCTGCTAGGCTTCTTCAGTACTCACGAATTTCAGAAGCAAATATTGACGTAATGCCTGCCATCGAGAAAAGTAAACATGACTGTCTTCAGAGTAAGAGTTTTTTCCAATGTGTTAGAGGAAAGTTTAGATGATAAAGCATAGTTACTGTTTCCTGTGAGCCTCGGGTATTAAGTTGCCCAGGCGGAGATGCTTGCAGTGAGAGGGAGCCTCGTGGTGCTGCACAGAGTTGTCACGGCGTGTAACACTGACCCTCACTGTCCCCTGCATGAGTGTTATAACTTATTAATAGCAACAAACAGGAGAGTACTTTGGTGGCAGAATGAATGATCTGTTAGCGTAAACATTAGGTATGTCATTAGGGTCTAAATCAATAAATTTAATAGACATTGAAGATCACAAATGTCCTTTCATGTTATCAAGGTACATAAATGAAATTCCTAGAAATATACCTCGATACCATAAAACACCCTGGACAAGTGACCGCAGAACTTTGCAGCAGTCGCAGTTGCAGAAGGCCACAGCTGGCCATTTGTCTCTCGGTGGCAGTGTTCTTGAGCCAGAGTGAAAGCCTTGCTGTGCTGGCAGCAGACCGTGGACAGACGGGACCCCTGTCCTTTTGCACCCCCGGGGCTGGCCATGCCGGGCCTGCTGTCCCCGTGTACCTGCTACCTGTGGAAATGAAACAACATTTTAAGAGTTCTCTTAGGCAGGCTATTTTTAATATGTGATCATTTTTTTAGGGAAGAGGGCAAAGAAAATTTGACCATTTTGTTTTCAAGATACCCAGTTCCTTGGATTTCATGTAGGTCATTGAAAAATATAAATTTTATTCCATGACCATCTTGCTCAATAAACAAAATTTGCAAGTTCTCAGCTTTTCCTATTCTATGAGTTGTCTGGTGTCATCCGTCTAGTTGCTTCAAAGACTTTGGGATCATCTACATGGTTTCCTTTTGTTCTTGGTTTCAAACTAAAAACAAAACAACGTAGTTTTCTTTTTACTGTTTGAGCATATGTTTTGACCACAACCTACCGAATGAACTCTTTCTAAACATCACAGTGTAGGCAAGTTTTTAAATGATTCCTCTGGATTAGAATTGTAATGTCCTTAAGTGGCGATGATACAGTATGTTTCTGAGTTTGTTGTAAATTCAGCATGAAAAATGTGCACTGTTATTCTGCTTTCTTCCATGCAAAGGGTGAAATCAAAATTGCTGTTTCTATTGAAGATGAAGCCAACAAAGACCTGCCTCCGGCTGCCGTGCTCTATAGGCCAGTCCGCCAGTGTGTTTACGGAGTCCTGTTTAGTTTGGCAGAAAGCAGAAAGAAAACTGAGAGACTTGCTTTTAGAAAGAACAGACTTCCACCAGAATGTATGTACTGTAAAAACCCCTTGTTTGTTTTCTTCAGTACCTCGTAATCTCTTGTGCATTTTCTAAGGCCTTAGAAGAACCGTTGCTGAGTTAACCCAAGTGCCTCGGGTAAAGGAAACGGACCTCTCACCACGGGCAGGAGGGCCACGTAGAGGCTTCTAGAAAAGAAGTCACAATTGTTTTTTCCTCAGTAACTTTCCAATAGTGGTGTTTATTCTGCAAAATAATAAAATAGGAGGTTTATGCTTAAAACTCGGCATGGATCTGAAAGCCACCCTGGTAATTGCCATCACTTTTGGTAACGAGCGTATCTTGCAGAGGGGGCATCTGTCCTCTGGTTGTTAGGAGACACACGTCCACCCTCTGAAGGCCCGCGGGGCCGGATTCCCTGGTGGATGTCTGTGTGCTGTTGGGGTGCCGCGTGTGCAGCCCTGAAGCCGCGGCAGCTGGGATGTGGTGTTTCACCACAAAGCTGTCGTAGTGTGCCTCTGAGTCCCCGTCTCTGCTCTGTCTGGTTTCAGCTGGTGAACTCGGGGCAGGTGGGGGGACAGAAAAATTGGTAAGAGTTGAGGTCAAAACAGTTTCCACCTTCAGTAGGTTCGTGTGATCTTTTGGGGGAAAATGCCCGTCTATCCTAGATAATTTTGTCTAGTAATATAAGGAAAGTAAACTCAGTAAATATTTAGCAGGAAATAGAAGTTTCCCAAAACATACAGTCTAAAATAAGCAAATTATGAATGGTAAAAATTGTAAATTACTAAATCACTCTGTAAACCAAGGATATTTTGTCTGTTACAAATTATATACAAAGGATCTGCTGAGTTTGTGGTATGTCAGTGTGGGTATTGTTAGATGAGTGAAGCTGATTTTCACAAAGTATATGAGTGTCTTAGCTTTGGAATCTTAAACTAGAGAGATTGTAGCAATTCTACAAATTAAGCTCAGTAGATTCTGAAATTTCCTGTTTCCTTCACAGTACACTTATAACGAAGTTTAGTATTCCTGAACCTTTCATTTATAGGACAAAATTGTGAATTTGTAAGCCTTTAACTTTAAGCATCTGTCACTTCCCTTCCTTGTACTGAGATAATTGTTTTGAGAGTGTGTGCTGAGCTGAAAGGAAAAGGTAAAGCTAGTTCTATGGGGCCTCCTATAATTCACCCTTCTATTTCCTTCATGGCTGGAGATAACATTTGAAGTCCCTAGTATGGCAAATAGACGTTCTTTTCAAAGGTATGTTCTTAAATATATATATATTATGGTTCTTTCCTCACACTGCATGGTTCATTTTGCCCCCAAAAGAATGACGTTTTTTGATTTTCCTGTGCTGGCGGCCACAGTGCTGCCACATGCCACCAAAGCCAGGACTGTGTGCCGTCCTCGTTTGCCTCACTGTGCTCCCAGGCTCGTTCACCCACCTCAGTTCTCTGTTCCCGAGGGTTCCTGCTGTTCCCTGCTTTTCCAGCATGCTGCCCTGCAGGACTCCCTGTGCTTCCATTTCCTTTAGCTCCCGTTCTCGGGGCCACAGCATTGCGATGGCTTTCAGGGTGAAAGACTGCTTTCCATCTCATTTATTCCCTTATGGGTTCCAAAGACGTAATTACTTTTATGTAGTCAACTCCTCAAGGAATTCTCATGGTCCTAACCTGGAGAACAGAAGGTGACTTCCAAGGCTGACATGCCGTTGTGCTGTCCACTCATGGCCGTGCCTGAAATTGCCCCGTGGTGTCCGTACCCGTGACTCCTGTCACAAAGTTGATGAGTGCAATGTGGGAGGCTGGATCTCCTCTGCCCTCCTGCTGTTCTGTGGTCCGGTTCTAAAGCTGTGCTTTCGTTCTCCACGTTGAAGTCTACCAAAACTTTGCAGAACATGTGGTTGGCAGAACTTGGAAGGCTGCTTCTGTAGCCATTTGTTTTGCACCTGAGTTGTGCCAGGCATTGGAGAGACCGTCCTGTTGGCAGACAGCAGGGGAAGGCTGGAAGGGCAGTCAGCCGAATGCACCAGCATCTTCTGAGCAAAACAGCTGTAGCATTGCTTCTTCAGAGAAAGGCAGATGGTTCCGAAGGCTGAAGCATTCAGGGCATGTGAGGGGCAGAGGGGGCCACTGGAAGTCAGGCAAGGGCCGTGTCATCAGATGTGCTTAATCTGTCCTTTGTTTTAAGCAGAGAAATGGTGAGGCCACATTTGCCTTGTCAGAGACCACCTCTGGCTGGTGGTTGGAGGACGTTGGAGGACATAGGCAGGAAGCAGGGAAGACAAGGAAAGAAGGGTTGGTGAGATCTAAGATGATGCACACAGGCTCTGCATTAGATGGCAGTGCGTCCTCAGCCCCGAGGAAGTGAATTCTGCACCAGGTAGACTTGGGCATGTCAGTGTAGACAGTGGGGGTGTTTCTTGGGCGGTCGGAAACGAGGGCGTAGGCAGCAATTGGGGCTGCAGTGCAGGCAATGAGGGCAGGGGCCCTGGAAGCTGTTGGCTCGCTTGTGGGGTCAGAAGCCAAGAAACAAAGCAGGGTCATGGGGAGGCCAGAGTGTCACAGAAGGAGGGGGTGAGGAAGGGGGTACAGGTTTCCAGATTTGACTGAGGTGGATTGAACAGGATATAGCTTCAGAGAATCGAGCAGGAACCATCTCCTTTCCCTTTCCCCTGGTTCTCCCCTCGGCCTCTCCTCTTCCTCTTTCTAAGAATGGGAGATGGGATGGTTGATCAGTGTTGTGTTCTTCCTTTGACCAGTGGGAAGGATTCAGTAGAGAGAGAGAAGGTGAATGTATTAGAGAGAATGGGAAGAAGTTGTGAGGCTCTGGAGAAGGAGTGGTTAGACAGGTTAGTTGTGCTGAGTGGGAGGGAAGAGAAGGACCCCTTTCTGGGTGAAGGCAGATTAAAGGGGTTGGGGGTAAAGATTTGATTTGGGAAAGGGAAGCCACCCAGAAAGAAGGAAAAGGATTCAGGCCTGGCTGGGGCTCATGGAGAGTATGGGTGTTAACTCCCGCTGAGTCGGAGGAATGGAGGCTACAATTTTTGCCAAGTACAGTCTAAACTTTTAAAACGGTAGATAGGGTCTTAAAAGTGATTTCATGAACGTTTATTTCTGTTTCTGTTATTTTGTGTGTTCCCTTAGTTGATGCCTAGCATTCAGTAAAAAACAGAATGAATCATTAATGTAGACACATGGCTTATGGGAAGTAAAGATCTCGAGTTTGGAGTGTGAGAAAATTCTGTGGCACTTGTGTGGGTGTGCTGGTGAATGCCAAGGTCCTTGGAGAGGTCAGCACTGGGCAGTCATGGTCTTTTCTGCCCAGGTTATCTGTGAGCTGGTGTTGACTGTGTTGTTGGCGAGGGGGACAAGGGAAGGTGAGAAAGATGGGTGGTTGGATGGGGACGTAGGGGCTGAGCTGAAAGAGTCTCCACCTGCAAATGGGATAGAAAGGGTGGATTCGAATGACCATTGACTGGAAAAGTTTAAACTGAACGTCTGGAATTTAAATGCTTATATGAAGTAATGTGTTCATAATGTGCTTTTAAAAATACATATTGGGCCTCTGAGTTCAAAGGTGGAGGAGCTTGGTGGGCGGCTTTTTTATCAGCAGCTTTGGAGCCTGCATCCTTTGGGTCTTTGTGAGGAGCTGATGAAACGGAACTTGCTCATGTGTTCATGACGTTGATGAGGGGAAACAAGCTTCTAATTGTCTTTAACATCAGTTAACGTGTCTCCACCGCGCGTCGCTTTGGCTGCAGGGCCGCGTCTGCAGGGCGGGACCTCGTCCTGGGCGTCTCTGAAGCTCGGGCAGCCCTCGTTGGCAGGGCCTGCACCAGCTGCTTCCTGGTGGCCTGGCCCACAGGTTCAGCTGACGCCATGCCAACTGTGGGCTTGCCGTTCACTTAGGGGTCGTTACCTGAAATAGCTATTAGTTGGCTACCTATTTGAGCATCCTGAAGGAGAAAACGCTGTTGTTTCTTGAGGCTCTTTGAGCACAGTAAATGGCTGCACCAGTTGGCTCAAGTGGCTGTGAAGTTGATCCCTAAAGGTTTCTCAGAGAGCTCTTGGTTGATGAGATCTGAAAGAAAAATGCATTGAAATCTTGTTTCCATCGGCTGTCTGGTGCCCAGAACCTCCTTCTGAGGCCTCAGAGGGAACCTGCCCACCAATAGTGATGGGGATGTTTCCGAATGTCGTTGTCGTTGATTTTTAATTTAAAATGGCTTCAGTCTTGGGTCGTTCTGTGTACACAGATGTTCTGTTAACTGCCACATTGGCGATGATTCCCGAGACGCGTTATTTTCAGCAGAGGCTGTTCAACGGGAATGTCAGAGTCTAAGACGTTATTTTTAAAATATTTGACCCTCACGAGATTTAAGACATGTATCCACTTGGAAATCTAGCCTCTTGATCAAGGCATGCGAAAAGGTGCTCATAATTTACAATTAATGTGACTTGGCAGTGTTTTTTTTTTTTTTTAAGTCATTTATATGATTAAAGTAGGACACCTGATCCTAAGAAAGCTTCCAGCGTTTTAAAAGTCATGTTGAATTACACACTTGCAGTTGATTTTCCACTCCCAGGTTCTGTAATTTTGCTTTTAAGAAATTGATCAGTATCTGTTCATTATTGCAATGTGCTATTGAAGGCCACGGTGTGGAGTGCTCGGTCCTGCCAGTGGGGCACGCTGAAGAGAATGTTCACATCCGGGCACGAGACGCGTCTTGGATGGCGGGTGGAGACCGTGGCACCTCCCAGAAAGCTGCTGCTGCTGAGCTCACAGCTGGGCCCGGAGACGGCCCCCGGCTCACGGTGTGGACGAAGATGCCCAGCGTGCTCTGTCAGACCCCTTCCTTGGTGGTCACTCCTGCAGTGAGGGCAGTTTTGGGGCTGCATCTTCTCACCTTCGCACAGAGCCCCTTCTCTGGCCGCACCTGCCCCAGCCACCCCACCCCGGGAATTGCTGATGATGGCCAGTGGCTGGTACCCTCTTGCCAGGGTTCGTGCTCCAGGTGCTAAAATGCCCAAACTACAATGAGTAGCCTCAGCTGTAACTGAATACTTAAAATTCAGAAAGTAAAGCTCAGTGGTTGTGCACATTTAAAAATTAGCACCATCCACTTAATAAATTGACCTTCATCTTCTTGCTTCCCGTTGCTTATAACAAGTCTTTCTATTGCCTCAAAATTAAGTAAAAGAAACATGATTATAAAAAGTAGGTGGACACAAATTATAGATACATGAGGAAGCGAGTGTATGTACGATGAATACTACTTTTATAAAGGACTTGCCTGTATGTATTCTTGTATTTTTTTTTTTTTTAATTATCAAGAAGAGCCAAAAGGAATACTGATTTTTCCTGGTCTGATTTGCTTTAGAAATGTGTTTGTGCTAAATAAGTGTGACTGCTTATTTAAAAATAAGCTAAGTTTGTTCACTGTGAAATGGAATACCTTAACATGATCAGTTAGTGTGGTTTAATGTGGGTGAAAATTGGTTTTTCCCATGATTTTGATGGAGGCTGTTTATATATTAATCTAAATATCTTTATTCTACAAAGCTCTCCAGGAGTAGCATTAATGAACCGTTTTATTCTGTTGCTGTTTTCAGTTTTTCTTATGGAACTTTGAGTAGATCTTCAGCACAGGAAAAGCTAAAGCAAGCAGCGTTTTATGACAGGGCAAGCTCTGATGTTACATTGTGCTGTGGGGTTGATATTTATTTCATAGGTCCTTGTGAATAACAGACGTGGGGGAAATGAGAAAGATCAATAGCATCTGACTACATATCTATAATACCATGTTCTTCAACATATTCTGTGTCCTGTTAAGCATTTTTATTTTTGTGGACAAGGGGCTGCCTCCAGCCTCAGATATCCAAGGTTTAAGAAAAAAATCTCACAGCCGTTTACTTTTGAGAGATGGAGGATGCTGGCAGGTATGTCAGAACCAATTGGAGTCCTCTGGCACTTATACACTGATGCCATTCAGAAGTTAATGCACACTTTTCCTGTGTAAAAGAAACAGAAGGCTTCAGTGCTACATTTTTTATAACTGCCCTTTTAAACAGCTGGGGTCTTGTTTCTGTTTGTTTGTGTGTTTGTTTTTTGTTTTTCTTAATGACCCCAGGAAACTTCAGCAAGTAAAACAGCAGCTGCTCCCCAAATGCACCACATGTGTACACAGAAGTAGCGAGTCCAGAGGGCTGTACACTAGAGAAATCATCCATTGCTCTCATCTTCTCACCCCTGCGTCTGTTGCCTGCTTGCTGTGACCCCTTCCTAAGCCCTCAGCGGGCCTTGCTGACCAGTCCAAGAGGCTCTTGGCACCAAGCTTAGTGGCAGAAGTTTATAATCAGATGTCATAGGCACAGCCACTACCAGTACGTGGACTTGGCATACAAGGTGAAATGCATTTATTATCCTGGGCTGGAATGGATCCCAGCATCAGCACTAAAACAGATTTCCAAGGTATCACGTGTCGTGTGTTTAAGTATGACACTAGAAGAAGATGACTGACTTCTGACTGAAATACAAGTGTAAATGTTTTATGTCCTAAAATTATATTTTGAAGTGGTATTTTCTGAAAAGAAAATCGTTGTATATTTAGCGTCTGGTAACATAGAAAACTGATGCCCTCACGTTGTTTTTGCCAACAGAAAAATTTGGTTTAGTGTAAGATAAGGAAGACAATCTCATATGTAGTCTTTCAGAAGCAGGCTATTCCTCAAAATAGCAAATTTCCCTGACAGTAGGAAAGACTAGATAAGTGTTTGCTGTGGCGATACACAGATGAATTCATCCAGGCAGCAGTTGGAGTAGCTGACCTCTGGGATTCTGTTATTCTTCTATTTTAAAAGGGCAGCATGAACATATCTTTCTAAAATAGTACCATTGCAGAGATAATTTTATACCTTGATGCCCTTTGCTGATTCCAGCTAACGTTCCCCTTAGGGAGTTCTGGTAGTCAATTGCCTTGACACTGTTTGGGTGATCCATATATGACCACAGATTTTGCAATTCCTGCCAGAAGCCCAGATTACTTGCTGTAGGAGGATACTTCATCTACAAAATGCTGTTTTTCAGTTAATTTAACATAATCTCTAAAAGGTTGATCTCACAAAATTCTAACCGCATCACTCTTTGGGGTGCGGGTGCCTTCTCCTTATTCGTTGTCGGTTGTTACCCCAGCCTGCCTCGCTCGCCTCCCCCGGCCCTGCCCTGCCTCCTTCCCTGAGCCACCCAAGGGTGCGGAGCTCCCAGAGTTAGGTTGTTTCAAAACAAACAAACTTTAAAACTAAAGACAGTAGCTGCTGTGCTTTTGGGGAGCAAAGCTTTGGAATTGGCATCTGTTTTCTCCCATGAAGACATGCATTTCCTAAATTAGATTTGAGCCATTCTTGTCATGAAGATGGGAGTTCTCAGCAAAAACGCTGAGAACTGAGAGAGGAAATGAACCATCATTTCTCCTAGCTCCGCTGTCTGTGGGCGTCCCTGCCCTTCCCCAGCCCAGGCCTGAGTGACTGCCCTGGTCGTGTCCTGCTCAGTCTTGCCCTCATCCCAGGCTGGTTAGCAGGAACCAGGAGGCCACTCCTGGTGGTGTCTCGTGAGTAGCGGCTCTGGGTTTTCTAGAACCTGTGCATAGGCATCGTGTCGGGTCACTCTGGGCAGGCTCTGAGACTCTAAAGCTGGCATAGGCTCACCAAGGTGGGGAGGCCACCTGGAGTCAGGGCTGGTGCAGACCGCGGTCTCCGTTTCACCTGAATGTCGCACCTCACAAAAATAAGATACGGAGGACTGAGGGTTCTGAATTTCAGAATGAAAACCCTCTAGTGAATGAAAATGAGAACACAACATACCAAAACCTATGGGATGCAGCAAAAGCAGTGCTAAGGGGGAAATTTATAGCACTAAACGCATATATTAAAAAGGAAGAAAGAGCCAAAATCAAAGAACTAATGGATCAACTGAAGAAGCTAGAAAATGAACAGCAAACCAATCCTAAACCAAGTACAAGAAAAGAAATAACAAGGATTAAAGCAGAAATAAATGACATAGAGAGCAAAAAAAACAATAGAAAGGATAAATATCACCAAAAGTTGGTTCTTTGAGAAGATCAACAAGATTGACAAGCCCCTAGCTAGACTGACAAAATCAAAAAGAGAGAAGACCCATATAAACAAAATAATGAATGAAAAAGGTGACATAACTGCAGATCCTGAAGAATTAAAAAAATTATAAGAGGATATTATGAACAACTGTATGGCAACAAACTGGATAATGTAGAAGAAATGGACAATTTCCTGGAAACATATGAACAACCTAGACTGACCAGAGAAGAAATAGAAGACCTCAACCAACCCATCACAAGCAAAGAGATCCAATCAGTCATCAAAAATCTTCCCACAAATAAATGCCCAGGGCCAGATGGCTTCACAGGGGAATTCTACCAAACTTTCCAGAAAGAACTGACACCAATCTTACTCAAACTCTTTCAAAACATTGAAAAAAATGGAACACTACCTAATTCATTTTATGAAGCTAACATCAATCTAATACCAAAACCAGGCAAAGATGCTACAAAAAAGGAAAACTACCGGCCAATCTCCCTAATGAATATAGATGCAAAAATCCTCAACAAAATACTTGCAAATCGAATCCAAAGACACATTAAAAAAAATCATACACCATGACCAAGTGGGGTTCATTCCAGGCATGCAAGGATGGTTCAACATAAGAAAAACAATCAATGTATTACAACACATTAAAAACTCGAAAGGGAAAAATCAATTGATCATCTCAATAGATGCTGAAAAAGCATTTGACAAAATCCAACATCCCTTTTTGATAAAAACACTTCAAAAGGTAGGAATTGAAGGAAACTTCCTCAACATGATAAAGAGCATATATGAAAAACCCACAGCCAGCATAGTACTCAATGGTGAGAGACTGAAAGCCTTCCCTCTAAGATCAGGAACAAGACAAGGATGCCCGCTGTCACCACTGTTATTCAACATTGTGCTGGAAGTGCTAGCCAGGGCAATCCGGCAAGACAAAGAAATAAAAGGCATCCAAATTGGAAAAGAAGAAGTAAAACTGTCATTGTTTGCAGATGATATGATCTTATATCTAGAAAACCCTGAGAAATCAACGATACACCTACTAGAGCTAATAAACAAATTTAGCAAAGTAGCGGGATACAAGATTAATGCACATAAGTCAGTAATGTTTCTATATGCTAGAAATGAAGAAACGGAAGAGACACTCAAGAAAAAGATACCATTTTCAATAGCAACTAAAAAAATCAAGTACCTAGGAATAAACTTAACCAAAGATGTAAAAGACCTATACAAAGAAAACTATATAACTCTACTAAAAGAAATAGAAGGGGACCTTAAAAGATGGAAAAATATTCCATGTTCATGGATAGGAAGGCTAAATGTCATTAAGATGTCAATTCTACCCAAACTCATCTACAGATTCAATGCAATCCCAATCAAAATTCCAACAACCTACTTTGCAGACTTGGAAAAGCTAGTTATCAAATTTATTTGGAAAGGGAAGATGCCTCGAATTGCTAAAGACACTTTAAAAAAGAAAAACGAAGTGGGAGGACTTACACTCCCTGACTTTGAAGCTTATTATAAAGCCACAGTTGCCAAAACAGCATGGTACTGGCACAAAGATAGACATATAGATCAATGGAATCGAATTGAGAATTCAGAGATAGACCCTCAGATCTATGGCCGACTGATCTTTGATAAGGCCCCCAAAGTCACCGAACTGAGCCATAATGGTCTTTTCAACAAATGGGGCTGGGAGAGTTGGATATCCATATCCAAAAGAATGAAAGAGGACCCCTACCTCACCCCCTACACAAAAATTAACTCAAAATGGACCAAAGATCTCAATATAAAAGAAAGTACCATTAAACTCCTAGAAGATAATGTAGGAAAACATCTTCAAGACCTTGTATTAGGAGGCCACTTCCTAGACTTTACACCCAAAGCACAAGCAACAAAAGAGAAAATAGATAAATGGGAACTCCTCAATCTTAGAAGTTTCTGCACCTCAAAGGAATTTCTCAAAAAGGTAAAGAGGCAGCCAACTCAATGGGAAAAAATTTTTGGAAACCATGTATCTGACAAAAGACTGATATCTTGCATATACAAAGAAATCCTACAACTCAATAACAATAGTACAGACAGCCCAATTATAAAATGGGCAAAAGATATGAAAAGACAGTTCTCTGAAGAGGAAACACAAATGGCCAAGAAACACATGAAAAAATGTTCAGCTTCACTAGCTATTAGAGAGATGCAAATTAAGACCACAATGAGATACCATCTAACACCGGTTAGAATGGCTGCCATTAAACAAACAGGAAACTACAAATGCTGGAGGGGATGTGGAGAAATTGGAACTCTTATTCATTGTTGGTGGGACTGTATAATGGTTCAGCCACTCTGGAAGTCAGTCTGGCAGTTCCTTAGAAAACTAGAGATAGAGCTACCATTCGATCCAGCGATTGCACTTCTCGGGATATACCCGGAAGATCGGAAAGCAGTGACACGAACAGATATCTGCACGCCAATGTTCATAGCAGCATTATTCACAATTGCCAAGAGATGGAAACAACCCAAATGTCCATCAACAGATGAGTGGATAAATAAAATGTGGTATATACACACGATGGAATACTACGCGGCAGTAAGAAGGAATGATCTGGTGAAACATATGACAACATGGATGAACCTTGAAGACATAATGCTGAGCGAAATAAGCCAGGCACAAAAAGAGAAATATTATATGCTACCACTAATGTGAACTTTGAAAAATGTAAAACAAATGGTTTATAATGTAGAATGTAGGGGAACTAGCAGTAGAGAGCAATTAAGGAAGGGGGGAACAATAATCCAAGAAGAACAGATAAGCTATTTAACGTTCTGGGGATGCCCAGAAATGACTATGGTCTGTTAATTTCTGATGGATGTAGTAGGAACAAGTTCACTGAAATGTTGCTATAGTATGTAACTTTCTTGGGGTAAAGTAGGAACATGTTGGAAGTTAAGCAGTTATCTTAGGTTAGTTGTCTTTTTCTTACTCCCTTGCTATGGTCTCTTTGAAATGTTCTTTTATTGTATGTTTGTTTTCTTTTTAACTTTTTTTTCATACAGTTGATTTGAAAAAAAGAAGGGAAAGTTAAAAAAAAAAAAAAGAAAAAAGACAAACAAGGAAAAAAAAAAAAAAAAAAAAAAAAAAAACGATGTAGTGCCCCCTTGAGGAGCCTGTGGAGAATGTAGGGGTATTCGCCTACCCCACCTCCATGGTTGCTAACATGACCACAGACATAGGGGACTGGTGGTTTGATGGGTTGAGCCCTCTACCATAAGTTTTACCCTTGGGAAGACGGTTGCTGCAAAGGAGAGGCTAGGCCTCCCTGTATTTGTGCCTAAGAGTCTCCTCCTGAATGCCTCTTTGTTGCTCAGATGTGGCCCTCTCTCTCTGGCTAAGCCAACTTGAAAGGTGAAATCACTGCCCTCCCCCCTACGTGGGATCAGACACCCAGGGAAGTGAATCTCCCTGGCAACGTGGAATATGACTCCCGGGGAGGAATGTAGACCCGGCATCGTGGGATGGAGAACATCTTCTTGACCAAAAGGGGGATGTGAAAGGAAATGAAATAAGCTTCAGTGGCAGAGAGATTCCAAAACGAGCCGAGAGATCACTCTGGTGGGCACTCTTACGCACACTTTAGACAACCTTTTTTAGGTTCTAAAGAATTGGGGTAGCTGGTGGTGGATACCTGAAACTATTAAACTACAACCCAGAACCCATGAATCTCGAAGACAGTTGTATAAAAATGTAGCTTATGAGGGGTGACAGTGGGATTGGGAATGCCATAAGGACCAAACTCCACTTTGTCTAGTTTATGGATCGATGTGTAGAAAAGTAGGGGAAGCAAACAAACAGACAAAGGTACCTAGTGTTCTTTTTTACTTCAATTGCTCTTTTTCACTCTAATTATTATTCTTGTTATTTTTGTGTGTGTGCTAATGAAGGTGTCAGGGATTGATTTAGGTGATGAATGTACAACTATGTAATGGTACTGTAAACAATCGAAAGTACAATTTGTTTTGTATGACTGCGTGGTATGTGAATATATCTCAATAAAATGATGATTAAAAAAAAAAAAAAAAACCCTCTAGTGACCATTTATTTCTAGAGTGAAAACAAAATACCATAAAATCATTGTTAAAAGTGGTTTGAGAGAGGTGAGAACAGAGCCAAATAAGAGGAAGGAAATTGGTGGACTGAGGTAAAGATAGATGCGGTTGAAAAGGCCCCTCTTGAGGAAACACAAAGGGGACACCCAGCATATATAGTCTGTGCTTTTTAATGTGCAGTAGACTCACGGATGTGTGTGTGTGTGTGTGTTCCTGGATGTCAGCTTTGGGAGCAGAAAACACGAGACAAGCTAGATTATTCCTACAACCAAAGGTAAAATATATTTGGTTCCCTTAAATAAATTGTTTGCCACCCAAACGAAGATATTGCACAGGAAAAAAATTGATTTGCACATTGGTCCTTCTTTATGGCATGAAATGAATTCTGTGGAGTAGTCTAATGATGAAAATGCGGCATGTTGGTTAGCAGCTCCTCACGTAGCCGCCCTTTGCCATGTCTCGCCTTGGGGTCAGTGGCGGTGGCAGCCTCCTGAGATCTTGTGGGATCGAAGGGGGGCAGTGTCTGGCACTGCACGCCGAGCAGGTGATGCCCCTCAGTACCCGGGGCTGCCGCAGTTGACTGGAAACTGTTCAGTGACACAGCTCAGGAAAATCGTGGTGGTCTTAGATTGTGAGCCCAAAGGACAGGGTCTGTCTAATGGAGTTGAGTTCATTGGTTTTATATCTGGCACTTCTGAATACTGAATTAAATACAAATAAGCATGTGTTTATATATTGTGTGTACCTGTGTTTTGACTTGATGGATTTAAAACAAACATTTTAAGTGTTCCAAATTTGAAGTTGACGATATTCACCTATCAGTGAAAGGAATGTTCCAAATGACAAGAAGAACTTCTTTGTAAAAGGGGAATTTTCAGTAACTGTCTTGACTTGTACACCTGCTCACCCCCCTTGCAGCCTGGTCACACGGTGCCCCCGACACTGCCTCGTCCCTAAAGCAGCCTGGCCCATGGGACCCCAAAATGTGTTTAAACAGTTTTCTCATGACAGGCAATGTACATCCAAGTATGAACCCTTGGCGTTGTTGATTACATTTGGGGAGACCACTGTGTTGCAGTCGTATTTGGGCGAGGGGTGGAGCTGGAGGAGAGCCAGCCAGCTCCTCGTCTGACAGGCCCTCTGCTGAGACTTTGTCCCTTGGGATCTCCCAGGGCCGTAGGCATTACTTGGGGGAAATGGGGCCCAGGTGGAGTAACGTCACCTGGACGGAATTTATGGGTTGATGATGAAATGAGAGTTCCTGGCGCCAGTGTGGTTCCCGGGCCCAGCTGTGTGTGCCCGTTGGGATTCTGACATTTCTGGAAGTAACGTGGGCTCTTTGCTGTTCGTGAGGAGCAGACGCCGATTCAGTCAGGTTGTAAAATCAATGCCATTCATGAGAAGTGTTAACATACCAATGTGTGGTTTGGATTGTCTTCTTTGTAATTTCCCCGTCATAGATTGTTCCTTAATTTATTTGGAAATTATGTGGGAAAATGTGCATGTCTGTGTGTTTGTGAATTTCTTGACTATCGTAGTGGTAAAACAATTGTGGGTGTGAGGGCATGGTTTTTGTATTATATCAACTTAAAACTTCTTACCTTTTCTGAGGTGAAATGTTAGTCTTAAGTTTTGCTGAATGTGATTACTGTCTGCCGCCATTATCTGGGATTTCAGAACTTTGAATGTTGCTCCTACGTATTTTTGGATCTCATTTCATGGTGGTTAGTCCTTGCCAACCTTTCAGACAGAGTTTAACAGCTATGTTTGTTAAAGTGGGAGGTACTTGAGTGAAGTAGCTACCAAATGCACGTTATTTCTCACATCTAATTAACAAAAGAATTCATCTGTGTAGAAAAAGAGATTAGCTACCTAAACTGAGTTTTTCATGTTACAGTAATCACATACTTCTGAGAATTACACCAATTGTCATTATTGAAGCTATTGATGGACTTTACGTATTACAACAAATTTTGTCTAATATCCTTGATTTGTATATGTTGGTTCATTATAGGGGGAAATCAAGTCATGTTTTGGTGGAGAAGAAACTGTTTCCTAACCGAAACTTGAACTGGTGCATTATTAAATGTAGAGTAGAGGGACATACAAAAAGTGTTAAACTTGAGGACTTTGTGACCAGTCAGTGACTTGCTAACCGGATAAGGCGTTATTATGTGAGAAGTGAAATTTTCAGGCTGTAATTGTTAGAGCTGTTTATTTTTGTTAAGGCGGGGTGGCGAGTTTGGTTCCTAATGTGTTCTCTCTGTTTTTTTCCTGTCTAGTTTCACCAGTGATAATTAAGGAGTGGGCAGCATACAAAGGAAAGTCCCCTCAGACGCCAGAACTGGTGGAAGCGCTCACCTTCAGAGAGTGGACCTGCCCCAACCTGAAGAGG